>NC_140989.1:165619671-166072915 GCF_052327205.1 Somniosus microcephalus | reverse complement strand
CGGTTATTTTGTTCCAATGTTCAGGTAGGTTCCTTTGCATTTTTTAATGATTTGGTTCACTCGGATTGGTGTTTGGACGGCTGTGTTGGTCTGGGGCTGGTCAGGGTCCGGGCTGAGTACTTAGTTTCAGTAGCAGCTGACTCAGGGGACTCTTTTCTGGGTTAGCTCTTGGGTCTGAAAGGCTTTGAAATGAAGGGTGTCTGGGGAGCTAGATTTGAGGTGATTTAGGAAGTTTAGTGCTCGTTTTTGGATGTTTATTATCTCTCTCTCTCTCTCTATCTATTATCTATCTCTCTCTCTGTCTCCCAGTCTCTCTATCTCTCTCTCTCCCCAGTCTCTCTCTCCCTTCCCCCGTCTCTCTCTCCCCCAGTCTCTCTCTCCCCCAGTCTCTCTCTCCTCCCCCAGTCTCTCCTCTCCCCCCAGTCTCTCTCCACGCTCTCCCTCCCCCACTCTCTCCCTCCCCCACTCTCTCCCTCCGCCCCCAAGTCTCTCTCTCTCCCCATCTCTCTCTCTCCCCTCAGTCTCTCTCTCTCTCCCCCCCACCCTCCTGGTCTCTCTCTCTCCCCCCCCAGTCTCTCTCTCCCACAGTCTCACTCTCCCCCAGTCTCTCTCTCTCTCTCCCCGTCTCTCTCCCCCAGTCTCTCTCTCTCTCCCCCTCAGTCTCTCTCTCTCTATCTCCCCATTCTCTCTCTCTCTCTCCCCATTCTCTCTCTCTCTCTCCCCAGTCTATCTCCCCCCAGTCTCTCTACTCTCTCTCTGTCGCTCTTTCTCTCTCTACCCTCAGTCTCTCTCTCCCTATCTCCCCAGTCTCTCTCTCTCCCCAGTCTCTCTCCCTCTCTGTCTCCCCGTCTCTCTCTCTCTCCCCCCTCAGTCGCGCTCTCTCCCCCTCAGTCTCTCTCTCTCTCTCTCTCTATCTCCCCATTTTCTCTCTCTCTCCCCAGTCTCGCTACTCTCTCTCTCTCTCTCTCCTGTCTCTCTCTCTCTCCCCCAGTCTCTCTCTCTCTCCCCCTCAGTCTCTCTCTCTCCCCATTTTCTCTCTCTCCCCCCCAGTCTCTCCACTCTCTCTCTCTCTCTCTCCCCCTCAGTCACGATCTCTCTCCCCCATCAGTCTCTCTCTCTCTATCTCCCCGTCTCTCTCTCTCTCCCTCTCTCCCCCAGTCTCTCTACTCTTTCTCTCTGCCCGTCTCTCTCTCCCCCAGTCTCTCGCTCTCCTTCCCTCTCTCTCTCCTTCCCTCTCTCTGTCTTTCTCTCCTTCCCTCTCTCTGTCTCTCTCTCCTTCCCTCTCTCTCTCTCTCTCTCCTTCCCTCTCTCTCTCTCTCTCTCTCCTTCCCTCTCCCTCCCCTCTCTCCCTCCCTCTCTCTGTCTCTCTCTCCTTCCCTCTCTCTCTCTCTCTCTCTCTCCTTCCCTCTCCCTCCCCTCTCTCCCTCCCCTCTCTCCCCCCTCTTCCCTCCCCCCCTCCCTCCCCTAACACTCGCTTCCCCCTCCTGCTCCCCCCTCCCCCTTCCCTCCCTCCCCCTCCTCCCCCCCCTTCCCCCCCAGTCGCTTTCTCTCTTCCCCCCCCAGTCGCGCTCTCTCTTCCCCCCCAGTCGCGCTCTCTCTCTTCCCCCCCAGTCGCGCTCTCTCTCTTCCCCCCCAGTCACGCTCTCTCTCTTCCCCCCCAGTCGCGCTCTCTCTCTTCCCCCCCAGTCGCGCTCTCTCTCTTCCCCCCCAGTCGCGCTCTCTCTCTTCCCCCCCAGTCGCGCTCTCTCTCTTCCCCCCCCAGTCGCGCTCTCTCTCTTCCCCCCCCAGTCGCGCTCTCTCTCTTCCCCCCCCCAGTCGCGCTCTCTCTCTTCCTCCCCCAGTCGCGCTCTCTCTCTTCCCCCCCCCCCAGTCGCGCTCTCTCTCTTCCCCCCCCACTCGCGCTCTCTCTCTTCCCCCCCCCACTCTCTCTCTTCCCCCCCCCCACTCGCGCTCTCTCTCTTCCCCCCCCCCCCCAGTCGCGCTCTCTCTCTTCCCCCCCCCCCCAGTCGCGCTCTCTCTCTTCCCCCCCCCCAGTCGCGCTCTCTCTCTTCCCCCCCCCCAGTCGCGCTCTCTCTCTTCCCCCCCCAGTCGCGCTCTCTCTCTTCCCCCCCCAGTCGCGCTCTCTCTCTTCCCCCCCCCAGTCGCGCTCTCTCTCTTCCCCCCCCAGTCGCGCTCTCTCTCTTCCCCCCCCAGTCGCGCTCTCTCTCTTCCCCCCCCAGTCGCACTCTCTCTTCCCCCCCCCAGTCGCGCTCTCTCTCTTCCCCCCCAGTCGCGCTCTCTCTCTTCCCCCCCACTCGCGCTCTCTCTCTTCCCCCCCCACTTGCGCGCTCTCTCTCTTCCCCCCCAGTCGCGCGCTCTCTCTCTTCCCCCCCAGTCGCGCGCTCTCTCTCTTCCCCCCCCCCCAGTCGCGCGCTCTCTCTCTTCCCCCCCCCCCCCCAGTCGCGCGCTCTCTCTCTTCCCCCCCCAGTCGCGCGCTCTCTCTCTTCCCCCCCCCCAGTCGCGCGCTCTCTCTCTTCCCCCCCAGTCGCGCGCAGCTCTCTCTGTTCCCCCCCAGTCGCGCGCTCTCTCTGTTCCCCCCCAGTCGCGCGCTCTCTCTCTTCCCCCCCAGTCGCGCGCTCTCTCTCTTCCCCCCCCAGTCGCGCGCTCTCTCTCTTCCCCCCCAGTCGCGCGCTCTCTCTCTTCCCCCCCAGTCGCGCGCTCTCTCTCTTCCCCCCCAGTCGCGCGCTCTCTCTCTTCCCCCCCCAGTCGCGCGCTCTCTCTCTTCCCCCCCCAGTCGCGCGCGCTCTCTCTTCCCCCCCCCAGTCGCGCGCGCTCTCTCTCTTCCCCCCCCAGTCGCGCGCGGCTCTCTCTCTTCCCCCCCAGTCGCGCGCTCTCTCTCTTCCCCCCCAGTCGCGCGCGCTCTCTCTTCCCCCCCCCCAGTCGCGCGCGCTCTCTCTTCCCCCCCCCCCAGTCGCGCGCGCTCTCTTCCCCCCCAGTCGCGCGCTCTCTCTCTTCACCCCCCAGTCGCGCGCTCTCTCTCTTCCCCCCAGTCGCGCGCGCTCTCTCTTCCCCCCCCCCAGTCGCGCGCGCTCTCTCTCTTTCCCCCCCAGTCGCGCGCCGCGCTCTCTCTCTTCCCCCCCAGTCGCGCGCTCTCTCTCTTCCCCCCCAGTCGCGCGCGCTCTCTCTTTCCCCCCCCCAGTCGCGCGCGCTCTCTTCCCCCCCAGTCGCGCGCTCTCTCTCTTCCCCCCCCCCAGTCGCGCACTCTCTCTCTTCCCCCCCAGTCGCGCGCTCTCTCTCTTCACCCCCCCCAGTCGCGCACTCTCTCTCTTCCCCCCCCAGTCGCGCGCTCCTCTCTCTTCCCCCCCCAGTCGCGCGCTCTCTCTCTTCCCCCCAGTCGCGCGCGCTCTCTCTCTTCCCCCCCAGTCGCGCGCGCTCTCTCTCTTCCCCCCCCAGTCGCGCGCTCTCTCTCTTCCCCCCCCGTCGCGCGCAGCTCTCTCTTCCCCCCCCCCCCAGTCGTGCGCGCTCTCTTCCCCCCCAGTCGCGCGCTCTCTCTCTTCCCCCCCCAGTCGCGCGCTCTCTCTCTTCCCCCCCAGTCGCGCGCTCTCTCTCTTCCCCCCCCCAGTCGCGCGCTCTCTCTCTTTTCCCCCCCCACAGTCGCGCGCTCTCTCTCCTCCCCCCCCCAGTCGCGCGCTCTCTCTCTTCCCCCCCAGTCGCGCGCTCTCTCTCTTCCCCCCTAGTCGCGCGCTCTCTCTCTCTTCCAATAACAACATGCCCTCAAAAAAGCCTCGGCACCGCCGGGCACCCCCAGGTAGTATATTTATATAGTGCCTTTAATGTAGTGAAACATCCCAAGGCACGTCACAGGAGCGTTATCAAACAAGATTTAACACTGAGCCACATGAGGACATATTGGGGCAGATGACGAGGTAGGTTTTAAGGAGTGTCTTAAAGGAGGAAAGAGAAGTAGAGAGGCGGAGAGGTTTAGGGAGGGAATTCCAGAGCCTAAGGCCTCGGCAGCTGAAGGCGCGATCGCCAGTGGTGGAGCGATTAAAATCGGGGACGTATAAGAGGGCAGAATTAGAGGAGCGCAGATATCTCAGAGGGTTGTAGGGCTGGAGGAGGTTACAGAGCTAGGCGTAATGTATGTACCTTTAAGGAGGGAACTACTTTTTACAGCTCATGTATACTGTAGTACCGGCAGTGACCACACCTGTATATAACGCTGAGTAGTAATCTGTACATATCAGTTGCAGTCTGATCCATGTTGAGTAAACACCGTTGTACCGTTCTCCGCAGTCTGTGTCTGATTATTACACGGACGTAACATTGGCGACGAGGCAGGTTCGAACCTACCTGCAACTCTGCATCACCTCCCGGGGATTCGTTCCTGGAGATCAGTGGATTGGAGGTCAAGGCCAGAATCTCGGGCATCGACCACGGGCAACCGCCCAGTCATCCAGCAGAGACTCGAGAATTGCGGGGGAGGCTGTCGCGAGCCAGGCTTGGCTTTCCAGTCAAGGTGGTCCAGCGAAACGGGCTGGCAACAGGTAGTGCGCAGACCCTTCCCGGACAGTGATGGGCTAGAGCCCGACCGAGCGGCACAGCAAAGGGCCGAGCAGCGTCGACGGAGGAGAGAGAGAGAGAGAGGGCAGAGCGCACAGGGCGCAGCCGGTGTTCAGGGGCCGAGCAGCGTTGGAGAGAGGGAGAGAGAGCGCACGAAACCTACAGGGCGCCGCCATTGCCACGAGAACTGCCAGGAGCGGTGTCGGCCACAGCGGGGGAGGAAGGAAAGCGCGGGAGACGCCATTTTAAGCCATTGGGAGACGCCATTTTAAATCACACCCAAAATGCCGAAGAGTGGCAGTATCACCGCATTTGACAATGAAGTCGAAGATTGGACTACATATGTCGAACGAATAGAGGTGTACTGCGAGGCAAATGAGGTGTCAGATGACAAGAAAGCGTCGGTATTGTTAAATTTTATGGGTGCAAAGACGTATGGTTTATTACGAAATCTAGTAACCCCAACGAAGCCAATGGAAAAGAGTTTTGAAGACATAGTAACGATACAAAAGGAACATTTAAACCCCACACTGCTGCTGATAGCAGAAAGATTCAAGTTTCACAAACGGAACCAGCATAAGGATGAAAGCAATGCTGATTATTTAACAGAACTGCGCAAACTATCGAAACACTGCCAGCTTGGAGCGGGACTGGCAGATACCTTAAGGGACAAGTTTGTGTGTGGGCTTCAAAGTGAAGGAACCCAGAAACGGCTTTTATCTGAAAAGGACCTTACGCTGGAAAAGGCTTTCAGCATTGCGGTATCATATGAAGCAGCAGCACGGGGCGCTGCAGAGATACAACAGAGACCGCAAGAATATGGCACAAACGAAATGTCATATGGAACAGAGAAGTGCTATCGCTGCGGCAGAACAACACACGACCAGAATGATTGCTGGTTCAAAGACAAAGTGTGCAGACAGTGTGGAAAAGTAGGACACATAGCATGAGTCTGCAGGTCGGGAAAGAAAACCAGCAATAAGAAACTGACCAAAGGAAAGTACAAGAAGATATATAAGATAACAGAGAATAGGTCAGACGAACAAAAGAGTGATAATGACTCCGAAAGCAGGGAACTGAGTTGTCTGAAACTACATAATGTGATCACAACGGAGGATCACCGAACCATTTGGGTCACTCTCAAGATAGCAGGAGTCCAGGTAAAGATGGAATTGGACACAGGATCAGCCCTAACAGTCATAAACCGACGGGACTACGAGCGGCTATTCTCACACATACCCTTGAGAGACACAAAAATTATTTGAAGACGTACACGGGGCAAAAAGTCTACCCCAAAGGAAAACTAAGAGTGACCGTTATATATAACGGTAAGGAAACACCAAAACTAGACCTGTATGTATTGCAAGATGGAGGACCACCATTACTGGGACGTGAATGGATCCGGAAAATACAACTGGACTGGCATTCCATACAGGCACTGACTGGCTGACAAAATGGATGACGACGTCACACCTGGGCGACTGTCAAAGATCCTAACTGACGTGAAAGAAGTGTTCCAGCAAGGACTTGGAACACTAAAAGGCATGACAGCGACGAATAAAATTGAAGAAAACGCAAGCCCAAAATTTTTTACGGCCAGACCTGTACCTTATGCCATCCGCCCAGCCGTCGAAGCAGAGCTGGAGAGTCTGGAACGTTCAGGTGTACTGTCCAAGGTAGACTGGAGCGAGTGGGCTACACCCATCGTCCCTGTGATGAAAAAGTCGTTGAGCAGCACGCCTGGGGAACCAAGGAAGGTTCGCATCTGTGGGGACTTTAAGGTAACAGTGAACCCGGTCCTTCACACCGTACAATATCCACTTCCGCGGATTGAAGATATTTTCGCCTCGCTAGCTGGAGGGAAACGCTTCACTAAGATTGATCTGGCCCAGGCGTATTTGCAAATGGAGGTAGAAGAAGCATCAAAAAAATACCTCACAATCAGCACCCATAAAGGTCTCTACGAATACAACCGGCTGGTATTCGGGGTAGCATCAGCTCCGGCTATTTGGCAGAGGGCAATGGAACAAGTCCTGCAAGGGATCCCAGGAACCCAGTGTTATTTGGACGACATCCTGGTCACGGGCGAAAATGACAGTGATCACCTTGCCAACCTGGAGCAGGTGCTTACTAGATTGCAGGAATATGGGCTCCGAGCTAACCGCCCCAAATGCGAGTTTTTTAGAAAACAGATCTCGTATTGTGGCCACGTTATCGATAAAGAGGGGTTACATAAGTCCCCAGAGAAGATTGAGGCAGTCGTCAAGGCTCCAGCACCGGAAAATGTGTCACAACTGAGGTCGTTCCTCGGGCTGGTAAACTACTACCATAAGTTCTTGCCAAATTTGTCTACAATACTACACCCACTGAACACCCTACTGCAAACTGGGGTGCCATGGAAGTGGAGTGACGAATGTAGATGAGCTTTCCAGAAGAGCAAAACACTAATCGCATCGGAAGAGGTATTGGCCCATTACAACCCAGCATTACCAATTCGGTTGGCATGTGATGCGTCACCCTACGGCATTGGAGCGGTGCTGTCGCACAAATTCTCGGACGGCTCAGAGAGGCCAATAGCCTTTGCGTCACGATCACTAACCTCAGCCGAGCGTAACTACGCCCAGATTGACAGGCAGGTCCTCAGCCTAGTGTGGGGAGTGAAAAAGTTCAATCACTATCTGCACGGGCAGAAATTCACCTTGCTGACTGATCACCAGCCTCTTGTCTCCATTTTTAATCCAAAGAAGGGCGTTCCGGTGATGACTGCGCAACGACTACAAAGATCGTCACTTTTTCTAGGGGAGCACCACTATGAGATTGAATATAAGGGCATGAAACAGCGTGGAAATGCTAATGGGCTATCACGCCTGCCACTGCCTACTGCGGAGGAAGCACCAACAGTGGATCCTGTCGAAATATTCCATTCGACTATAGTTGAATACCTACCGGTAACTAATGCTTGTATCGAAAAGGAAACCCGAAATGACCCGACACTGTCTCGGGTATATGATTTGACGGTGAAGGGATGGCCAGCACATGGCGACTCACCGTTGCCAGCATTCTCGACAAGGAGAGAACAGCTGTCAGTGTGCCGGGGGACCTTGATGTGTGGATCCCGAGTGGTAATTCCACCCAAGTTAACGGATAGAGTGCTCAATGAGCTTCATGAGGGTCATCTGGGAGGGGTAAAAATGAAAAGCCTAGCCAGGGCTTATGTGTGGTGGCCGGGAATTGATAAACAAATCGAGGACTGACCAAGAGCTGCTCAGGATGCCAGAAAGTCCAAAATGCACCACCACAGGCCCCTCTACACCCATGGGAGTGGCCCTCATCTCCATGGCAATAGGTGCATATTGATTTTGCTGGTCCATTCATGGACTCAATGTTTTTAATAGCCGTGGATGCGCACTCGAAATGGCCTGAGGTCATCAAAATGTCCTCCACCACCACGGAGAAAACTATTGCAGTCCTACAGACCATTTTTGCCAGGAATGGCTTGCCAGATTAGATTTGCTCCGACAACGGACCACAGTTTGTGTCCGAAGAGTTCCGGAGGTTCTTGAAAAAGAATGGGGTAAGGCATTACACATCCGCCCCGTATCATCCAACCACAAATGGATTGGCTGAGAGGTTCGTACAAACCTATAAGAAGGCAATAAAGGCTATGTACAATGACAACATTCCGCTGCAGCACAAGGTGGACAATTTCTTGTTCGCCTACCGGAATGCGACACATGCAGTCACCAACCAGGCCCCAGCCATGATGTTCTTTAACCGAAGGTTAAGATCGCGCCTGGATTTGCTCAGACCAAACGTACGAAGAGATGTTGAGAGTAAGCAATTCAAGCACATCCATGAGAAGCCAACAAGGAGCTTCAATGTAGGGCAACCAGTCTTGGCCCGCGACTACCGAACAGAAAAATGGCAGCCAGGAACGATATGCACATGGCAGGACCCACTAATGTACACAGTGGACGTTGGGGAGAGCATCGTGAGATGCCATGCTGACCAGATCCTAGAGTCACAGGAACAAGTCAACCCCATGCCTCGCCCATACGTACCTGGTGATGAACCCGACGTACAGGTCGCATCTACCCCAGAAACAGTAGCATCGGAAGCTGATGAACCAACCGACGACAGGGGGCCAGAATCGCCTCCGCACCAAGAGCAAGACACTCGGGAAAGGCGCTATCCAGAAAGGATCAGGAAGCCTCCCCAAAGACTGAATTTATAAATAGACTATTTTCAGCTAATGTTGCATGTTAAAAGTGTTAATTGTAATTAGTTTGATATTTAATTGTTAAATGAGTGTTATGGTACTGTTAATCTAAAAAGGGAGGAATTGTAATGTATGTACCTTTAAGGAGAGAACTACTTTTTACAGCTCATGTATACTGTAGTACTGGCAGTGACCACACCTGTATATAACGCTGAGTAGTAATCTGTACATATCAGTTGCAGTCTGATCCACGTGGAGTAAACACTGTTGTACCGTTCTCCGCAGTCTGTGTCTGATTATTACATGGACGTAACACTAGGGAGGGGCAACGCCATGGAGGGATTTGAAAACATGGATGAGAATTTAAAATCGAGGCATTGCTCAACCAGGAGTCAATGTAGGTCAGTGAGCACAGGGGTGATGGGTGAATGGGGTTTGGTGTGAGTTAGGATATTGGCAGCAGAATTTTGGATGAGCTTAAGTTTATGGAGGGTGGAAGATGGGAGGCCAGCCTGGAGTGCGTTGGAATAGTCAAGTCTAGAGGTAACAAAGGCATGGATGAGGCAAAGGCAAAGCAGCGGATGAACTGAGTCGGGGGTGGAGTCGGGCAATGTTGCATCTCTTTCACTGCTTCAGGTCCAGTGCTGCTAATAGTGGGTACATTTCAGTTCAAGCTACAAGTTTAAAACTAGACTATACAGAGCACATTGTGCACCCGACCCTGTTTTTCTGTCATTTCCCTGTGCTCTTCTCTACCACTGGGACTCTGCTCATGTTTGATTTCCCAGACTCCTGAACTCCTCTGCCATCAGGAGTGCGCTGCTGTGCTGGATTACACATTATGTCTTGGCTGATGTGATTCTCTGCCACTCAATCTCTCCAAGTTTAAGATAACTTGTTTGAGCCTACAATGCCATCCCACCACCTGTCACTTGTTGGGCTTCAGGACTGTACTTCAATGCACCAACTGCCTCTCCGCTTTACTCTGCTGCTATGTTGGATCCTGGACGGAAATCAGCTTCCTCCTGGGACCAAATTCCATTCCTCTGCTGGCTCCTGGGCTTTATTGTGACCCCCACCTACACCGCCACTTTCTGAGACTTCATTTGAATCCTCGGCATCTGTTCGCAACCTTGGTGTCCTGAGGTCAGCTTCCAACCATATATCCTTTCTGCCTACTTCCACCTCCATAACATTGCCTGCCTCCGCCCGCCTCGGCCTATCTGCTGCTGAAACTCTCATCCATGCTTTTGTTACTTAGACTCGACTATTCCAATGCTCTCCTGGCCGGCCTCCCATCTTCCCATATTCCACCCTCTGTAAACATGAGCTCATCCAAAACTCAGCTGCCGGTATCGTAACTCAACAAGTTCCGTTCACCCCTGTACTCGCTGACTTAGATTGGCTCCCAGTCCACCAACGCCTCAAATTAAAAATTCTCATCTTCGTGTTTAAATCCCCTCATGGCCTCGCATCTTCCTACTTCTGAGCTTAAAAAGAATATTAATACAGTTGCGATAGAAAGGGAGAAAATAATTAACAAACTAGCAAAACTAAAAGAGGATAAGACCCCAGGTCCAGATGGTATGCACCCACACATACTCTAGGAAACTAGGGTGGAGATAGCAGAGGCACTTGTTTATATACACAAATGTTCCATAGAAGAGGGGATAGTGCCAGAGGACTGATGGACAGCTAATGCTGTTCCTATATACAAAAAGGGAGTTAGAACAAAACCTGGGAACTAGACCAGTCAGCTTATCAGTAATATGAAAGACACTGGAATCTATACTAAAAGAAGTGATAAAAAAGCATCTCGAGACAGAAAATAGAATATGGATTCCGAAAGGCAAAGTCATACTTAACTAACCTGATAGAATTCTTTGAAGAGGTAACAGAAAGAAAATGCAATAGATGTCATGTACTTGGATTTTCAGAAGGCCTTTGATGAGGTACTACATGGCTTTATTGAATGGCAGAGCAGGCTGGAAGGGCCATATGGCCTACTCCTGCTCCTAATTCTTATGTCCTTGTGTTCTTATGGTAGGCTCATGATAAACCGGGCATGTGGCGTAATGGGAAAATTAGCAAATTGAGTAAAAAATAGAAAGCAGAGAGTAGAGATAGAGGGTAGTTATTCAGATTGGAGGAAGGTAGAAAGCGATGTTTCACAAGGATCAGTAGTGGGACCACTGTTACTCATAATTTATGTTAATGATTTGGACTCCAGAACAAATAACTCAATATCAAAATTTGCAGAAGGTACCAAACTGGGGAATATAGCTAACATTGAGGAATAATGGAACATAGTACAAGAAGACATTAGAAAACTTGCAGACTGGGCAGTTAAGTGGCAAATTAAATTTAATGTAGATAAATGAGAGGTGATGCACTTTGGTAGGAAAAATAGAAACATCATCTACACCTTAGAAAATAAGAAACTGAATGGGGTAGAAGAGCTAATGGATCTATGGATACAGGTCATTCCTTATTTTTGGATTCAATGTCCCTACTTACAAAGCCAAGTACCCCATACGCTTTCTTAACCGACTATCAACTTGCCCTGCCACCATCAAAGATTTGTGAACATGCCCCCGCCAGGTGCCTCTGTTCTTGCACCCCCATCAAAGGAGTACCATTTAGATTGTACTGTCTCTCGATGATTCTCCCAAAGTGCATCACTTCACACTTACTGCAATAAATTTCATCTGCCATGTGTCTGCCCATTTCACCAGTCTGTCTATGTCCTCCTGAAGTCTGCTATCATCTTTCTCACTATTTACTGTGTTGGCAAGTTTTGTATCATCCGCAAACTTCAAAATTGTACACCCTATACCCAAATCCTGGTCATTTATATATAACAAGAAAAGCAATGGTCCTAATTTCAACCCCTGGCGACCCCACTGCATATTTCTCTCTAGTCAGAAAAACATATATTCACCACTACTCTCTGCCTCCTATCCCTCAGCCAATTACATACTCAAATTAACTCCGTCCCTTTAATATTATGTGCTTCTATTTTCCGAATAAGTCTGTTATGAGGTACTTTATCAAAAGCCTTTTGAAATTCCATATATACAACATTTACTGCACTACCTTCATCAAAGAACTCAATCAGGTTAGTCAGACATGATTTGCCTTTAACAAATTTGTGCTTCTCCAAGTGAGAATTAATTTTGTCCTCGACAGTGGTCTCTGGTACTTTTGCCACCACTGATTTTAGACTGATTGGTGTGTAGATACCAGGTTTATCCCTCTTTTTTTTTGAACAGGATGTAACATTTGCAGTTCTCCAGTCCTCTTGCACCATTCCTATGTCCAAGGAGGATTGAAAGATTGTGGTCAGAGCTTCCGCTACCTCCATCCTAGTTTCCGCCAGCAACCTAGGATGCATCCCATCTGGACCGGGTGACTTGTTAACTTTGAGTGATGCCAACCTATTTTGCACCTTGAAATAAAGAATAGATTTGCCTTCCAAAGTTAGGCTTTATTAACTTTAAAATTAGCAGCATATCTTTCTACATCCAGTCCCAACTAAGGCTAGAAAAGGACTGAATTTAAGGTAGCCACAACACATCATGTGATCATCAACTACCAATGAGATTACAACACATATCCCAAGGCAGTTAACAAACAACGAATCATAATACTTTTACTAATCAAGGAATAATCACCACACACCTCCTTTCTATCTATTTTTAGAGATCAGCCCCAAAACATAAGTAAAACTTCAAACATCACATTTTAAAAATGACTATAAATTACATAAATTAACTATTTTAAACAAAAATTTAAATTAAAAAAAAATAATTAAAGTTTTTAACAGGGCTAAAAATAAACTTACCTTTCTTTAAAGTATTTTAAAATGATAAATCAATGGAAAATTTTTTTTTTTACTTTCTTCAACTCTTAGCCTGGTAAAAGCAGGCCTTGCGCCGAGGAGCTGCCGGCCTTGCACCTGCTTTTCTAGGCGCAGCAGTTTCCGACTTACCTGGACTGAAGCAATTGTGAAAAAAATGGAAGTTTCAGCTGTACGCGCTGCCTATCCGGCACAGGCGTTTGACCTGTCAAGCCCTTTCTTCACAGAACGGAAGTTCCGGTTTCCAGCGCATGCGCAGTGCACTTCCGTTGGCCCTACGGGTGAGTACTGTAGGAATTATTAGCGGGAATGGGGTTATTGTCTCTGGCCAGTCAGAAGCCTCTGAGCTGCTCCAGAGCCCTGTGCGGTTTCGAAGCGCTCCCCTCTTCCTGGTTCTGACTGCTGGACTTATTCAGTAGCGATGTTGACAGAAACCAGGTGAAACAGCGATTTACTTCTACTTCTTGCAATTTAATATACTGTATTTGCTGCTCACGATGCGGTCTCCTCTACATTGGGGAGACCAAACGCAGATTGGGCGACCGCTTTGCGGAACACCTCCGTTCAGTCCGTACGGGTGACCCTGAGCTTCCGGTCACCTGTCACTTTAATTCACCGCTTCATTCCCACTCTGATCTCTCTGTCCTCGGGCTATTGCATTGTTCCAATGAAGCTCAATGTAAGCTCGAGGAACAGCATCTCATCTTTCAATTGGGCACTTTACAGCCTGCCGGACTCAACACTGAGTTCAACAATTTCAGATAATTATCCCTGCCCCCATTTTTCATGCAGTATGATTTTTGCAATTCCCATTTGCAACATTTTATCTTTCCTGCCTCTTACAAAAGTACAGGATGTTCTTTCTACTCCTTCCTCCCCTCCTAACCCCCCCACCCCCGTCTCTGCACCTGTTTAATATCTGTTACATCTCCAGCTTTTTCCAGTTCTGATGAAGGGTCCCAGACCTGAAACGTTAACTCTGTTTCTCTCTCCACGGATGCTGCCTGGCCTGCTGAGTATTTCCAGCATTTTCTGTTGTTATTTGTGAATTTCTTTCCTCCAGCCAGGTTTGCAAAGAGATCCTCTCTTTTGGGAATCGGATACTGCTCTAGTTTGGACACCCAATTGACTGTCAATTTATAGTCTCCATAGAGTCTTACCGAATTGTCCAGTTTTAAAACAGGTACTATGGGAGCTGCCCATTCCGAACATTTCACTGGCTCCAGTATGTTCTCTCTCAATAGACGGTCAAGCTCAACCTCTACCTTTGGCTTCATGACATAAGGCACAGGTCGTTGTTTAAAAAACCTTGGCGGTGCCTCCTTGTCTACATAAATCTTAGCTGGGGGGCCATTAAATGTGCCAAGTTCCTCCTTGAACACATTCTCATGTTCACTCAACACTTCTTGCAAAGTCAACTGTTTGCCTGCATCTATTTGATGTACTGCTCCCCAGTCTAATTTAAGTTATTTTATCCCGCCCTGACCTAACAGGTTTGGTCCGGTACCCGATACTATAACTACAGGTAGCTGTTCCACTGTGTCACTGTGTTGCACAGTTACATTAGCTGTACCTAATGTCGCTACTCGTTCACCTGTATTTGTTTTAAGATGCAGGGAGCAAGGCTTTAACTCTGGAACTTTTGCACGGTTCCACAATTTTGAGTACTCTACCTTGTTCATTATGGTCACGCCGCACCCTGTATCCACTTCGAAGTTCACCTTAGAGTCATTTACTGTCAGTTGCAATGTGATAGGAGCCACTTTTGGAATGTTCTCTAACATGCCATACATTATGAACATGTCCTCTTCTTCCTCAGCTTCCCCGCTGATGTGGTGTGCTCCATGTTTTTTCACTTCTCTCCCTTGGTTTTGCTGTCCCCCCCCTTTTGGTTTGGATTCCTCCACAGGTGATTTCGCCCTGCAAGCTCGTTTTATGTGTCCTTGTTTCCCACACTTGTAGCACTTTTCCTCCAGAAACCGGCATTCACTCGCCAGGTGATCACCCTTGCATCGATAACATGCCTTCACATGCTCATGTTGTGGTTTCTGACGCATGTTCAACTTGTGCACAACAACCTGACCTGCAACTTGCGTAGCATTAGCTCTGTCTGAACCCTGTATTTCTTTTACATCTCGGTTCACTGTCTCTATGGCTTGAGCAAGTTCCAATGCTTTTTCATAAGTAAGCCCAGTCTCGGATAATAATCTACGCTGCATTCGGTCGTCCATTATTCCGCAAACTAGCCTATCTCTCAGCATTTCCTTCAGGCTGTTCCCATAATTGCAATCATGTGCCAATTTACGCAACACCGCTACAGAGTCCATTACACTCTCTTCCTCTTTCCTGTTCCTTGAATTAAACTTGAACTGCTGTACAATCTCACTAGGCTTAGGGTTGAAATGTTCTTTTAGCACAGCCACTAATTCAACAATTGATTTGTCTCCAGATTTTTCAGGACTGAGCCGGTTCTTCATCAAACTGTAGGTTTGGCTTCCCACTGAACTAAGCAGAATGGCTTTCCTTTTTCCGGCATCATTTATTTCATTTGCTTCGAAAAAATAACCCAACACTTCACAGTATTCCTCCCAAGTTTGTGCTTGAATATCAAAAGCGGAGACCATTCCTATTGTGGCAGCCATGCTCTCTTCCAACTGGTAGCTAACTGCAGCTCGTGATTTTGTTGTTTAAACGTCCTGGCAGACTTCTCTTATTCAGGGTCCTGTTTTACCTCATCGCCAAATGTGATAAATCCATGTAGTGAGACAAGGACTCGAAGAAGCAATATCGTAGAATTAGCACGAGTACTTTATTAACAACTGGGAAACACATTTACAGACAGCCTGCATCAGCATCCTGGCATTCCACCTTGTGCTGACCTTAACAGGAAGCAAACCTCTGACCTTAGCAGCAGCATTGGCTACAGCACCACCTGGTGGATAACCTTAATCATAACATCCCAGATTACTATACTTACAACTCTAGGGGGCAAGGGAATGGAGTTTTTACAGTGTATTCAGGACTGCGTTCTTCCCCAGTACATAAGCCCAACAAGAGAAGGAATCACTACTGGATCCAATAATGGGAAATGAACCAGAGCAGATAAGGGAAGTAAGTGTAGGGAGACATCTAGACAATAGTGATCACAACATAATATATATATAAAGTAATTAGAAAAGGGAATAGTGCCAAAGGACTGGCAGACAGCTAATGTGATTCCTATATTTAAATAGGGAGATGGAACGTGTCCAGGGAACTATAGAGCAGTTAACTTAATGTTGGCGGTAGGAAAGATAATGGTTCTTTACTCAAAGATGTAACAGAGAAACATTTGGAGACACAAAATATAGTAAAGAATAGGCAGCATGGATTTCAAAAGGGAAGGTCATGCTTGATCAACGGTACTGAATTTTTTGAAGACGTAACAGAAAGAGTAGGCAAGGGTAATGCAGTAGATGTAATATGTTTGAATTTCCAAAAGGCCTTCGATAAGGTACCGCATAGTAGGCTTATGACTAAGGTCAGAGCATGTGGAGTCAGGGGACAGGTAGCAGAATGGATAGCAAGCTGGCTACAAAACAGAAAACGAAGAGTAGGGGTTAAGGGTTGTTACTCAGACTGGCAAAAGGTGGGAAGTGGTGTTCCACAAGGATCAGCATGGATCAAAGATGTTCACCATTTACATAAACGATTTGGAGTCTGGAATAGGAAGTACAATTTCAAAATTTGCAGTTGACACCAAATTAGGGTTGTAGTTGACACAAAGGAAGACTGTGACAAAATGCAAGAAGACATTAATAAACTTGCAGAATGGGCATGTAATTGGCAAATGAACTTCAATATAGATAAGTGTGAGTTGGTGCATTTTCTGGAAGAATAAGGACATACTCCTTGGAAAATAAAAGTCTAAATAGGGTAGAGGCGCAGAGGGATCCAGAGGTACAGGGACACAAATCACTAGAAGTAGTGATGCAGGTTAATAAAGCCATTAAAAAGGCAAACAAAGCACTGGGTTCATTTCTAGAGGGATAGAATTGAAAAGTAGGGAAGTTATGCTAAACTTGCATGGAACCTTGGTCAGACGACACTTGGAGTACTGTGTACAGTTCTGGTCTCCAAATGATAAAAAAACAAACTTAGAGGGACTGGTGAAGGTGCCAAAAAGATTCATAAGGCTCATACCTGGGATGGCAGGAATGACGTATGAGGAGAGATTGGGTCGATTGGGCTTATATTCGCTGGAGTTTAGAAGAATGAGAGGGGATCTCATTGAAACTTATAAAATTCTAACAGGACTAGACAGATTAGATGCAGGAAGGATGTTCCCGATGGCGGGGGAGTCCAGAACCAGGGGTCACAGTCTAAGGATAAGGGGTAAGCCATTTAGGACAGAGATGAGGAAGAATTTCTTCACCCAGAGAGTGGTGAACCTGTGGAATTCTCTACCACAGAAGACAGTTGAGGCCAATTCATTAAATATATTCAAGAAGCAGCTTGTAGGGGGTGGTGTTTTGAGTCAGCTTTCCCTCTGACTGTTTTGAGCGGTTCGAATCGCACCCATACCCTTTGGTTCTGGACTTAGGTACAGGCTGCGATACAAAATTGGAGTAGACAACTGGTTTGGTGCAAGAAAACTGTGTTTTATTAGAGTCACAATAAAATTATACACTTAGATTACTGGAGTAGTTACAGACATTCAAGAGTACACTTAATTAAGAATGGGGAACACATGGCACAACGAGGGAAAATCACAATAATCCCCCTACCCTTGTCCCACCCCCAATATCTAACTAAATTGTACTAAAAAGAGACAGGGATCATGCTCACCAATAGGGGTTTCTTGACAGTTCGAATCCTGTCAGTTAAGCCGGTTGCGTTTTTGGGGTTCGCTCTTTGTGTCCTTTGGGGCCTGCCGTCTCCACGTGATACTAGTCTTAGAATCTGCGAAGGTTCTTCAGTTGGGTGGAGTCTGCTGATGCGGTTTGGGCGCGGTTGTGGATTTGTCTGGTAAGTACCCACTTTTCTTAGATAGATATAGGGAGAGGAAAGTCTTTGTTGGGTACTTTAGCTTGTAGAGTGGAAAACTTTGTGTTTTGTTCTTCCGGTGGTGGTCTGGTCGTCTGGTTTTGTTGCGGTTGGGGTTCGGTTGGCGGTCTTCGGTGTCGGCTCGGTTGCGGTGGCCTAGATCATTACCTGTGTAGTGGTAATGATCTGAAGGTCTGGTTTACCTGGCCCTTTTGTTACCGCAGTGCTCGTGGTCGGTCCTCATGTCGGGCTGCGGTTGCGGCCTTGTTGTCTTCGGTCGAGTCTGCCCCACCGTTCCCCCTCGCCGTGATGTTGCGTGAGTCTTCCTGTTGGCTTCCGATTGATGATGCAGGGTGGTGTTGTGTGCTTGGTTACCGGTGGGCCTACAGTTATACTGTTTTTGAGTTTGTTATCTGCGCGCCAAATCGGGGTTAGTTCTTTGTCTGATTTTTGGCGGGCTCGTTAAGGTGATTATAGCCATTCACCTTAACTGGTTTTGGGGCGGTTGGCTTGTTGCTAAATGGCCTTTAATGTCTTGGCTGTTTGTCATGCATAAGGTTAATCGGTGTCTTCCTGGCTTGGTAGCTAGTTCAAACTGTAAGCGATTATTTATGCAGAGTCTTGATGGGCTTTAGGTTTGTGCAAGATTGAGTCTTTTCCTGAGTTGATTTGTTTAAAGGGAAGAATGCGTGTTCTGTCTCTTCCAGTTGTCTGGTTTTGAAATAACAAATCAAAGCTGTCTGCCACAGGCCCAGGCATGTCAAGTTTTACGCTTTTGAACTTGACATCCTGCCTGCTGGGTCCCACTTTAACCTTGCAGTTTTGCCATGAAGTCCAAAAGCCATACCCTTCAGGGTTCCCTTATTAATAACTTGTCCTTCAGGGTCCCTAATTAATAACCTGGGAAATGTGGGAATTTTGAAAATCCTACACTCCCCCCTGTGATACTGAAACTTGCTTCAAGTATCATACTTACAAAGGTGAGCAAAATTCCTGACCCTCCATAGCCAATCTTCCCTGTAATTACCTATCTAAAATCCCATGACACACACATTCCCCATTATTTAAGAATGTAGTGTACATAAGTATACATAGGCAAAATACAGTTGTTTACACACATCCAAGCATGGAGGGTGTCCAACACCCCTGCACTACTTGGTACACATACATCTTTATTAAAAATAACACCTCAAAGTCTTTATTAAAATAACAAACACACAAAAACAACAATCTTTATTCAGAAACACACAAAAAAATGTAAACAGGTTTATCTCTCTCCACCTTAACATAATGCTTCTTCCAAGTACTTTTGTTTTGGAATTCTAGTGTCTTGCCTTTTCCCTTGCACTGAGTGCACAACAGGTACAATACTATTCCCAGCTGGCAAACCATGAGGATGTGGGAAGCCATTCTAACCGATGAAGGGACCTCTATGTTTTCAAAAATGTCCCACCAGGGTGGGACTATGATACCTTGAATCTCTCCCTCTATCTCGTTTGTTTTCTGTTCTAAAGTGTAGAAATGCTTTTGTGATATCTCTACAGCCTTTAGTAACTTGGTAAGGTGTTCTGGTAGAGGGGGATTTCATAGCCGAAATGTGCTACATATTTTTGCAGGTTGGTAAAATTTTCTGTTACAGTGAGGTGAACAGTGGAGGGTTCAGGAATGGGGACAATCCGTTCCTGGGCCACTTGAACTTCTGCCTCGGGCTTAAAGCAGAAACTTGTCATGGGGCGCAGTTGTGGTGACACAATATGTCCCACCTATATATGCTACCTGTGGGGGAACATGGTCTTGTGCCATTACCTCCATGGTACCGTTTATAGGTCTTGCACCAGCAGCCTTAAACCCCCACTGTGGTTTAGAATAGGCGTTCAAGTGCTGGGGACACAGTATTATGTGTGCTCCCCGGCTCCGGCACCCCGAGAGGTCAGTACCTGTCATAGCGTGCTCCCGCTTTATGACATAAGGTGGGACCGCTGTGAAACGGATGTGTACACCCCCTTGAATGACTCCAATGTTCTCCACCCTGTATACCGGTGCGGGTCGGGCTGTCCCACCCATGACCAGCATCCTCACTACTACCCCCATGATAGTGTGATTGGAACGTCCACAATCCACTGGGACAGGGTAGGCCTCAGAAGCTAGCCGGAGCTGACACGGGCTCAATGAATTCTCAAATGGGTGGAGGGCTGCGAGGTGCTTGTTGCTGTTCCAGGAGGGGACTCAACCTTGCTTTAAATCCTCCAGGTTACTCCGGCCCTCGCCTAGCAACCATGCCACGTACAGTACACACACCTCGTTCTGTGCAGCCTGGTCCGAAGCATTCCTGTCCTCTCTTATGAGGGCATTTACAGTTTTTGCATGCTTCTCCAGCTCAGCAATGATCTCTTTTAAATGGACCATCATAGCTTGGTCCTCGTGTAGCTCTGAGCCTACTACTGTATTTTCATCCATTAAGATTTTTTGTAATTGTGTTTTTAAACCGTTTATCTGTGTCTGCAATTCTATATCATCCAGGCTGTTTATAACAGAGGATCCCGTGTTATATGCAGTGAAAACATCATTCCAGGTTCCCCTTCTTTGTCTCCCCGTGTTGCTAAAGTACTCAGTGTGTGTAGTGTACAGTTCGGTTTTGTCTACGTCGGCAAAATCGAACTCGTAGAATTCCCTAAACATTTCTCTTAATGGGGCCTGGTACAGCTGTTCTGTCTCCGTGGGGCACCATTCAGGTAAGTGTACCTCTGTGAGGTTTAGAATCACAGAGGCTACCGCGTAGTTTACCCCCTGGTATAGCACCTTTTCAGTCGGCACTAGTACCAGCCCATTCCCTGGTCCCTTGGTGGTGGCAGGGCACCTCTCTATGTATGTCCTTGCTGTCTGGGTCGTGGGCAGGGGCTTTCGGGCGTGTGCCACGAGTTCAGTGGCTTTAACTGGGGCTGGGGAGTGTGGGACTATGCAAGTGTGTAGGTGGGAATCCCATTCCACCCCCTTCCCCTTATCCTGCCATGATGCGGAAAAGATGATGGATATGCCCGTGGGGCAGGCCCTTTGCGATCCCCACATGCAGACATAAATTCCTTGTTCCGACTCCCACCACTTATCCCAGCACACACTAGCTCCCCCTTGGGTCCCCGTGATCATCCGGTAGGTGTCGTTCCCAGTCAGCTGTATTGTCCCCCATGTCTCTGCTCAGCTTCCTGAGCCACCACCACCTTCACAGGGGAATCTGTCCTCTGCAAGTCAGGCACACGCGTTTCCCCTCAGTGACCCCGACCCGTGTGGCCACAACCTGTATACTGGGGCAGGGGAGGGAGGCCTCCCCGTAGGTGAACCCGGTCTGGCTGGAGTACTGGGTGGAGTTTGATCCCAGCCACCCTGGCCATCTTCCCTCATGGGAATAGATAGCGAGCTCCTCCACGCCTCGTTCGCTGCCCCCAGCAGTCACAACCGGTGCTCTCTCTCCTGAGCATTCAAAAATGTGGGAGTCCTCCACGTCACCTCGCTTCCCAGCGCTCATTCCTATCAGGGCGAGTAGGAGTATGCCCCCCTTCATTTCGAAATCCCTTCTGTAGGGAGACACAAGAGCATATAGCCAGGTCCCGAGAAGATTCTCTGGCTTGGGTAAAGCATAGTCGAGTCTTGCGACCTCGACTCAATACAAACACTCTTAAAACAATAATACTTAAACTACCAATCCCCTTGTTTAAAATTAAACTAAACACCCAAGCTTAACAATCCCAGAATTACATTACAGAAGCTATGTACATCTGCCGCCCATCTCCGAGCGGCCAGGCTAATCCCTGTTCGGGCTGCAGCACACTACTCCCTTCGGTGTGGTTGCCCTGTTCTGTCCTTTTGGTCCCTCGCAGCCTGTGGCTGCTGGCTGGGAACCTCTGTCGTCAGATCGATCCGTGACTTGAGAGGCTGCCCGTTTAAACTGGGGAGCCGGTAACCACGGTTCCTTTGGCCGTGGCGTTCGTGGGGACCTTCTAGGGACTTTGGCTGGTGGGGGTTTTCTGGCTGGTGGGTCTTTAACATGAGTCACTGCCCCCTCCTGTGCTGTCTGTGAACTTTCCACTACCACTTGCTGGGGATTTTTATTCTCAGGTTTTTCCTCTCCTAAACCTGTGCTGGGGCAGGCAACTCTACGCAGCCTGATGCTGCAGGTTGAGGGTCCTTGCCCTCACATCCCACCTCTTCTAAACCTGGGTTAGGAGCGGGTAACTCTCTGCAGCCTAATGCTGCAGGCTGAGGGTCTCCGCCCCCAGGCCCCACCTCCTCTAAGTCCCAGATGAGTGGGGGAGTGTCCCAAACGGTGGGTGGGATGGCCCTTCCCTTAAAGCAGGCCACTGCACTTGCCTGTGCAGTCTGTGAGTTTGCTCCTGCTGCAGACTGAGGATTTTGGTCCTCAGACCTTGCCCCAACTGGCTGTTCCCTTCTCTCGGGCTTAAACAATTTACATTGGTTAATGTGGAACCATTTGATGCACCGAGGCATCTTTATGGCATATACCATGGGGCTTGCCTTGTCTACAATGCTGTATGGCCCCATGTATAACGGTTCTAGATTTCCTACCCGAGCAAAATTCCTAACCATAACCTGATCCCCTATCTCCCACTCGTGGTGTGTTTGGGGTTCTAACCACAATCGGTTACTCTGATGCTGCCTTCCCATGTTCTCAGCCGCCTGCCCGTGGACCCGTTTAAGGTGCTCAAATAGGTTACTGGCGAAACTGTCCCGGTTCACCTCCTTGAGCTGACCTTCTGTGAGCACCGGGGCTAGTACATGGGTGGGGGTCTGCATAACTCTGCCAGTCATCAGCTCGTGTGGGGAATACCCCGTGCTTTTTGACTGGCTCGCTCGGATCCCCATCAGGACCAACGGTAGGACCTCCACCCATTTTCTAGGTGAGTCTACCGTCTCTTTCCTCAGCCTTTCCTTCAAGGTCCTGTTCATCCTCTCCACAATCCCTGAGGACTGTGGGTTGTGTGCAACGTGCCATTTCCCCTCAATGCCGAGTACCATAAGGGTATTCTGCATGACCTGCCCGGTAAAATGACTCCCTTGGTCGGACACCACATACTGTGGTAGCCCCCATCGCGAGTAACACCTCCCTGACCAGGATCCTGGCTGTACCCAGAGCTGTGGCTGTTCGGCAGGGGAAGGCTTCTACCCATTTTGTGAACACGTCCACCAGGACTAGGCAGTACTTATAGCCTCCCTGGGCGGTGGGTAGAGGCCCGATGTAGTCGACCTAGATTGACTGCCATGGTCCCTCTACCCTCCTGATGTGTCCCATAGGTGTTACTGTTGAGCACCCGATAGTCCACTGTGGCCCTCCAGGAGTTGTCCGGTTTTCTAACCGGCCACAGTGGAGAGTTTACGTGGGTGGCTATCGGTCTCAGGACCCCCTGTTGCACTAAGGAGGACATGGCTGCTTCCATGTCTGGCTCCGCTTCCCTGGGGAAGATATACTGCTTTTGTGGTCGGGCCATAGGGTCCGCATCTACACTGACCTCGAACCCGTTGACCCTCCCACAGTCGAGCTTGTGTGTGGCAAATGTGGCTAGGTGGGCTTGCACAAATGCCTGGAACTCCCTTGGCGTATTTCTAACCATGAGTTCGAGGTTATAACCCTCTTTAGGCTTCATGGTGCACAGGACCCCCTTCCCCTGTTTCCCTGGGATGACTACTACTCCGCCTTCCTTTCCTGTACTTGCCCCCCATAGGCAGTGATTCCTTAAATCCACTAGGATCCCGTGGCCTACAATAAAGTCGGCTCCCAGGAACCCTTTTCCACCCTCCACTTCCCACTTCATCAGGATACAGGTCCGCTTAGAGCGGAATGTTCCTAAGCGAATGGACAGCGGGATGGAAAATGAGCCGGCCTGTTCTTTACCTGTGAATCCCGACAGACTGTATGGGACCCCGTTCTTGGCCTCGGTGACCTGACACTGTAACTATTCCTGCCTGATCTTATGCTCCCCCAGTAACTGCACCATTTCCTGGTTCAGAGCCTGCAATCCTGCCAGTAACTTCTCCCCTGCTAGAGCCCTTGCCTGGGCTTCCAGGGCTGACTCCCGTATCTTGGCTGCCTGTGCTTCAACGAGCCTGTCTAAAAGCTGGATCTGTTTCTTGAAGCACATCAGCCAGACTGCCTTTTCTATGGATTTCTTATGATCCTTCCCTTCTGGCCACTTAGCTGCAGCATCTACCGGACGCTCAGCCTTCAACAGATTAGTGATCCACTTCTTAGTGATATTCACCTTACTGAAAACATAATTTGAAATCCTCTCTTCCATTAAAGTTTGCTCTTCTGAATCAGTGTCTACTGTATCGCACCCCTGTCGCCAGAGTTCTGCCGCGGTCGCCATTCTGTAGGGGGTGGTGTTTTGAGTCAGCTTTGCCTCTGACTGTTTTGAGCAGTTTGAATCGCTCCCACACCCTTTAGTTCCAGACTCTGGACTTATGTTCAGGCTGCGATACAAAATTGGAGTAGACAACTGGTTTGGTGCAAGTAAACTGTGTTTTATTAGAGTCACAATAAAATTATACACTTAGATTACTGGAGTAGTTACAGACATTCAAGAGTACACTTAATTAAGAATGGGGAACACACGGCACAATGAGGGAAAATCACAATAATCCCCCTACCCTTGCCCCACCCCCAATATCTAACTAAATTGTACTAAAAAGAGACAGGGATCATGCTCACCAATAGGGGTTTCTTGACAGTTCGAATCCTGTCAGTTAAGCTGGTTGCATTTTTGGGGTTCACCCTTTGGGGCCTGCCGTCTCCACGTGGTACTAGTCTTAGAATCTGCGAAGGTTCTTGGGTGGAGTCCGCTGATGCGGTTTGGGCGCGGTTGTGGATTTGTCTGGTAAGTACCCACTTTTCTTAGTTAGATATAGGGAGAGTAAAGTCTTTGTTGGGTACTTTAGCTTGTAGAGTGGAAAACTTCGGGTTTTGTTCTTCCGGTGGTGGTCTGGTCGTCGGGTTTTGTTGCGGTTGGGGTTCAGTTGGCAGTCTTCGGTGTCGGCTTGGTCGCGGTGGCCTAGATCATTACCTGTGTAGTGGTAATGATCTGAAGGTATGGTTTACCCGGCCCTTTTGTTACCGCGGTGCTCGTGGTCGGTCCTCATGTCGGGCTGCGGTTGCGGCCTTGTTGTCTTCGGTCGAGCCTGCCCCACCGTGCCCCCTCACCGTGATGTTGCGTGAGTCTTCCTGTTGGCTTCTGAATGATGATGCAGGGTGGTGTTGTGTGCTTGGTTACCGGTGGGCCTACAGTTATACTGTTTTTGAGTTTGTTATCTGCGTGCCAAATCGGGGTTAGTTCTTTGTCTGATTTTTGGCAGGCTCGTTAAGGTGATTATAGCCATTCACCTTAACTGGTTTTGGGGCGGGTGGCTCGTTGCTAAATAGCCTTTAATGTCTTGGGTGTTTGTCATGCATAAGGTTAATCAGTGTCTTCCTGGCTTGGTAGCTCGTTCGAACTGTGAGCGATTATTTATGCAGAGTCTTGATGGGCTTTAGGTTTGTGCAAGATTAAGTCTTTACCTGAGTTGATTTGTTTAAAGGGAAGAATGCATGTTCTGTCTCCTCCAGTTGTCTGGTTTTGAAATAACAAATCAAAGCTGTCTCCCAGAGGCCCAGGCATGTCAAGTTTTAAGCTTTTGAACTTGACATCCTGCCTGCTGGGTCCCACTTTAACCTTGCAGTTTTGTCATGAAGTCCAAAAGCCATACCCTTCAGGGTTCCCTTATTAATAACTTGTCCTTCAGGGTCCCTAATTAATAACCTGGGAAATGTGGGAATTTTGTGAATCCTACAGGCTAGATATATTTCTTAAGGCTAAAGGGATCAAGGGATATGGGGAGAAAGTAGGGACAGGGTACTGAATTTGGATGATCAGCCATGATCTCATTAAATGGCGGAGCAGGCTTGAGGGGCCGAATGGCCTACTCCTGCTCCAATTTTCTATGTTTCTATACCAGAACTGAGACGATATACTTATCAGAAATGGCTGAAGAAGCTGGGGCTCTTTTCTCTCAGGGAAAGCTGAGGGCTGACCTAATAGAGGTCTTTAAAATCAAGATCATAAAATAAGATGGACACCAATAAATCCAATAGAACATTCCAGAGAAACTTCTTCATTGAAAGAGTGGTAAGAATATAGAACTTGTGATCACAAGGGGTAGTTGAGGCGAATAGCATAGATACATTTAAACACATGAGGTAGAAAGGAACAGAAGATTATGCTGATTGGGTTAGTTGAAGAGGGGTGGAAGGAGACTCATGTGGAACATGAACAACGGCACAGAGCAGTTGGGCCGAATGGTCTGTTTCTGTGTTGTACATTCTATGTAGCTCTATGTCGAGTCACCTGTAACTGAGCATTGTCTATTAGAGCCAAGACTAATGCAAAGTAGCCATTTAAAGCCTCTGCCATATCCTGGGAGTTGACCTGAATCTCTCCTGAGGAATCCTTAAATGGCCCTCTGACTCTTCTTTTTCTTTATTCATTCTCAAGATCTGGGCATTGCTGGCAAGGCCAACATTTATTTCCCATCCCTAGTTGCCCTGGTACAACTGAATGGCTGGCCTTGCCACTTCAGAGAACAGTCAAGAGTCAGTGTTGGTTTGGGAATGGAGTCACATATAGGCCAGACCAGGTAAGGACGGCAGGTTTCCTTCCCTAAAGGACATTAGTGAACTACAGGAAACTTTGTGCTATCCGGAGGTGAGCTATCCAGCAAACTGGAGCCACCGGCAGAAATCAGGTGCCGTTTTTTATTCTTCTTGTTTGTTTTCTTTGCTTTTTTTTCCACAGTCAAGCAGTGCAAGGTCTGTAGCTATAGCAACAGCTTTAGCTACAGACCCTTGCAGCCACACAGGAGTGTTTAGAAGCTGTTGCTAAGCAACAGTGATTGTTGTCAGATACAGAGATAAGAATCTCCGTATCTTTCAACATTAACTCTGGAGTGTATGGCACTTTTTAGGCAACGGCAGCAGCTCGGTCCCATCGGTGCCGGATAGCACAAAGTTTCCTGTAGTTGGGATTTTACGACAATCCGACAGCTTCATGGTCACATTTACTGATGCCAGTTTTTGTTTCCAGATTTTTAAACTGAATTCAAATTCTGAAACTGCCATGGTGGGATTTGATCTCTGAGTACTAATCCAGTAACATAACCACTACACCAACGTACCCATACCCGTACCTACAATAGCTGAAAACGATTTTACTATTGCACTGCAGTTGTCCACTTTCTTCTTCAATGACATTTTGGCTGCTCTAAAAGCAGCTTATCATACAAGAGAAATGTGATCCTGTGGCGGAGCCACTAAAGGACTCAGATCGTTTGTATATAATTCCCTTTAACAGCATGTTAGCTACAGCCTGAGTCTGTATCTTTATTTATACTGTTTACTTGTACAGAGCGTGATTACTTTAACAGCGTGGGTAAACGCGATGACGTCATGCCGTACATCACGTGACCCCCCACTGGCGGGAATAATGTGATGACGTCATGACGTCAACCACGGGACCAGCCAGCAGTCCTCGTGGAGCCTCCGAACTGAATAGACCTACACTCGATGTTCTCCTGCAGTTACTTGTTTAAACCTGTTAGTTTCCATTAAACTTCGTTTTGTTTAAGCACCTGAGTGGACCTCAGTCTTTGGATAGGAACTAGACATTCCTACAATCCTTTCATTGTAACATGTGAACTAAATTCCCCTATTTAAACCAGATGGTTACAACCGTGTGACAAATTGTTTTCAACCTTTATGTTTTTTTCATACTTGTCAATTTCTCTTCTTCTAAGGAACATGCTGAAACATTTTTTCTGATTGACAGAGCCCAAAGTAAAGAAGCCTGATCAATTTATTGAAATTTCAAGCCCATTGCTTAACTACAAGATAGATACCACAGTCATGCCACCAGATAAGTGAGTATAACCACTGCAGGCAAACTGCTCTGTTTTATTGTTGTTTTCTTTCCTACTAGGAAGAAATTATTGGCCCAGAATTTGCTGGAGCGAGGCATCTCGTGGCGTGCCCAAATTTGTTCAATTTTTTTTTTCTTACCCTTCAGCTCAAACATATTTTGTGCCACAAATTGCTGGAAATGTGAGCGGGCAACAGGGCATCTGGGACCTTTGTGAACGACGGGACCAACAGAGTATCTCCTTAACCAATGAGATTTAAGAATAGAGGAAGAAACTATCGGAATGACGGAGAAGGAAATAGGGTGAATTAGTGTCAAATTAGATACAGAAAGAGAAATAGAGAGGGAAAGAAAGATTGAATTAAGATAGAGAGCAAAAAGACAGTAAGAAAAAAAAATTGAGTTTTAAATTTTAAAAATTTCAAGGAACAATTTTCTACCTGCAGACGTGAAACTGCACAATTTCAATTGTTCCCTTTCTGGGTCGGAGAGGTTGAGTGGCATTTGCGGACATAAATCTTGTCATTAAAAGAGTCCTTATGTCATGAAGTATGAGCCCTAACTTTCTGTGGTGAGTTTAGTTCGTTTAACAGCACAAATGCAGCAATTTCTTGAAACTCATTGGGAGTTGGCGGCAAGCTCCCGTTATTGTGAGGCTGTGGTAAAACCACCAATGAACTCCTGTACAAATGAATAACTGTCTTTAAAGCAATGTTACAGCACCTATGTCCGTTTGCTGAGTGTAAACAAGCTTTCTGTAAAAACCCTGAAACAACGCGATGACGTCATCACGTTGGTCACGTGGTGCCCCGAGTGGCGGGAAACGTGATGACGTCATGACATCAGAGGTGGGAGGTTCTGAGTTCAGACCTCGTGGAACAAGCTACTGTCTAGACCTTTTTGCTGTTGCTCCTGCATGTTTTTGTTTTGTTCACCAGTTTAATTAAATTCAGTTAATTTACTGAACTGACTCGACCTCAGTGATTTAGATAGGAATCCGTTGATTCCTACATTGGTGACACCGAAGCTTCGTGGACGATTTTCGCGGAGGCAAGCTCGAGAACAAGATGGGTGTAAATGCAGCGAGTTTGAAGCTCCCTCAATTTTGGGAACAACAGGCAGCCTCCTGGTTCGTTCAAGCGCAGGTTCAGTTCCAACTGCGAAACATAGTGCTGGATCAGACCCGTTACCTGTATGCGGTCTCCGCACTGGACAGCTCGACGGCTTCCCGCATTATCAGCCTGCTGGAGACCTCGCCCGTGGAGAACAAGTACGAAACGCTCAAGGCGCGTCTCATGCAAGTATTCAGTCTCACAAAGCCGGAGCACGCACGACGCTTGCTCGCACTCCCCGGGTTAGGCGATGCTAAGCCTTCCGAGTTGATGAGCAACATGCTCACCCTCCTCTGGTCTGAGCTGCAGTGTTTTATATTTCGTGAACTGTTCCTGAGCCAGCTCCCTGAGCAGGTACAAGCAGCCCTGGCCAGGTCGACGGCTACGGATGGTGTGGCGCTTGCGGCCGAAGCCGACACCATTTACGCGGTGATGCAACAGTATTGCGCCACCTCGACGCGCCCCGTCTCCAAGAACCCCGCCTCGGCACCTCCACAGACCGGCCTTTGCTACTACCACGCCCGTTTCGGTCAGAAAGCCAGATGCTGCCGACCCCCATGTAAATTCGTGCCGCCGGCACCGAGAAAGCAGCAACACCGATTGCGCGATCGGAAGGGAAGCCCCGAGGTCGGTTTCGCCTCCACAATGACAGTTGGTGATTCCGGGAAATTGTTGTACATCACCGACTCCATTTCGGGCTGGCGTTTCTTATGCGACATGGGCGCTCAGTGCAGCATCCTCCCCGCTTCGGTTCTCGACGTCCGATCTGGGCGGCGCGGTCCTCCACTACAGGCCGCCAATGGCAGCGCCATCTGTACGTACGGGAAGCGACGTATCCGATTGTGTCTCGGCGGCCAACTCTTCCACTGGGAGTTTATCACCGCCACGATACCACTGGCAATCCTCGGTGCCGATTTTTTCTGCACGCATGACCTACTGGTCAACATACGTAATCGCCGCCTGATCCACGCCGCCTCACGAGCCCCCATCCCCTGTTTTCGGGGCTCCGGCGCGACCCACGCGGTTGCCCGCACCGAGTCGCCGCCCGACGAGTTCGCCCGCCTGCTCAAGGAATTTCCGGAGCTCACTCGACCCACTTTCTCTGCGACGACCGCCAAACACGGTGTTGAACACCACATCGCGATGACCGGCCCCCCGGTTTACGCCCGGGCTCGGCGATTAGAGGCCAGTAAACTCGAGGCCGCGAAGGCGGAATTCGCCACTATGGAGCGGTTGGGCATCGTTCGCCGATCTGATAGTCCCTGGTCGTCTCCGCTACACATCATGCCAAAGCCCGGCGGTGGGTGGCGGCCCTGTGGTGATTATCGGCGCCTCAACGAGGTCACAACTCCAGACCGGTACCCGATACCGTATATTCAAGATTTTTCCACCCATTTGGCCGGCACGTCGTGGCTCTCCAAGATTGACCTCGTCTGCGGATAGCACCAGGTGCCCGTCCACCCTCAGGACATCCAAGAAAATGGCAGTCATTACCCCATTTGGCCTTTTTCAATTTTTACGGATGCCTTTTGGGCTTAAAAATGCGGCGCAGGCGTTCCAATGCCTCATGCATTCGGTGCTCTGGGATCTCAAATTCCTTTTCGTATACCTCGATGACATCCTCGTCGCTAGTGCGTCAAAGGAAGAACACCTACGTCACCTGCGCGTCCTTTTCCGCCGTCTCCAGGAGCATGGCCTTATAGTTAACCCAAACAAGTGCCAATTTGGACTGAGGCAGATCAATTTTCTGGGCCACCGCATCACCGCGGAAGGGGCACTGCCACTCAGGGCGAAAGTGGCAGCCGTCGCGGCGTTCCCACGGCCGCAATCCGTCAAGGCGCTCCAAGAATTCCTCGGCATGGTAAACTTTTACCATCGCTTTGTCCCCCGGGCCGCCCAGCTCATGTGGCCGCTCTACGAGGCACTCCGAGGGAAACCGGGGAAAGAACCGGTGATCTGGTCGTCGGTCATGGACCGCGCTTTTGGGGACACGAAGGAGGCCCTCGCCAATGCAACGATGTTAGCACACCCGCTGCCCGGCGCCACCATCGCGCTCACGACAGATGCGTCGGACTACGCCATCGACGCCGTGCAAGAGCAATGGGTCGACGGGGCATGGCAACCGCTGGCGTTTTTTATCCACCAGTTACGTAGTAACGAACGTAGCTATAGCACATTTGACCGAGAGCTGTTGGCGTTGTTCCTGGCCATCTGCCACTTTCGTTTTTTATTGGAAGGACGCCAATTCGTCGCTTTCGTGGATCACAAGCCCCTGACGTTTGCCATGGCCAAGACAACTGAGCCATGGTCGGCCCGACAGCAACGGCAGCTCACTTTCATCTCCGAGTTTACCACCGACATCCGACATGTGGCTGGCAAGGACAACGTGGTTGCCGACTGCCTTTCGCGTGCGGCCGTCCAGGCCGTCCAACTGGGTCTCGACTATTCACTAATGGCGGTCGACCAAGCGGCTGACCCAGAGACGCACGCTTTCCGTTCCGATTCGTCCGGCCTGCGGCCAGTGGACGTACCTTTCCACTCAGACGGCACATCCTTGCTCTGCGATGTCTCCCTGGGAGACCCACATCCGATCATTCCGTCATCCTGGCGCAGGAAAGTCTTCGATATCATGCACAACCTCGCCCACCCGGGTGTGCGGGCTTCACAGAAGTTGTTAGCATCCAAGTTTGTCTGGAGGGGAATGCGAAAAGATGTGCGTGACTGGGCCAACACCTGTGTCGTGTGCCAGAGAGCGAAGGTGCAGCGCCACGTTAAAGCTCCTGTCGCGGTTTTTTAGGTACCGGAGCGGCGAATCTATCATGTTCATATCGACCTCGTGGGCCCACTACCACTGTCACAAGGGTTCACGCATCTGCTGACGATCGTCGACCATACCACCAGATGGCCGGAGGCCATTCCATTGACGTCCACCACCTCCGCGGACGTCGCCCGAGCTTTTCTTTCGTCCTGGGTTGCCCGTTTCGGCGTGCCATCGGACATTTCATCGGACCGCGGGCCGCAGTTCTCCTCTGCTTTGTGGAATGCCGTGGCTTCAGAATTGGGCGCCAAGCTCCATCGCACCACAGCTTACCACCTGCAGGCCAATGGGTTATGCGAACGCTTCCTTCGTTCTCTGAAGGCATCGCTGCGGGCCACCCTCCAAGGGACCACGTGGATGGATAAGTTGCCATGGGTAATGCTCGGGTTGCGCACGGCGCCTAAAGAGGACCTGCAGGCATCGGCTGCCGAACTGGTCTACGGCCAGCCGCTCAGGGTCCCCGGCAAGTTTCTCCCATCGCCGACGCGTCCGTGGTCTGCCACTGAACAACTGGAGGCTCACCGAGCCGCGGCGCACGCTTTCCAGCCCATTCCGACTTCACAGCATGAACTGCCTGCGTCACATGTTCCGCCAACGCTCATGAGGGCTAAATTCGTTTTTGTATGGCACGATGCCCACCGTAGTCCCCTCATGCCTCCATACACGGGCCCCTTCCGGGTACTGAAGGCGGGCGCCAAGAGTTTTCTGGTAGACGTCGGCGGGATGCCCGACTACATTTCCGTGGACCACCTCAAGGCTGCACACCTGGACCTCGGCCAGCCAGTCGAAACAGCGCAGCCGCCGCGTCGTGGGCGACCGCCCGCGGCCGCTACGCCTGGCCCATCGGCCCCGCGGCCCAGCTCCTCTACTGCACCATCCATTCCTCTCCGGGAATATCAGAGTCGCTCCGACAGGATTGTCCGACCTCCTCTGCGATTGACTTTGATGATTAAAGACACTTCTGGGGGGGGCGCATGTGGTAAAACCACCAATGAGCTCCTGTACAAATGAATAACTGTCTTTAAAGCAATGTTACAGCACCTATGTCCGTTTGCTGAGTGTAAACAAGCTTTCTGTAAAAACCCTGAAACAACGCGATGACGTCATCACGTTGGTCACGTGGTGCCCCGAGTGGCGGGAAACGTGATGATGTCATGACATCAGAGGTGGGAGGTTCTGTGTTCAGACCTCGTGGAACAAGCTACTGTATAGAAATAGCAACAGAAAATGCTGGAAATACTCAGCAGGCCAGGCAGCATCCGCGGAGAGAGAAACAGAGCCAACGCTTCAGGTCTGGGACCCTTCATCTGTGGCTCTGTTTCTCTCTCCGCGGATGCTGCCTGGCCTGCTGAGTATTTCCAGCATTTTCTGTTGTTATTTCAGATTTCCAGCATCCACAGTATTGTGCAACTAAGCTACTGTATAGACCTGTTTGCTGTTGCTCCTGCATGTTTTTGTTTTGTTCACCAGTTTAATTAAATTCGGTTAATTTACTGAACTGACTCGACCGCAGTGATTTAGATAGGAATCCGTTGATTCCTACAAGGCTAGTGTTGAAGCGGCAAATCATCCAGGAAATTTGTGGCGATTTGCAACTCACGCTGAATCTCTTCCTTGCCACAAATTGCTGGGTATTTGCACACTAATAACAGTGAGTGCATTTAACTTGCCATTATTTCACCAGCAAAGTCTGGGCCATTTTCTTGCCTTTTAATAGCATACATGGATATTATTAGCATTGTCTGATAACACTCTTGTGAAGCGCCTTGGGACATTTTACCACATTAAAGGTGCTCTATAAATGCAAGTTGTTGTTGTGTTGTAAACTGATGGTATCATAATACCATAACAAAACCATTTTGCAAAAAAGAATAGTCTGGTCTTCTGAGTTGCGATTTCTAAACCCAACCTCTCTGGATATATGGGATCAATACTCCCTTTTCTTTAACACAAAACAGATGTCTAGAATTAATAGCATAGTTTCTAACTATCTTATTTCCCACCCCCAGAAATGACCAACAGCTCTTGCTTAAGAAAGGTGCCACCTCCACCCTGGCAGCTGTCAGCGAAAATGAAGAGACACAGGATCAAAGTGAGGATGCTGACCAAAACGTAAAGTCTCTAGAGCCACCTTCCTTTGCAGAGGTAAAATAACCTGTACTCAAAACTAATTTTCAGGAATCAGAAATATCTTCCAATTAATTTGCCCACTTGTGAATCAAAAGATTTCTCATTACGTCTGTTTCTACAATGTTATTTTGAATGATGACAAATATCAAGTGAATGAAAATGTATCACATTGATGTGTCTGGTGAGTACTGATTTCTAGAATCATAGACTCTTATGGCACAGAATGAGGCCATTTGGCCCATCGTGCCTGGGCCGGTTTTTGAAAGGACTATCCAATTAGTCCCACTCCCCTGCTCTTTCCCCATAGCCCTGCAAATTTTCCCTTTTCAAGTAAATATCCAATTCCCTTTTGAAAGTTACTGTTGAATCTACATCCACCACTCTTTCAGTCAGTGCATTCCAGATCATCATAACTCACTGCGTAAAGAAAGTCTCCTCGTCTCCCCCGGGTTCATTTGCCAATTACCGGAAATCAATGTCCTCTGGTTACCCTTCATAATTTTAGATTTAGTGTTCCTTCATGGTGCTGAAATTGTTATTGTTCCCTCCAGTGATTCTTACTTCTGGCAGTGTTCCTAATTGTGGCCAGGAATAGAAACAAGTTCTAAAATGCTCTGAATGGTCAGTTTTCCTGTTATTCATTAAAAAACTTCTAGAATTTTCCATAAGTAAACTTCATTTACTTCACCTGAAAGTCCTAAAGTTCATGGTTTATGTTATCAAGTTTTAACCCCAAAATATTGAATTATATCATGCTTTGTCACAGTACTGCAAAGGAGGCAGGCACTGGCACACAGGTTTTTTTTCTCTCTCTCTCTAACATAATAATAAAGGACTTGATAATAGTTTTAATAAAACATATAAACATTTTTTAAATTAATACTCCAATTGGTTTATAAACCAATGAACAAAAAACAAAGAAACTCAGAAATCTTCTTACAGTATGAGGAAAGTGCCTTCAAATTTTAAGCCAAGAATCATCCCGATGCATGCAGGGAAACCCTACACTCTTGTGCACGCTCAAACCGTGGCCTCATTTGTTACCGATTTAGTTGGGAACACCTTCCCAATGCAGACATTTACTTAACGCAGGTGTGACACCAGAGCGTAACACAGGAAGTGTTGCATCTGAAGTGCAACAGGCAGAAAGTGTACTGCTGTAATAATATAGAGATGCATATAGATATGTAAGATGACAGTAAACGGAAAAACAAATTATAATTCAGATTTCAACTTGCTGCTTCATTTGCTTAAGTAATTTGTGCAGTAAGCAGGTGTGAGGTGCTTCTAAACTGTCGAAACTCTGCCCTGATTGCTTCCGCTAACAGTGCAACCAAGGTTCAGAACTTTGCTTGTCTGGCACAATCTTTTCATGGCACGGTGCTTTGCATGACTACGCTGTTTTATTCTGATTTTCCTTACGCGTGAACGCATAAGAATTTAAACATTAAAATCACTGGCAACTATATTAAAAACAAGAAGCTTCAAGAGGAGATGGTCTCTTTTTTTCCTAATCCTTTATTGTCTAATGTGATTTAACTTGTATCCAATAAACTGCTTCATTTAATTAAAGATTACATTTTAATTATGAGAAATATTAACGAGTAGGAAGCAATCACCACCACCTCTCTCGACTCCTCCAATGTCTCTGATTTGTCACGCTCCTTGTACGACAGCTAGTATAGATGAGCAGAAATTTCCTCCAGTTAAATATTGGGAAGACTGAAGCCACTGGGGGGAATTTTTCAGAGGGTCAGCAGGCGCGTTTGGTGGCGGGTTGGGCGGGAACAATTTTGTTTTGACTGGGTATGGAACCCGCTGTCAACTCGCCACCATGTTAGTTTCCCAGATGTCTGGTCTGTCAGCACTGAACAGATCCAACACCAAGCAGCGGGGGAGGCAATTTAGGTGATTATGAGCTTGTTAACAACCTGTAAAAGAGAATTTTTAGCTCACCTTAACATTTTATGAGGTCGCCCATGAGTGCCACGCTTCTCGGGGATCACGTCAGGTAAGCAGGTCGGGAGTTGTGTCACCATGAAATGATCTCTTTACTTGACAGCTGCAAATATGCTATAAACGCTCCCATCTCACAGCTCTTTACTTTCCACGCACAGAAGCTGTTACTTACTGCATTTGGAAGACATATTGGCCTAGAAATTCAGTGGTGCCCCAAATGGGGCGCCAAGCTCGCCTGGGCGCCGGAATTACCACTGCAAACGGAGCCGTTGTGCCCGCCAGAAATTCAGTTTGAGCGCCCCAAGAGGGAGGCGGGGTGCTGCTCAAGGCGCCCCGCGTCCCTCTTGGGGCGCTGAAACTGAATATCGCAGCGCAACGTGCCGCAGCACCACACGCTGTGGCACGGCGTGCTGCGGTACTGCAGGCCTTCCTCCCCTTCTTAAGGGGGAGGGGCCTGCACCAGCACGATGACCGATCGCGAGTGCCGGCAAAAGAGCCCGGCACCGAGGAGAAGTGCGGGGCCCTCGGGACACAGCCGGCACTGCCCGGGGGGGAGGGGGATCAGGAGGCCGGGGATGGAGGTGCTGGCAGGCGGCCACCGAAAAAAATGGCCGCCCCGCACCTCCACCTTAATTTGCGCCACTACCGCCACAGGTAGGCCCCATGAACCGGGTGCGATTTGCAACTGGCGTTACAGAGGCGGGTGCGACCAAATATCGCGATCGGGGTGGTAGCGGGGCGCTTCGCACACCGATGACGTCATCGGTGGCGGCGCAGCGCTACAGGCTAACGCTGCCATTAGGGCCCCGCTAAATATTGTGGGAGGCGTGGCCAGTGGCGCTAAAGCCGAGTGCCCTCTTTAGGCGCTAACTGGTGGCGCAGCCCACCAAATTTCTAGGCCATTGTGCTTTATGCAGGTTGCAAGTGTTTGGAGTAAACTCTCTATCCAGTGTCACCTCATTGGAACAACCTCTCTCACCATTGATAGATCGCTTCTGTCATCTTAACTTCCCCTGCCATCTATTATATCAGCATCAGTGCCCTTTAAACTATCTCACCTTGGTCCTCAGAATACCACCCCAATCAGCTCCAACACACCAGCAGCACCAACAACAACACCAACCTTCGCCACAATCAACTGATGCTGCACAGGGCATCAGCACCCAACCACATTGCTGCCCGGGAGGCCAGGGATGGCCTCACCATGGCCAGATTTACTTCACTTGATGCTGTACACCCTGGCTGCCACATGATGCACCACCCCACACCAACACCATAAAGCATCCCTACAATGCCCAAGCCATTACTTTCACACTCATCACCATTATGGGGGGTACTGTTATGTCTCACCATTCACTACAACTCACTAAGCCACTTCCAAAGGTGCACACAAATTTGTCCAAGAACACACAGTTTTGAAAATAAACATTTCAATCTTTGACAGCACATTAACAGAAACTTCACATGAACATTGCATAAAACACCCAAGTGCCTACCCTTGTGTGATGTTAGTTGGTATGATTGCACTAGGATGAGGGTGAGTGTGAGGGTTGGCTAGTGAGGCCGATAAATCCCCAGGGCCTGATAATCTACATCCTAGGGTACTTAAGGAAGTGGCCCTAGAAATAGTAGATGCATTGCTGGTCATCTTCCAAAATTCTATAGATTCTGGAACAGTTCCCATGGATTGGAGGGTAGCTAATGTTACCCCACTGTTCAAAAAAGGTGGTAGAGAGAAAATGGGGAATTACAGACCAGTAAGCCTGACATCGGTAGTGGGGAAAATGCTAGAGTCCATTATAAAAGATGTAATAGCAGAGCACTTGGAAAACAGTGACAGGATCGGACAAAGTCAACATGGATTTACAAAAGGTAAATCGTGCTTGACTAATCTACTGGAATTTTTTGAGGATGTAACTGGTAGAATAGATAAGGGCGAACCAGTGGATGTGGTGTATTTGGACTTTCAGAAGGCTTTCGATAAGGTCCCGCATAAGAGATTAGCGTGTAAAGTTAAAGCACATGGGATTGGGGGCAAGGTACTGACTTGGATAGAGAACTGGTTGGTAGGCAGGAAGCAAAGAGTTGGAATAAATGGGTCTTTTTCCGAGTGGCAGGCAGTGACTAGTGGGGTACCGCAGGGATCGGTGCTAGGACCCCAGTTATTCACAATATATATTAATGATGATCTAGAGGAGGGAATTAGATGTAATATCTCCAAGTTTGCAGATGACACAAAACTGGGTGGTCGTGTGTGCTGTGAGGAGGATGCAGAGAAACTCCAGTATGATTTGGACAGGTTGGTGATTGGGCAGATACAGTATAATGTGGATAAATGCGAGGTTATCCACTTTGGTGGCAAAAGCAGGAAGGCAGATTATTATCAATAGATTGGGAGAAGGGGAAGTGCAATGAGACCTGGGTGTCCTTGTGCACCAGTCGCTGAAGGTAAGCATGCAGGTGCAGCAGGCGGTTAAGAAGGCAAATGGTATGTTGGCCTTCGTAGCGAGAGGATTCGAGTACAGGAACAAGGATGTCTTGCTGCAGTTGTACAGGGCCTTGGTGAGACCACACCTTGAGTATTGTGTGCAGTTTTGGTTGCCTTATCTGAGGAAGGATGTTCTTGCCATGGAGAGAGTGCAGTGAAGATTCACCAGACTGGTACCTGGGATGGCAGGAATGACATATGAGGAGAGATTGGGTCGATTGGGATTATACTCGCTGGAGTTTAGAAGAATGAGAGGGGATCTCATTGAAACTTATATAATTCTAACAGGACTAGACAGACTAGATGCAGGAAGGATGTTCCTGATGGCGGGGGAGTCTGGAACCAGGGGTCACAGTCTAAAGATAAGGGGTAAGCCATTTAGGACAGAGATGAGGAAGAATTTCTTCACCCAGAGAGTGGTGAACCTGTGGAATTCTCTGCCACAGAAGGCAGTTGAGGCCAATTCATTAAATATATTCAAGAAGGAGTTAGATATATTTCTTAAGGCTAACTGGATCAAGGAATATGGGGAGAAGGCAGGGACAGGGTACTGAGTTTGGATGATCAGCCATGATCGCATTGAATGGCGGAGCAGGCTCGAGGGGCCGAATGACCTACTCCTGCTCCTATCTTCTGTGTTTCTATGAGGTGGGGAAGTGATAATATAGATAGAGAGGGATGGGTGGAGGTGCAAGGTAAGTTGGTGTGAGGGAGGGAAGGCAGAGTGATGGGGATGTCATGAGTGGCACAGCAGGATGAAGTTGAGTGTGGCTTTGCAGTAACATTTCGTGATCTACTGAGATCATTGAAAGGTTTGCGCCACTGCACCCACGTCCTCCTGACGACATCCCTGCTTGTGCCCTCCTGTGCAATGTGCAACCAGGCTGCGTTGGTCTCATGCGGAGGTCTCTTCCACCCATGGAAAGGGAAGAGAACCTCCCTGCGTGCTGTGACTCCCTCCATAAGCATAAGTGTCAAATTTTACAACATATAAATGTAAGTTGTATAATCAATACTTTGGATATTAGTCATGACTAATAGGACAGATAAGTTTGCAAACATGTACAGTTGTATGCATTTATTTGCATTATTTCTGCTGAGAGGATAGGAAATACCAAATACAAATTCTGATGTGTGTGTCTTACACTAAGAGATGGGAGGAGCAGAGAGAACATCTGAACTCATCAGCAGAAGCACAGAATGATTTATACAAATTGATTGTATGAAGAAATGGAAGAATTAGTTTGAGTTTAGAATTGGATGGAGCAAGTCTGAGTCATTTTGATTTAAGTTAAATCAGCAGTCCAAGGCTGATGAAGGGTAATTCTGTGATCCCTTATTCTACGCAGGAAGCTATAGACACTGGAAGCATGGGTCAGAGATAGAGCTATATTTCAGACCTGCTCCCTGTGAGCATGGCTCCCTGCTGGGAGCAATAAACTACAAACCTATGGGTTAAAACTCCACTTCTGTGCTCCTGTCACATATATATTGCTAAATTGCGCACACCCAGCCCATGAAGCTGAATTTTTTACCCTCCTGTTGTTATCATAGAAAGAGAAGGACATAATAACTCTATCAAATACTGTGAAATATTTGTTGACAAATGATAATTTTGTACTTTTCTAGGATTTCCAAATGGAAGTGATGACATCTGATGTTCACGTTCCACTGGTGGCCAACCTTAATAAACAACCTGTTGGGAACAATTTAGATGGCAAGAAAGTATGTTCATAGAATTAAGGATAAATTTAGAACTGAGTTTATTAATTGTCAATGTTTGTGCCCCAAATGAAGTTTCCAAATACTCACCAAATTGCAGAATCTCAACAATCCTGAGATATATTGGGATTTCCCTTATTTATTGAATCCCCTTATACAATCACAAATTCCCCTCAATCCCTAAGGGTGTGGCAAAGCCACCAAGGGACTCCTGTATGACTATATAACTGCCTTTAACAGAGTGCTACAGCACCTATGTTTGTTTACTGTTTGTAAATAACCCGTTCTCGGTAAGTTCCAGAACCAGCGCGATGACGTCATCACGTTGGTCACGTGACATCTCGAACGGCGGGAGACGTCATGACGTCAGGCTGGGAGGTTCCCAGGTCAGACCTCGTGAAGCCAGCCTTAAGAAAAGACCTGTTGATTGTTTCTCCTGCATTCCATTGTTTGTTCTTTAGTTTGCATTAAACTTCGTTTAATTATCGGACTGACTCGACCTCAGTGCTTCAGCTAGGGATCTGACGATTCCTACAGTGGTGACCCCGAAGCTTCGCGGACGATTTTCGCGGAGGAAGCGCGACGCAGCACGATGGATGTTAATGCAGTGACCTTGAAGCTCCCTCAATTTTGGGAACAACAGGTGGCCTCCTGGTTCGTCCAAGCGGAGGCTCAGTTCCAACTTCGGAACATCGTGCTGGATCAGACCCGTTATCTTTACGTGGTCTCCGCACTGGACAGCTCGACGGCTTCGAGGATCATCAGCCTGCTGGAAAACCCGCCCGTGGATAACAAGTATGATACGCTTAAGGCGCGACTAACGCAGGTTTTCGGCCTCACGAAAGCGGACCGCGCACGACGTTTATTCACACTGCCCGGGTTAGGCGACGCCAAGCCGTCTGAGTTGATGAGCCAGATGCTCACGCTCCTTGGTTCTGAGCCACAGTGTTTTCTGTTCCGGGAACTGTTCCTGAGCCAGCTCCCCGAGCAGGTGCAAGCAGCCCTCGCCAGGTCGAAGGCTACAGACAGTGTAGCACTCGCGGCCGAAGCCGACACTATTTATGCGGTGATGCAGCAGCACTGCGCCACCTCGAAGTGTCCCGCCCTGAAGAATCCCGCCTTGGCGCCTCCACCATCCGGTCTCTGTTACTATCACGCCCGTTTCGGCCCAAAAGCCAGATGCTGCCATCCTCCCTGTAGTTTCGTGCCTAATGCAACGAGAAAGCAACAGCACCGACTGCATGAACGGAAGAACGACCCCGAGGTCGGTTTCGCATCTACGATGGCGGTTGGAGATTCCGGGAAGTTACTTTATATCACCGACTCCATTTCGGGCCGGCGGTTTTTGTGTGACATGGGCGCCCAGTGCAGCATCCTCCCCGCTTCACTCCTCGACGTCAGGGCCGGGAGGCGTGGTTCTCCACTCCAGGCCGCCAACGGCAGTGCTATTGGTACGTTTGGGAAGCGGCGGATCCAGGTGTGTTTCGGCGGGCAACATTTCCTATGGGAGTTTATCACTGCCCAAATCGCACAGGCAATCCTCAGTGCTGACTTCTTTGTGCCAATGGCCTATTGGTTGATTTACGAAATCGTCGTCTGATTCACGCCGCCACGTTTGCACGACTCACACGGTTTCCTGCACCGTGCCGGTGCCCGACGACTTCGCCCGCCTTCTCTGGGAATTTCCGGATCTAACTCGGCCCACCTTCTCGGCAACGACCGCTAAACATGGTGTGGAGCACCACATCACGATGACCGGCCCTCCGGTCTATGCCCGGGCTCGGCGGCTGGAACCCAGTAAACTCGAGGCCGCGAAGGCGGAGTTCGCCACCATGGAGCGGCTGGGGATTGTTCACCGGTCGGATAGTCCCTGGTCTTCGCCACTTCATATTGTCCCTAAGCCCGGTGGTGGTTGGCAGCCCTGCGGTGATTATCGGCGCCTCAATGAGGTCACGACGCTCGACCGGTACCCAATACCGTACATCCAAGATTTCTCCACACATTTGGCGGGCAATTTGTTTTTTTCCAAAATCGACCTCGTCCGGGGGTACCATCAAGTGCCTATCCACCCCCAGGACATCCAGAAGACGGCAGTCATTACCCCGTTCGGACTGTTTGAATTCCTCCGAATGCCATTCGGGCTCAAGAATGTGGCACAGGCGTTCCAACGCCTTATGGATTCAGTGCTGCGGGATCTTAGTATCCTGTTTGTGTATCTCGATGACATCCTGGTCGCCAGTACTTCGAAAGAGGAACACCTCAGCCACCTGCGCCTCCTTTTTCGCCGCCTCCATCAGCATGGCCTCATAATTAACCCGGCCAAATGCCAATTCGGGCTGCGACAGATCGACTTTTTGGGCCACCGCATCACTGCGGAAGGAGCAGTGCCACTTCGGTCGAAGGTGGAGGCAATTGCTGCTTTTCCACGCCCGCAATCTGTTAAAGCGCTCCAGGAGTTCCTCGGTATGGTAAATTTTTCCCATCGGTTTGTTCCCCGGGCCGCGCAGCTTATGCGGCCATTCTACGAGGCACTCAGAGGGAAACTGGGGAAGGAACCTGTGGTCTGGACACCAGAGATGGATTGCGCTTTTGTGGACACGAAAGATGCTCTCACAAACGCAATGATGTTGGCGCACCCGCTGCCTGGCGCCACCATCGCGCTTACGACTGACGCTTCGGACTACGCCGTAGGCGCCGTGCAGGAGCAATGGGTCGATGGGACGTGGCAACCGCTGGCGTTTTTTAGTTGCCAATTGCATCGTAACGAACGCAGCTACAGCACGTTCGACAGGGAGTTGTTGGCGTTGTTTCTGGCCATCTGCCATTTTCGTTTTCTGTTGGAGGGACGCCAATTCACTGCGTTTGTGGATCACAAGCCCCTGACGTTTGCCATGGCCAAGACGGCTGAGCCGTGGTCGGCTCGACAGCAACGACAGCTCACCTTTATTTGTGAGTTCACCACGACATCCGGCACATGGCTGGCAAGGACAACGTGGTCGCCGATTGCCTCTCGCGTGCGACGGTCCAGGCCGTCCAGCTGGGACTCGATTATTCACTCATGGCTGCTGACCAAGCGGCTGATCCGGAAACGCAAGCTTTCCGTACCGACTCCTCCTGCCTTCAGCCAGCGGATGTGCTTTTCCACTCGGCTGGCACCTCCTTGCTCTGCGACATCTCCTTGGGGGACCCCCGCCCGATCGTTCCGCTGTCCTGGCGTAGGAATGTTTTCGATGCCATCCACGGGCTTGCGCACCCTGGCGTGAGGGCATCACAAAAACTACTGGCGTCCAAGTTCGTCTGGAGAGGGATGCGCAAGGATGTCCGCGACTGGGCCAACACCTGCGTCGTGTGCCAGCGGGCTAAGGTGCAGCGGCACGTCAAAGCTCCCGTAGCCGTTTTCGAAGTACCGGAGCGGCGTTTCGATCACATCCATGTCGACCTCGTTGGCCCACTACCGCCGTCACAGGGTTTCACACATCTCTTGACTATTGTTGACCATACCACCAGGTGGCCGGAGGCCATTCCTTTGACGTCCACCACCTCCGCGGATGTCGCCCGGGCTTTTCTTTCCTCCTGGGTTGCACGTTTCGGCGTTCCGTCTGATATTTCGTCGGATCGCGGGCCGCAATTCTCGTCTGCACTGTGGAACGCCGTAGCCTTGGGTTTGGGCACCAAGCTCCATCGGACCACGGCTTACCATCCGCAGGCAAATGGACTATGTGAGCGCTTTCATCGGTCCTTGAAGGCGTCGCTGCGGGCCAGCCTCCAGGGGGCCGCATGGATAGACAGGCTGCCTTGGGTGATGCTCGGGTTATGCACAGCGCCCAAAGAGGACCTGCAGGCATCGGCCGCCGAGTTGGTTTATGGACAGCCACTCCGGGTGCCAGGCGAGTTTCTTCCGTCACCAACGCGACCTTGGTCAGCAGCCGAACAACTGGAGGCCCACCGGGACGCAGCTCAATCTTTTAGGCCAATTCCGACGTCACATCACGGTTTGCCCGCATCACACGTTCCGCCGGAGCTTATGCAGGCTAAATTTGTTTTTGTCAGGCATGACGCCCACCGTAGTCCTCTCACACCTCCATATACAGGCCCTTTCCAGGTACTGCAGGCGGGTGCCAAGAGTTTTTTAGTGGACGTCGGGGGCAAGCCTGACCACATTTCCGTGGACCGCCTCAAGGCCGCACACCTGGACCTCGAGCGACCGGTCGAGGCAGCGCAGCCACCGCGTCGTGGGCGGACACCCGCTGCCACCTCACCTGACTGGACTGTTTCACAGGCCAGCTCATCGTCTGCCCAGCCCATTCCTCTCCGGGAATATCGGAGTCGTTCGAACAGGCTTGTCCGACCTCCTCTGCGATTGACTTTTGTGGTTAAAGACACTTCTGGGGGGCTCATGTGGTAAAGCCGCCAAGGGACTCCTATATGACTATACTAGCTGGGGGGGGCCCGGCGTTGCCAAGGCTTTTTTGTAAAACGGCAGTTTACAGCGCCGCGTGGTTTACGGCCGGCCACTGCCGCTCCCCCGCTCTGTGTCTCGGGCCGAGCGGCTGTGAGGCCCGGCCCGAGTGACCCCAACTCACCTCCCGCTCTGGCGGGCCGGGAGCGGGATACTGTGCTGGAGCCGCACTGTGGGGGTTTGTTGTGCTGGTGCTGTCGCTGTCGGTATTAAAAAAAAAGCCGCGACGTTTCGGGAGGCTGCAGTATTAGGCCCGCCCACACATGGAATGAAACGCCCCCCGTGATGCAAGAGAGAGAGAAAGACTGGGGGGAGACGAGAGAGAGAGAGGGAAGGAGAGAGAGAGAGGGAAGGAGAGAGAGAGAGAGAGAGAGAGGGAAGGAGAGAGAGGCAGAGAGAAAGAGGGAAGGAGAGAGAGAGAGAGAGGGAAGGAGAGAGAAGGAGAGAGAGAGAGAGGGAAGGAGAGAGAGACAGACAGAGACAGAGAGGGAAGGAGAGAGAGAGACTGGGGGGAGAGAGAGAGAGATGGGGAGAGAGAAAGAGTAGAGACACTGGGGGGAGAGGGAGAGATAGAGAGAGACGGGGAGAGAGAGAGAGAGACTGGGGAGAGAGAGAGACTGGGGAGAGAGAGAGACTGGGGAGACAGAGAGAGACTGAGGGGGGAGAGAGAGAGCGACTGAGGGGGAGAGAGAGAGAGACTGGGGTAGAGCGAGAGAGACATGGGAGAGAGAGAGAGAGAGAGTAGAGAGACGGGGGGAGAGAGAAGAGAGAGACTGGGGAGAGAGAGAGAATGGGGAGATGGAGAGAGAGAGACTGAGGGGGGAGAGAGAGAGCGACTGAGGGGAAGAGAGAGAGAGAGACTGGGGGCGAGAGAGAGAGAGTAGAGAGACGGGGGGAGAGAGAAGAGAGAGACTGGGGAGAGAGAGAGAATGGGGAGATGGAGAGAGAGAGACTGAGGGGGGAGAGAGAGAGCGACTGAGGGGAAGAGAGAGAGAGAGACTGGGGGCGAGAGAGAGAGACTGAGGGGAGAGAGAGGAGAGAGACTGGGGAGAGAGAGAGAGAATGGGGAGATAGATAGAGAGAGACTGAGGGGGAGAGAGAGAGAGAGAAAGACGGGGGAAGGGAGAGAGACGGGAGAGAGCGAGAGACTGGGGAGATAGAGAGAGAGAGACTGAGGGGAGAGAGAGAGATGGGGAGAGAGAGAGAGAGACTTGGGGGGAGAGGGAGAGAGTGGAGGGAGAGAGTGGGGGGAGGGAGAGACTGGGGGAGAGAGAGAGAGACTGGGAGAGAGAGAGAGAGACTGGGAGAGAGAGAGAGAGACTGGAGGAGAGAGAGAGAGACTGGAGGAGAGAGAGAGAGAGAGACTGGGAGGGGGAGAGAGACTGGGAGGGGGAGAGAGAGATGGGGGGAGAGAGAGAGAGAGCGAGAGAGACTGGGGAGATGGGGAGAGAGAGCGAGACTGGAGGAGGGAGAGTCTGGAGGAGAGAGAGAGACTGGGAGATAGAGAGAGAGGGAGAGAGAGACTGAGGGGGGAGAGAGAGAGAGACGGGGAGAGAGAGAGAGAAGAGAGGAAGAGGCCCGGCCCGAGTAACCCCAGCTGAGTAGGCTGGGCACAGTGAAAGCATTGATTTCTTTATGACAGCACAAAAACTGCTCTGACATCATAGCTCTTCGACATCACAGTCACTCAATGCTAATGAGGGGATAATGAGCGGAAGTTTGAACGTTTTTGGGATACCGTGGGCACAAATTTTGTCTCACCGAAACGTAAATACGCCTATGACCGGTCCGGAATCGTAAGCTTTCTTTTGATGTAACACACGTGTAGGTACGCTCTATAACTTTTGCGTGTATAGAGAACGGACAGACAGACAGACAGAAGAGGTCTTTTATAGATATAGATAACTACCTTTAACAGAGTGCTACAGCACCTATGCTTGTTTACTGTTTGTAAATAACCCATTCTCGGTAAGTCCCAGAACCAGTGCGATGACGTCATCACGTTGGTCACGTGACGTCCCGAACGGCGGGAAACGTCATGACGTCAGGCTGGGAGGTTCCCAGGTCAGAGCTCGTGAAGCCAGCCTTAAGAAAAGACCTGTTGATTGTTTCTCCTGCATTCCATTGTTTGTTCTTTAGTTTACATTAAACTTCGTTTAATTATCGGACTGACTCGACCTCAGTATTTCAGCTAGGGATCTGACGATTCCTACAAGGGTAAAATTCCTTTGCGTTCCTTTAAGAACCTGCGCAGTCAGATGGTGTCCCACCAATCGGGTGTTTATAAGCTACTTTTGGAACATACCCTCAGTTTATTTTCTCTCATGACCAGTGGTCGATCCTCACGGCCCCAATCAGAAGAGGTTGAATTGCCACTTATAAGGGTTTCATTTTCCTGCATTTTTTTTAGTTTCCTTTGAAATTTATTGAGTTTATTTGTCATTTAAATCCACAAGATTCTTGATCCACTTCCTCCCAGGTAATTTTGACTGACTTGCCAAAGCTTGTCCTAATCAGACTGATCTCAACAAATCAATCCCAATACCAACTCCTCGCTGTAAACCTGTGTTAAGTGCCACGGATCCTTCCAAGTGAAGAACTCCCATGACGCCAGTCTTTGTTGTCTTCCAGTGTAACACTACTTCTCAAAGCAACCCTCCACTTCCAGGTATACTGGACAGTCAGGAGTGAGGGGGAACCTTTGCAAGATGTCATGGCCAAGCCACATTCCATATTAGTTTGCATGGCCCAATAAAAAATAATAATTGGATTTCTGGTCGCTACTTAATCAAATTTAGAGCTGCTTACAGTTAACTCTACCATTGGCTACTGTCAGTTGAGTTTGGAGTCACCAGAAAATCTCAATCCCAGACTTTCACTTGGACTATCACATCATCTCTACTGTTTCAGTCACTACAACTCTATCAGAAGCAGTTGCCTTGACTCAGGAATAGTGTTAATGCTAGTCAACTCTGACACCAAGCACCAGGCAATAATAGAACTGACACTTCGATTTCAACCTTTTTCCTGTAAGCAGGAGATCAAAGATGACAGTCACAGATGAGAGCCCACTGATGGATTCCCTCAAGTCATTGAAAGTATGACTAACTTTTCTAAAACAGCTGTTGCCCATCTTCCACTGGCTTGCCATCAGCCCAGGGAGGGCTGTACCAAAGGACATTGACCCCGCTGCTCATGCAGCCACCAAACTACCAAGACAGCTTTGGTGTACCTCAAGGGCAAGGCCTCACCCCTCCCTATTGCTGTAATCTCTTCTGCCCCTCCCGAACTCTGCATTCCTCTAACTCTGGCCTCTTCTGCGCTCCACACACCCTTTTCACCACACCATTGTTGACCGTGGCTTCAGCCGCATGGGCCCCATGCTCTGAAATTCACTCCCTAAACCCACCTGCCACTCTACCTCCATCTCTTCCTTTGAGACCCTCTTGTACTTCATTGGCTGTGAAGCACTTTGGGACATCTTAAGGTTGTGAAATGTGCTATATCAATACAAATGATTTCTTTCTTTAAAACTACCACTTTCACCAAGCTATTTGTCACCCTTCCTAATCTCTGCTTCTTTGCCTGTGCATTCATTTCCTCTTCTGTCCATGAAACTTGAGGCATTTTTCTATGTTAAATGCGCAGTGTAAATGCAAGTTTTTGTTGATGTTCCAGTTAGGAACATAGGAACAGAAGTAGGCCACTCAGCCCCTCAATCCTGTTTCTCATTCAATGAGATCATGGCTGATCTGTATCCTAACTCCACCTGCCTTGGCTCCATATCCCTTAATACCCTTGGCTAGCAAAAATCTATCAATCTCAGAATCAAAATCATTAAGTAAGCTAGCATCTACTGATTTTTGTGGGAGAGAGTTCCACACTTCTACCATTTGCATGAGGAAGTGTTTCTCAATTCTCTCCCGAATGGCCTGGCTCTGATTTTAAGGTTATGTCCATTTGTCCTAAACTTACCCCACCAAGGGAAAAAGTTGCTCTCGATCTACCCTATCAATTCCTTTCAAAATCCTCAATCAAATCACTTAACCTTCTATATTCCAGGGAATGCGAGCCTAGTTTATGTAATCTCTCCTCATAATCTAACCCTTGAAGGCCAAGGCCAGTATATCCTTCCTAAGGTGCGGTGCCCAGGACTGTACACAGTACTCCAGATGTGGTCTAACCAGGGCTTTGTATAGCTGTAGCAAAACTTCCTCCCCTTTATATTCTAGCCCTCTAGTTGTAAAGGCTAACATTCCATTAGCCTTTTTGATTATTTTTTGCACCTGACAACTGCATTTTAGTGATCTGTGTACATAGATCCCTAAATCTCTTTGGACCTCCACTGTTCCTAACTCTACACCATTTAAAAAATTCTTGGATGTAACCTTTTTTGGTCTAAAATGGATGACCGCACACTTACCTGCATTGAAATCGATTTGCCACAGTTTTGCCCACTCACTTAATCTATCAATGTCGCTTTGTAATTTTATGCTCCCGTCTACACTACTCACTATGCCACCAATCTTTATGTCATCGGCAAACTTTGGATATATGGCTTGCTATTGTGTTATCTAAGTCATTAATAGATATAGTGAATAGTTGAGGCCCAAGCACAGATCTTTGTTGGACACCACTAGTCATTTCCTTTCAACTCAAGTACATACCCATTATCCCTATTCTCTGCCTTCGACCGCCTAACCAATCTCCTAACCAGGCGAATAATTTCCCTTCAATTCCATGAGCTTTCATTTTAGCTAACACTCCCTTATGTGGAACCTTATCGAATGCCTTCTGGAAATCCATATAAAAAACCTCCATAGACATTCGTCTGTCTACTACTTCAGTTACTTCCTCAAAAAATTAATTTAGGTTCGTTAGACCCTTTAAAAATCCATGTTGGCTCTCACTAATCAGCTCAAATTTCTCCTTTGACCTTAATTATAGATTCCAATAACTTCCCCACCACAGATGCTAGACCAACAGTTCTATAATTTCCTGGTTTCTCTCTCTCACCTTTCTTAAATAATAGTTAAATTGGCAATTTTCCAACCTAAAGGGACAATCCCTGAACTGATAGAGCTTTGGAAGATTATGGCTAAAGCAGCTGCAATTTCCTCACCTACTTCCTTTAAAACCCTGGGGTGGAAACCATCAAGTCCTGGGGATTTGTCAGTCTTTAGTCCCATTGGTCTGGATTTTGCAGTCAGTGACGAAGTGACGACGTTTGCCGCTGACCTCAAAAAAAGCTGCCCACAAAGATCTAGTGATCTCTGTGGCTTGGATTTCACATTTTCGCGACATTAATTTCAATCTGGCATCACCTATAGGGATCTCCGGTGTCCAGCAACAATGATGTCTTCAAGCAGACTAAGCAGCCAATCACATTATACAATTCTCACAGACCGCAAACCTGAAAGTAAAAAGCACTGATTATCCTTCACTTTTAATCATTTTACAGAGAGCAAAATAAAGATTGGGACATACACATGGGATTAAGGTAGAAACTGAAATATCATAAACAAACTTAAAAAAAATTTTTTATTATTATTTTCAAATTCTAGGAATTTGTATCATAATGGAGAAATTTGACATTCCACAAATATAAAATTCGTTTTTCATGGTCAGAGGTAGTTCAGCAGTAATTATGACTTAGTATGCCGTTAAAAACTTAGTTACACTTCATTCAACAAGTCTTAACTTTTTTAAGTGTTTTACAGTGTGAATAGTGGATAAAAAGTGGAAGTTCACATCAATTCAGTGATTTTAATTGATTGCCATGTGCGAGGACAGCGACAGCATACCCTGTGGAGGAGCAGTGTATCACTGACAGCAGCTTCAGGATTTCTGTGTTTAAATGCGCATGTGCAGACTGTAGAAGTTGCTGTCAGCTTTACAGAGTAATGATGGCGAATGCTGACAGTTTCGCCGTCATTACAACTGTAAATTCCGGGCCATTATTTTTTCTAATACTGTTTTCTTCCTTGCGTTATCTTCAGTGAGTTCCAGTCCTTGACTCATTAGTCAATTCCCTGGAATGTCAGGTATATTATCCTCTTCCTCTACTGTGAAGACTGACACAAAGTAATTATTCAACAAGTCTGCCATTTCCTTATTTTCATTTGCAATGTTACACACAACTGTTTTTAAAGGGCCCACATTACCCTTGACTACCATTTTCTTCTAATATAATTGCAAAAACTTTGTGTGTTAATCTTGATATCCCTCTCAAATTTCTTTTCGTATTCCCTTTTTGCAGGTCTTACTATCTTTTTTGTCTTTCTTTGCTGCCCTTTCTATCTCTCCCAGTCCCCTGGATCTACACTATTCTTTGCACTTTTGTATGCTCTTTCCTTAAGTTTTATGTTATCTGTCTCCTCATTTGTCGACCATGGCTGTTGTATTTGATAAGTGGAGCTCTTGCCCTTTAGGGGTATATATTGGTCCTGTATTAAGCAAATTCTTTTTGAACAGCTCCCACTGTTCATCTGTAATTTTACCCAATAGTAGTTTTGAGCAATTTGCTATTGTCAGTCTTTGTCTCATCCTGTTAAAGTTAGCCATACCAAAATCTAGAATCTTAGTAACTGTTAAGTTTCTCTCTTTGAAACCTAAAATTGAATTCAATCATATTATGATCACTGTTAGATAAATGTTCACTTACTGTTAGAGTATTAACCAAGCCTGGCTTGTTAGTTGCTGTAAAAACCTTGTTACTCCATCATTGTTACTTTTTTTGGTTTTATGCTGTTGCCACTATCTTTGTCATCTGCCTTTGTGTCATTGGCTGAGGGGCTGCATTTACCTTCTCCACAATTTCAGACACAGCACAATGGGTTTCCCATTGGAGATTTCACACTATTTTTGCTCCTAATCTTGGATCTCTGCACCCTCTCAAGTCCTTTCCCACCTCCCTCTCATAACGGGGTCAGGCTACTACAATCTCAGCACCTCATTGCATTATTTTTTTTTGTTTCTCATTTAATAATGGGCTGTATCTTGCTGAAAAAATAACATCATGTTAATGACACATGCCCTTATTAAATCGCAAATTGTCCAGCAAGCTCAGAGGATTAAGAGGCATGGCGTGAGTTGCGAATCTCCAGAACTTGTGGGCCGATTTATGCCGCTCCGCCATTTGCTTCGCACAAACAACATCTTACCCTTAGCCTCCCTCTTATTTATAAGAGCTGCCGGATTTGCACATTAATTGCCCATTAAACTCACACACAGAAAGTTAGGCCTGGAACATAACAGCGTAAGTAACATTTTAACAAAGTGATAATTGTTAATGCAATGCCAATCAACTTCTTTGGCCCAGAAAGGGAACAATTTAAACTGTTCACTCTCATTCCTGCATGTAGTAAATTGTTGTTGGAGATTTAAGAATGACAAATTTACATTTTTTAACATTTTCTTTCTTTTCCTTTCTGTCTCTTTTTCCTTTTTCTCTTAATCCAATCCTTTTTTCTGCTCACAAAGGTCCCAGATGCCTCGTTGTCCACATCACGCTGTTATCACCTCACAGTTCCAGCAAGTTATGGCACAAAATTATTTCGAGCTGAAGGGTGCAGGAACAAGTCTAACTAATGGTGACACCGTTAGTAGAGGGAGGTAGAGGAGCAAATCTGCAGGGAAATTGCAGAGACATGCAACAGCTGTGGAGTGGTGATATTGGAGAACTTTGGCAATGGAGAGGAGCAAGGAACAATCTAGAGTGGAACTTCTAAACTGGAATAGGGCTAACTTCAATGGGATGTGAAAGGATCTAGCCAGTGTAAAATGGAACCAAAGATTGACAGGAAAAACTGACATAATAATGGGTGATCTTTAAGGAGGAGATGGTCCAAGTACAGACTAGGTACATTCCAACAAGAGCGAAGCATAAGGGAACCAAAGCAAGGGCTCCTTGGATAACGAGGGAGATAGAGAAGATGATGAAACAAAAAAAGAGGGTGTATGATGCATGTCAGGTGAATTCTTCAATGGAGAACCAGACTGTTTTGATTTCTTTGTAGGTTCAATAACGACTCATTTATTGAAAGAGAATGAGTTTTAATCTAAAGTCTATTCAACTCTTTTTACAGCCTTTTACAAGACACACCATGCTGTGATGCACCTAGAATCAAACTGAAAGTAAAACTCCTCTGGACTGCTTGTCTCTCACATGACCTCTGCTGGTCAGGCACAAGTAATCAAAAACACAGACAAATATGCTGTAAGGCATAAGTAATCAAACACAGACAAATATCATCACTATTTGCTGATATCATTACATCTCCCTTTCTTAAAACAAAAGTATTTTACTTTTAACTAACAACATTTAATGAACTTACATTATCATTATCATGATCAAGGTTTTTTACCCTTGCTTTGTGTGTTCACATGAAATATGTCAATACACTAGAACTTGAAGAAAGAATAAGATAACATTACTTCCTTCTTTAACAATAGTCCTTAAATTTGCTCAATGAGTCTCTCAGGAGGCTTCACGTGTCTTGAGGATTTTCTGATTGATTGTCCTTGAATCTGAGTTGTTGCCTCAGACGATTGGTTCTCAGCTGTGTGATCAGGTTGTTCACCAGTATCAGTCTCTTGACCTGCTGTGGCTGGTCCCATGAGAAGATCTCGACGATTTCTTCTCAGAACAGCACCCTCATCTGTCTGAATGGTGTATGATCTTGGTTGAACTTCACTCAGGACAGTTCCCTTCTGAGTCCATGTGTTTGTTTTGTCTTTCAACCTTACTTGGTCACCAGTGTGGAGTTCAGGTAGGTTTTGTGTTCCTCTGTCATAGTAGTACTTTTGCTTTTCTTTCTGTTGCTCTTTGAACTTCCTCACTTTCTCCCCCTCTTTTGTTTTCAGGAGGTTCTCCGGGATGGGTAGGTTTGACCTTAGCCGACGTCCCATCAGGAGTTGGGCTGGTGACATACCACACTCGAGCGGCGTTGTGCGGTATACAAGCATGCTTTGGTAGAAGTCAGTTCCACTGTCTTTTGCCTTGTACATCAGTCTTTTCACTGTATGGACCGATTTTTCCACTAGTCCATTGGACTGTGGATAGTGAGGACTTGACGTTGTGTGGACAAAGTCCCACTCTTTGGCAAAGTGTCGGAAATTTGCATTGTTAAACTGGGGTCCGTTGTCTGTGAAGACCTCGCTTGCCACGCCATGTCTGGAGAATATGGCTTTCATACTTCTTATCACAGCTTCTGCAGTGGTGGTGTACAGTCTACAAACCTCTGGATACAGGGAGTAATAGTCTGTGACAACAAGATAGTCCTTCCCTTGACATACGAATAGGTCAGCGCCTACCTTCTGGTAAGGTCTGTCTGGTGCTGGGTGTGGCTTTAGTGGTTCTACCAGATTGCTTGCTCGATATTTCAGGCATATTGTGCAGTTTGACACCTCATTTGTCACATCTTGGTTGATTCGTGGCCAGTATATCACCTCTCGTGCTCTTTTCTTACACTTTTCGATTCCCAGATGTCCTCCATGGATCTTTTTTAGCATCTCTCTTCTCAGACTCTTTGGGATAACTATTTTACTTCCTTTGTAGATGATGTCTTCGACCACTGATAGTTCCGCCCTGCAGTTCCAGTACTCTGCTATATCAGGTGAGCAGTCTTGCTTCATGTTAGGCCATCCATCCAAGATGCTTTTTCTCAGTCGTCTCATTGTTTCATCTTTGTTTGTCTCAGTCTTTATGAGCTCCATTTTTGCATCTGCTATGGGCAGTGCACTTGTGATCATGTCCACGTAGGCGTTCACTTTTTCATCCATTGTGGTGTTTGCGAGCTCACTTGGGTCAACAGCTCTGGACAACGTGTCTGCTGTATACATCAGCTTATCCGGTGTGTACGCAACATTCAGTGTATAGCGTTGCAGCCTGATCATCATTCTTTGTATTCTAAGCGGACAGCTATTCAGTGGCTTTTGGAACAATGCAATCAAGGGCTTATGGTCAGTCTCTACACTGATTGCTTGTCCTGCCACAAACTGGTGAAATCTTTCACAGGCGTATGTGATGCTGAGCAGCTCCTTTTCTATTTGAGCATATCGCGTCTCCGCGTCTGTCATTGAGCGCGATGCATATGCAATAGGTTGCCAGTAGTCATATTGTTGCAGAAGAACGGCACCGAGCCCACTCTGTGATGTATCTGATGATATCTTGATGGGTCTCGCTGGGTCATAAAACCTCAGAACTGGTTCCTCTGTGAGCAGTTTCTTTAGATCGCTCCATGACTTCTCATGCTCATGATTCCATTCCCATTCTATGTTCTTTTAAGTGGCGCTATTTTTTTTGAGAGGTTGGATATGAATTTAAACCTCTGCACGTCCTTTTTGCATTGTGGCCTTGGCATATTCTCAATGGCAGACACCTTTCTGGGATCTGGTCTGATGCCCTCACTGCTAAGGATATCTCCCACGAATGTCAGTTCTGTCACCCCGAGCTGGCATTTCTCTCTATTCAGCTTCAGGTTTGTTTTCCTTGTTGCTTCCAGCACTTTTTTCAGTCTCTCGTCATGCTCAGTTCTCGTGGTTCCCCATACTATGATGTCATCCATTGATGTATCAACTCCCTCCAGGTGCTCATAGATCATATGGATAGTCTTGTGATACACTTCAGGAGCTGAGGCAATGCCAAATGGTAACCTTAGGAATCTGTATCTGCCAAATGGAGTGTTGAACATGCACAGTCTTGAACTTGCTTCGTCCAGCTTCATCTGCCAAAATCCTGAGGACGCATCTAACTTGCTTAAATATTTTGCATTTGCAAACTGTGCCATGATTTCCTCATGTGTAGGAAGCTTGAAGTGCTCTCTCTTTATTGCTCTGTTTAGATCTCTTAGATCCAGGCAAATTCTGAGCTTTCCATTCTTTTTGTCCACTACGACGAGGGAACTCACCCACTCAGTTGGCTCATCTATCTTCTGAATCACGTTCAGGCTTTCCATCCTGTCCAACTCTGCCTTCAGTTGCTTTTGAAGAGCAAATGGAACTTTCCTGCATGGATGTATGACCGGTGTCATACTTTTATCTACTCTGATCGTGTGTTCTCCTGGAATGCAGCCTAGACCCTTAAATAGGTCGTTGTACTCTTTCATGAGTTCATCATAGACTGTCTCTCCTTCGCTTTCCACAACGAGGACTCTCTTTACCAGGTTCAGTCTCTCACAGGCTTTTAACCCTAGTATGGCTTGCACATCCTTTGGCACCACGATTAATGCTAGCGTGTGCTCTCTGTCCTTGTGTGTTACTTTGACAATGCATTTTCCTTTCACTGGTATATCAGTACCTGAGTATCCGGTCACTTTCACTTGTATTCCATGTAACTTTGGTCTGGGTCTAATTCTCTTAAAATCGGTCTCTGATATCACATTAACTTGTGCTCCAGTATCCAATTTAAATGGAATGTGTATGTCATTCACTTTTAGTGTCAACATCCAGTCTCTTTCTTTTTTGTTTTCAGACACAACATCTACATTGAATTCCTCTATCTCGCTTTCATCTACTGTATGGACCTTGCTTTGTTGCGCTTGGTTCTTACAGCAACGGGCATAATGGTTGTTTTTGTTGCATCTATTGCATGTTTTACCATATGCTGGACACTTTCTTGGTGGATGCTGTGTACCGCATCGACTACATGACTTCCGATTATCTCTTTCATTTTCGTTTGCTGGCCACGTCTCTTTTTTCACATTGGCGCTCTCTTTGTTAAACGGTTTGTATCTGTTCTTTCTCACTGCATCCACGTTGCAGCTACTGTCACTGAACAGCTCCTTTGCCTGCAACTTCACAGTCTCTGTAGCCCTACACAATGCTATGGCTTTTCCCAGGTCTAGATCTTGCTCTCTTAGCAGCCTTTCCCTTAGACCATTATCTGGAATACCACACACCAGTCTGTCTTTTATCAGCGAGTCTGTGAGTCCCCCAAATTCACACGATTTGCTCCGGTTTCTCAGTTCAGTCACATACTGATCAATAGTCTCGCCAATTTTCTGTACGCATGTGAAAAATTTGTGCCTCTCAAAGGTCACGTTGCGTTTAGGTATGCAGTAGGCCTCAAACTGTTCCATTATTTTATCTAACTTCATTTTGTCTCCATCAACAGCAAATATGAAATTATTATATACCTCCAGCGCTGCATCACCCACGACATGTAAGAACACAGACGATTTTTGTTTATCACTTTTCTCGTCAGCTCCGATTGCCGCTAAATACAACTCTAAACGTTGTTTGAACCTTCTCCAATTTTCAGCCACATTACCTGTCAATTGAAGCGTCGCCGGTGGGAGTAAACCTTCCATTTTTTCACTTCGTTAGCTATTCTCTAATGGTAAGCAACGATGTTCTCTTCTGGCTTGCTAATATGTGGAGAGCTGATTTCGCTTACTTGCCACAACTGCTTTCACTGTCCCATCAAGTTGCTAACTTCAGATTTTTTCTCTTTCAGCCACTTCTGACATCATGTTTTGATTTCTTTGTAGGTTCAATAACAACTCATTTATTGAAAGAGAATGAGTTTTAATCTAAAGTCTATTCAACTCTTTTTACAGCCTTTTACAAGACACACCATGCTGTGATGCATCTAGAATCAAACTGAAAGTAAAACTCCTCTGGACTGCTTGTCTCTCACATGACCTCTGCTGGTCAGGCACAAGTAATCAAAAACACAGACAAATATGCTGTAAGGCATAAGTAATCAAACACAGACAAATATCATCACTATTTGCTGATATTATTACACAGACCAAATACAATAAGTTGAGAGGGGAATTGAAGATGAAAATAAGATTGGGAAAGAGAGAATATGAGAGTAGAATGGTGGTTAACAGGGCATGGCTAGAATATTCAATGAGTACTTTGTATCGGTGTTTACTAAGGAGGTGGATGCTGACAAAATATCGGTAGAAGCAATGGAAGGGGTGACAATTGATAGACAGAATGTACAAGAAAGGCTGGGTATGCTTAGACTGGATAAGTCGCCTGGTCCAGATGGCTTGCTTCCCAGGTTGTTAAGTGAATTGGGGGAGGAGATAGCGGAAGGGCTAGCCATAATTTTCCAATCTTCTCTAGATGCAGGGGAGGTGCCTGAAGATTAGAAAGTGGCAAATGTGACACCATTGTTCAAGAAAGGGTGTAAAGACAATCTTAGTAACTACAGGCTGGTCAGTTTAATATCAGTGGTGGGTAAAGATTTAGAAACAATAATCAAGGAAAAAATTAACTGGCTCTTGGAGAGGTTTAAGCTAATTAAGGAGAGCCAACACGGATTTGTAAAAGGCAGATCGTGTTTGACTAATCTAATTGAATTTTTTGATGAAGCAACAGAGAGGATTGATGAAGGGAATGCAATGGATGTTGTCTACATGGATTTTTGGAAAGCGTTTGACAAAATACCACATAGAAGGCTGGTTAACAAAATTGAGGCTCATGGAATAGGTGGGTCAGTGGCAGCTTGGATAAGGAATTGGCTTAAAGACAGAAAACAGCGAGTTGTGGTAAATGGCTGTTTTTCAGACTGGAGGATGGTGGACAGTGGTGTTCCCCAAGGGTCAGTGCTGGGGCCACTGCTTTTTTTGATATATATAAATGACCTGGATATTGGATACAGAGTAGAATTTCTAAATTTGCCGATGACACCAAACTTGGGAGGGGTGGCAAACAGTGAGGATGATATCAATTGACTGCAACAGGACACAGAAAGGCCAGCAGAATGGGCAGACAAGTGGCAGATAGAATTTAATACAGAGAAGTGTGAGGTGATGCATTTTGGCAGAAGGAACAGGGAGGGGCAATATACAATTAATGGCACAGTTTTAAAGAGTGTGCAGGGACAGAGGGACCTGGGAGTTAATGTGCATAGGTCCCTGAAGGTGGCAGGACATGTTGAGAGAGTGGTTAGCAAAACATATGGGATCTTGGGCTTCATAAATAGAGGTATTGAGTACAAAAGTAGAGAAGTTATGCTGAACCTTTATAAAGCACTGGTTAGGCCACAACTGGAGTATTGTGTCCAGTTCTGGTCACCACACTTTAGGAAGGATGTGAAGGCACTTGAGAGGGTGCAGAGGAGATTTACGGATAAGGTGGGATATGTGTTGGTGTAGGGGTTACGGGGATCGGGTGGGATATGTGTCAGTGCAGGCTCGATGGGCCGAAATGGCCTCTATCTGCACTGTGGGGTTTCTGTGATTCTGTGATTAGAGCAAAGGAGGTTGAGGGGTGATTTGATAGAGGTGTACAAGATTATGACGGGTTTGGATAGGCTAGACGGGAAAAGGCTGTTACCACTAGTTGATGGTACAAGGACTAGGGGACACAGATTTAAGGTTTTTGGACAAGAGATACAAGGGGAATGTGAGGAAAAACTATTTTACACAGTGAGTGGTGAGGACCTGGAACTCACTGATGAAGGAAGTGGTGGAAGTGAAGAGAATCGATGTTTTCAAGGGGAGACTGGATAGGCACTTGAGGGAATTAAACTTGCAGGGCTACGGGGATAGAGCGGGGGAATGGGACTGACTGGATTGCTCTACAGAGAGCTGGCATGGACTTGATGGGCCGAATGGCCTCCTTCTGTGCCGTTATAACTCTATGATCACAAGATGCTCTGCTCCAGCAAGATACCGCCCATTATGTTTTCCTTAACTTTTTTTCAATTGAATATGTTTTTAAAAAAAACAAAATTTGACCCTGACTCTCTAGCCCATCCACACTCCCTCTCAACCTCATTGGGCCTTTGAATCTTCTGTGCTTACTGCTATCCTCCCACTGTTTGAAAAAAAAATCTTCAATCATGATTTTGCTTCTATTTTAATTCACTATCTTTAAATAGTGAATTTACTTCCTTTCTTTAAAGATTCCCTTCCCAGTCTCTAATTTCTCTGTGATCCCTTCCCCTTCCTGCCCCTCTTCCTCACCCTTCCCTATTCCCCTTCTTCGCCTCTCTGCCCTCCCTCGCCATTCTCTTTTCCTCTTCTGTCCTTTTTTGCCCTTCTCCTTTCACTTATCCCCTCCCTTTTCTCTTATTGCCTCCCTTTTCTCTTAGCGCCTCCCCTTCCTCTTCCCCTTCCTCTTCCCCTTCCTCTTCCCCCTTCCTCTTCCCCCTTCCTCTTCCCCTTCCCCCTTCCTCTTCCCCCTTCCTCCCTTCCTCTTTCCCCCCTTCTTCTTCCCCCCTTCCTCTTCCCCCCCTTCCTCTCCCCCCTTCCTCTTCCCCCTTCCTCTTCCCCCTTCCTCTTCCCCCTTCCTCTTCCCCCTTCCTCTTCCCCTTCCTCTTCCCCTTCCTCTTCCCCCTTCCTCCTTTCCCCTTCCTCTTCCCCTTCCTCTTCCCCCTTCCTCCTTTCCCCTTCCTCCTTTCCCCTTCCTCCTTTCCCCTTCCTCCTTTCCCCCTCCCCTTTGTATTTCCCCCCCTCCCTTCCTCTTTACACTTCTCCTCTCCCGATCTGTTCCGATTCCCTTTCCTCCTCTCTCCTCTGCCCTCCCCCTTTTCCCCTTCTCGTTACCTCATCCCTACCAATGAAACCCTAATTTTTCTCTCCTCTCTATTGTACTTCCTACTTCCCCCTCCCCTACCCTTAATTATCTCTCTCCCCCCGCCCCCCCTCACCCCCCGCCCAGATCCTCTCCAGTCATGCTTACCATACTTGAGTCACTGTTTCCAGCAGTGGGACCACCTTCTTCTGGACTCCAGCTACACTGTTATGTCCTCTAGTGACCATCAGTACTCTCCCTCACTGCCCACCCCTGGTCTCTAACTCTAGATTAACCTTGTACTTTGCTTACCCCTTTTCCTTTCCTCTAACACTCCTCCACCTTCCCACCTCTGCCTTCTAACCCCACTCTATCTTACTCCTCCCCCACCCCACCACATCACACTCCCTGACCACTCTAACCTCTTCTAGCCTCCAAAACCACAGCCCTCCCCCAGCCATGGTCTAATTATCCCCTGACCTTTTATCATGCCTCACTTCATAACTGTGCTTGGTCTTGAATCTTTATAAGCAATGTAAATGTTATGTACATGAAATGTACACTTATGCAGTATGAGAGGTAGGTGGATAGAGATTGGTTTGGTCTGAGTTTAGAAATGGATGGAGGAAGTCCAAAAATTGAGGATTATTGTTCTAGATGCATTGGACTGCCTTTTATTTAAGTTAAATTTGCACAATGTCAATGTAAGGGTGATATTGTTATCCAAGAAAGTGAAGGCATAAATCCCTCCATCAAACATGACATTTATTGAACAAATGCCATTTTGTACCTTTGCAGGAAATAATGTCCGAATCCATAAAAACAGGTGGTCAGTATTCCGCCGGGTCCCATAGTGCTAAAAATCGGCACGGCAGTGCAAGAAGTCGGCATAGTAGTGTAACAAGTCGGCATGGCAGTGTAACAAGTCGGCATAGCAGTGCATCAGAGCATAAAAAAGTAAGTTTCTAATAGCTGATGCTCCAGAATTTTTCAAGAAAAGGATTTGTAATTGTAAGTTTAGTATTTGTCAATATTTTAGGTTGACAATTTTTTTTTGTAAAGCTTGGCAGTCTATTGGTAGGAATCTTCCTTTGTTCAATCTGTGCACACCAACTGGAACAGTAGCTCTTTAAGAAATTTATGAGCAGGGTATTGAAGTCATCTTGTTGACAAGATCTTATTTTGGGATGCCATCAGATCTTCTCTGTTGTCTCGAGTCGTGGTTTATCAGTACTCTGTTTGCGACCAAACAATTTAATTCCTACCAGAAAATTTGTGGCTTCGAAGAAAAGGTTTTTTTCTGCATCTCCTCTACTGAGGTCATCAGGTGCCAATCAGTTTCTTCACAAATGTACTCTTCAGAATTGTTCACCTCAAACACCTCCACCCATATCAGTTTTAAGCACTGTGTAAAGTGCTCATGGGCCTTTACCGTAGAAGGTTACCGGGCAGTAAAGCACAGTACTGGCTGGCAGCTGTCATATTTGCCTTGTCTTCAGGTCATATTAGGCAAAACTGCCTCCATAGTCCATCCAAGATATAAGTGGTGTGCAACCAGCAGCAACTCATTCCTTTCCATTCACAAGCAGTTCTGGCCAACCTCTTGACTTCATTGCTGCACTGGCAGCGCCCAACATATCTGTCCAATCAGAGTCTCTGGGATCTATTCAGCTGGCATTCAATTCAGCTAATTATGCTGTAAACCTGAGAGAGAGCAGCATCATCCATGCTTACTCTTGCCATGCTACTAGTAATGGAAACTGCCCATTGACCTGCAGGAAAACAAACCTAATGGTACCAATCAGATCAGTGAATTCCTGTGAAGTACTTGTCAGTGTCCCAGCGCCAACCCCTTGAAGGCAGGAAGCGAGAACCCTTTCCAGTTTAGCATGCCGGGCCTATATAACAGGAGTATGAGCATCCATTGATGAAGCACAGACTGCCCATAGACTTTCTGTCATGAATGTCTCTACTCCAGATATCCCTGCAGTTGCCACACAGTCAAGGGTGGGCTGCAGTACTGTAAAGCCCTCCATCATGGTCCGCTAAGAATGGGTGGTGAATTATCCCATTTCCAGCCAACTGATTGACATGGCTCTGGTGCTTGCACGTATGACTGATGCTCTGCAAACGTACTTCTTTTAAAAGCCAAACCCATGAGGAGATTCCCAGGGCCTTTCAATCGAGAGGCGATATCACCTGACCACTCGGTCAGCAATGTCTTACACCCCCTAGCTGCTTCTGCTTACTTGTGCTCCCACCCGATGCACAGCTCTCTCGTTCCTCAAAGGTGGATTTCTCCAGGCTGGTGCTTGTTTGGAAGAGTGACTGTTAGCATGTGCTCGGAAGTGTTGGCTGGGCCAAATGCAAAGAGGACTGACTCTTTTTCCTTTGCTGTTTCTTCGTTGAACACATCTAGAAAAGGAGACGAGGTTAGAATGGGTTGATGAGTGGAGATCACACATCACATTTACTGACCTGAGGGTTCCATGATCCAGTTTTCTGAAAGGTAGTGTGGGTACAATAGAATGGGAAGCAAGAGAAGCAGAGTACCATCATTAAACCCTCATCCATACCTTTGTTATCTCTTGTCTTGACTATGGCAATGCTCCGCTGGCTGGCCTCCCATCTTGCACCCTCTGTAAACTTGAGCTGATCCAAAGCTCTACCTCCCGTATCCTAACTTGCACCAAGCCCTGTTCACCCATCACCCCTGTGCCTGCTGGCCTACATTGGCCTTGGGAGGAAGTGCAGCGCAACGCCTCGATTCAAAAATTCTTGTTTTCACATTCCACCATGGCCTCACCCCTCCTTATCTCTCTAACCTCCTCCAGCCCTACAATCCTCTGAGATCTCTGCTCTCCTCCAATTTTGGCCTCTTGCGCATCTCTAATTTTCATCACTCCACCATTAGTGGCCGTGCTTTCAGCTTCCTCGGCCCTAAACTCTGGAATTCTCTCCCTAAACCTCATCACCTCTCTACCTCTCTCTCCTCCTTTAAGACACTCCTTAAAACCTACCTCTTTCACCAAGCTTTGGTTACCTGTCCTGCTGACAAGGGTGGTGCTGTTGTTGTTGTTTGGCAAACTGACCTCTACCTAGCGGAAGCTGAACGCCAACTCTCCGACACCTCCCCCTACCTCCACCTGGACCATGACCCCACTACCAAACATCAAACCACCGTTTCCAAGACTGTCGCTGCTCTCATCTCCTCTGGAGATCTTCTCCCCATGGCCACCAACCTCATAGTTCCCCAACCCCGCACAGCCTGCTTCTACCTCCTTCCCAAGATCCACAAACAGGACTGCCCTGGTAGACCCATCATTTCAGCCTGTTGTTGCCCCACGGAACTTATCACTTCCTATCTCAACTCTATCTTTTCTCCCCTTGTCCAGTCTCTTCCCACCTACATCTGCGACTCTTCTGACGCCCTCTGCCACTTTAACAGTTTCTAGTTTCCTGGCCCCAACCGCCTCCTTTTCACCATGGTCGTACAATCCCTCCATCCCCCACCAGGATGGCATGAGGGCACTCCACTTCTTCCTTGAACAGAGGCCCAACCAGTCCCCATCCACCACCACCCTCCTCCGCCTGGCTGAACTTGTTCTCACATTGAACAACTTCTCCTTTGACTCCACTCATTTCCTCCAAATTAAAGGTGTTGCTATGGGTACCCACATGGGTCCTAGCTATGCCTGCCTTTTCGTGGGATATGTGGAACACTCTTTGTTCCAGTTGGTGAGTATTTCTCTTTTTTAAACTTTAACTCTGTGGTTTATAGTTGCTAAGGTCTTTCTGGTGTAGCGGGGACTGTTGGTAAACCATACAAGCGCCTTAGAGTTTATCTTTAATTGGTGGTAGTGAATGAATTTAAATTAATTAAAGGGTAAGTCATGTCAGGACAGCCCAGCCCCGTGTTATGCTCCTCTTGCTCGATGTGGGAATTCAGGGATGTTGCCTGTGTCCCTGACAACCATGTGTGCAGGAAATGCATCCAGCTGCAGCTACTAGCAGACCGCATTGCGGCGCTGGAGCTGCGGATGGATGGGCTTTGGAGCATTCATGATGCTGAGAGGGTCGTGGATAAAACGTTTAGTGAGTTGGTCACACCGCAGGTAAGGGCTGCACAGGCAGAAGGGAAATGGGTGACCATCAGGCAGAGCAGTAGAGGCAGGCAGGTAGTGCAGGGGACCCCTGTGGCCATCCCCCTCTCAAACAGGTATTCTGATTTGGATACTGTTGAGGGGGATGACTAACCAGCGGAAGGCAGCAGCAGCCAACTTCCTGACACCAGGGGTGCTTCTGCTGCTCAGGAAGGGAGGAAAAAGAGTGGGAGAGCAATAGTGGTAGGGGATTCTATCGTAAGGGGAACAGATAGGCATTTCTGTGGCCGTAGACGTGACTCCAGGATGGTTTGTTGCATCGCTGGTGCCAGGGTCAAGGATGTCACTGAACGGCTGCAGGGCATTCTGAAGGGGGAGGGTGAACAGTCAGAGGTCGTGGTTCACATTGGGACCAATGACATGGGTAGGAAGAGGGATGAGGTCCTGCAGCAAGAATTTAGGGAGCTAGGTAGCAGATTAAAGAGCAGGACCACAAAGGTTGTAATCTCTGGATTACTCCCGGTGCCACGTGCTAGTGAGTATAGGAATAGGAGGATAGAGCAGATGAATGCGTGGCTAAAGAGTTGGTGCAGGAGGGAGGGCTTTAGTTTCCTGGATCACTGGGCCTGCTTCTGGGGAAGGTGGGACTTGTACAAGTTGGACGGGTTGCACCTGAACCAGAACGGGACAAATATCCTTGCGGGGAGGTTTGCGAGCACTGTTTGGGGGGGTTTAAACTAAAATGGCAGGGGGTTGGGAACCTGAGCAGGGAGACCATGGTAAAGGATAGCAAACTGAGAAAAACCTTGACAATGTACAGACTTAGTGAACATAGCCTGGCGATCGAAAAAGGTAGACACAGGCAGACCCGGCTACCAAGAGAGGACAGGATATGCTCTTGCTGCAGTCAGGGAGTGGTGGAGACAGAGATGCACTTCCTCACAGCTTCTAGAAAATATCAGGGCATAAGGGAGAAATTCTACCCAAAATTCACAAAAATATGCCCGTATTCAGAAATTTGAACGACGACCAAAAACTCCCATACCTACTAGGGGAAGAGAGAAATTGTGTAACCTTAGCAGCACACTATGTTACAGCTTGCCATAAACAGAGGGACAACCACTAAATATAAGAAAAGAGTATATACAAATTATATATGAATGTATATTTATACACTCAGGGATATATCTGTTTATACACTGTATGGATAGATCTGTATTTATGTGTTCAACCTTGAATGTTTTTCGATGCTTTGGCAACATAAGATGTACCTTGTCATGCCAATAAAGGGATTTGAATTGAATTGAATTGAGACAGAGGAAAGGGAAACAGGGATAAAAGCAAAAGATAGCAAGGAGAAAAACAAAAGTGGCAGTCAGAGAAATCAACGGTTTAAATCAAATGTGGCCACAGTAAATAATAATTCTAATAGGTCTAAGAGCATTAAAAAAACAAGCCTGAAGGCTTTGTGTCTTAATGCGAGGAGCATTTGTAATAAGGTGGACGAATTGGCTGCGCAAATAGAGGTAAACGAATATGATTTGGTTGGGATTACGGAAACGTGGCTCAAGGATGGCCAAGACTGGGAACTCAACATCCAGGGGTATTCGATATTCAGGAAAGAAAGGCAAAAAGGAAAGGGAGGTGGGGTAGCATTACTGGTTAAAGAAGGGATTAATGCAATTGTAATGAAGGATATTAGCTCTGATGATGTGGAATCTGTATGGGTAGAATTGAGAAATACTAAGGGGAAAAAAACATTAGTGGGCGTGGTATATAGACCTCCCAACAGTAAGGCGGAAGTTGGGGATGGCATTAAAAGGGAAATTAAAGAAGCATGCAATAAGGGCACAGCAGTCATCATGGGTGACTTTAATCTACATATAGATTGGGCCAACCAAATTAGTAACAATACTGTGGAGGAGGAATTCCTGGAGTGTTTACGGGATGGTTTCCTGGACCAATATGTCGAGGAACCAACCAGAGATCAGGCCATCTTAGACTGGGTATTAGGTAACGAGAAAGGATTAATTAGCAATCTTGTTGTACAAGGGCCCTTGGGTCAGAGCGATCATAATATGATCGAATTCTTCATTAAGATGGAGAATGAAGTAGTTGACTCAGTGACTAGGGTCCTCAATTTAAATAAAGGAAACTACGATGGTCTTAGGAGCAAGTTGGGTAGGATTGATTGGGGAATGGCACTCAAAGGGTTGACGGTGGATAGGCAATGGCAAACATTCAAAGACCGAATGGATGAGCTACAGAATTTGTTCATCACAGTTTGGCATAAAAATAAAACAAAAAAGGTGACTCAACCATTGCTAACAAGGGAAATTAGGGATAGCATAAGATCCAAGGAGAGGACATATAAATTGGCCAGAAAAAGCAATAATCCTGAGGATTGGGAGCAGTTTAGGATTCAAGAAAGGAGGACAAAGGGATTAATTAAGAAAGGGAAAATAGAATATGAGAGTAAGCTAGCTGGGAACATAAAAACTGACTGTAAAAGCTTTTATAGTATGTGAAGAGAAAAAGATTGGTGAAGTCAAGCGTAGGTATCTTGTAGTCAGAATCAGGGGAATTTATAATGGGAAACAAAGAAATGGCAGGCCAACTAAATTCATACTTTGGTTCTGTCTTCACAAAGGTGGACACAAATAACCTCCCAGAGATGCCGGGGAACATAGGGTCTGATGAAAGGGTGGAACTGAAAGAAATCAGTATTTGTAGGGAAATGGTGTTAGGAAAATTGATGGGACTGAAGGCCGATAAATCCCCAGGGCCTGATAATCTACATCCCAGGGTACTTAAGGAAGTGGCCCTAGAAATAGAAGATGCATTGCTGGTCATTTTCCAGAACTCAATAGACTCTGGAACAGTTCCCGTGGATTGGAGGGTAGCTAATGTTACCCCACTATTCAAAAAAGGTGGTAGAGAAAAAGCGGGGAATTATAGACCGGTAAGCCTGACATCGGTAGTGGGGAAAATGCTAGAGTCTATTATAAAAGATGTAATAGCAGAGCACTTGGAAAACAGTGACAGGATCGGACAAAGTCAACATGGATTTACAAAAGGTAAATCATGCTTGCCAATCTACTGGAATATTTTGAGGATGTAACTGTTGTGTATGTACCTTTAAGAGAATAACTGGTCTCAGACTGCAGTACCGGCAGTGACCACCCCTGTATAAAAGGCGCTAGTGAGCCTCTGTGTTTTTAGTTTCACTATTGACTTCCACCAGTAAAGACTTATTTTGTTCACTCCTGTCCGTGTCTCAATTATTCACGGATGTAACACTGGCGACGAGTAAGAAATGAACTTACCTGCAACTCGGCAGCACCTCAGACAACGTTATTGAAGGTCGAAGCCAGAAGAAAGAAAAAAAAATAAAATCCAAAGAAACTCGAGAAACGGGCGTCGACCGTGGGCAACCGCCCTCCAAATCGTCGGATTGAAAACTTGCAGGAGAGACTGTCCAGAGCCAGGCTGGGTTCCTCGGTCTGTGATTTCCCAGCTATTCGGGCTGGTGGCAGGTAGTGCACTGATCCTTCCTGGGCTGCGGCGGGCTAGAGGTCGATCGGGTGGCTTTTCAACGGGGCCGGGCAGCGAGTCGGGAAGCAAAGAGAGAGAGAGAGAGGGTGGAGCACACAGGGCGCGGCCGGTGCTTCAAATCCAGGCAGCGTTCGGACCTAAGAAGAGGGAGGGAAGTGTCTCAGAGGGTCTGCTCCACGACGGGAAAATAATAAAAGAAAAAGAATCAATATTAAACGCGCAAGAAACCATGGAAAGCAGCGCTAACAACAGCGGGGAAGAAGGCAAAGCGCGGGAGGCGCCATTTGTTAAATCGGGGAAGAAGGCAAAGCGCGGGAGGCGCCATTTTAGAATTGCAAGATGCCGAAGACTGGCTGTATCACTGCTTTTGATAATACAATAGAGGACTGGACCACGTATGTGGAAAGAGTCGAGGTATATTTCGAGGCAAACGAAATAACGGAGGGGAAAAAGGCATCGATATTGCTAAACTTAATGGGCGCTAGAACGTACGGCCTATTGTGGGACCTGATTACTCCAGCCAAACCGAAGGCGAAGAGTTTTAACGAAATTGTTGCTGTCCGACAGGAACACTTAAACCCTGCACCGCTGTTGATAGCAGAAAGATTTAAATTCCACAGGAGAACTCAGCACAAAGATGAGAGCAATGCTGAGTATCTTACGGAACTACGCAAGCTATCAAAGCACTGCCAGTTCGGAGCAGGACTGGCAGATACCCTATGGGACAAATTTGTCTGTGGACTCCTGAGTGAAGGAACACAGAAGAAGTTACTCTCAGAGAAAGAGCTGACGCTAGATAAGGCTTTTAGCGTGGCAGTATCGTATGAAGCAGCAGCCAGGGGAGCTGCAGAAATTCAACAAAAACCACAGGAATACGGCACCCACGATGTGACACGGGGATTTGCAAAATGTTATCGCTGCGGCAGAACTAACCATGACCAGAAGGACTGCTGCTCCGAAGACAAAATATGCAGGCAATGCGGGAAGTTGGGACACATTGCACGAGTTTGCAGGTCTGGGAAGAAGACCAGCGACAACAAAAAGGCTACTAAGGAACCGTACAAGAAAGTACAAAAGATGACGGACAGTAGTTCCGAAGACCAGATGAGCGATAGTGAATCCGGGAACAGGAGACTAAGCTGTCTCAAACTTCACAATGTAATCGCAAAAGAGGATCACCGAACCATTTGGGTCACCCTCACGATAGCAGGGTCACAAGTTAAAATGGAATTGGATACAGGATCAGTGCTAACCGTCATGAATCGACGAGACTACGAGCGGCTATTTTCACACATACCCTTGAGAGAGACATCCATCGTCTTGACGACGTATACGGGGCAAAAAGTATACCCCAGGGGAAAAATAAGGGTGCCTGTCGAATACAACGGCAAGAAAATATGGAAATTGTATCTCTACATACTGCCAAATGGTGGACCACCGTTATTGGGACGGGAATGGATCAGGAAGATAAACTTAGATTGACACTCCATTCATGCAATGACGGTGGACGGTAAAAAAGATGAAGACGTCACTCCTGGACGATTGTCAACAATCTTAGCTAACGCCAAAGAGGTATTTCAACAAGAACTGGGCACGCTTAAAGGCGTAACCGCCTCAATAAAAATAGAAGAGAATGCAGTTCCCAAGTTTTTCAAAGCAAGACCGGTACCATATGCAATTCGCCCAGCCGTCGAGGCAGAGCTGGAGAAGGTGGGCGTGTTGTCTAAGGTCGACTGGAGCGAGTGGGCGACACCCATCGTTCCTGTCATGAAGAAAACGTTAAGCAATAAGTCCGGGGAGCCAAGGAAGATTCGCATCTGTGGGGATTTCAAGGTGACGGTGAACCCAGTCCTTCACACAGTACAATATCCTCTTCCAAGGATAGAAGACATCTTCGCCTCACTGTCTGGAGGGAAGCGTTTTACAAAAATTGACCTAGCACAAGCATATTTGCAGATGGAGGTTGAGGAGTCCTCTCGGAAGTATCTCACGATAAACACTCACAAAGGTCTTTACCAGTATCATCGATTGGTATTCGGAGTAGCATTTGCTCCGCCGATATGGCAAAGAGCGATGGAACAAGTTCTGCAAGGGATTCTGGGGACTCAGTGTTACTTGGACGACATCCTTGTAACAGGTGAAGATGACAGTGAACACCTTAACAACCTAGAACAGGTGCTCACTAGACTACGGGAACATGGGCTGCGAGCCAACCGCCCCAAGTGCGAATTTTTTAAGAAACAGATATCGTATTGTGGCCACATGATTGATGAAGAGGGGTTACATAAGTCCCCTGACAAAATTGAAGCGGTTGTTAAGGCCCCAGCGCCTGATAATGTGTCGCAACTGAGGTCATTCCTCGGATTGGTGAATTACTATCATAAGTTTTTGCCGAATTTGTCGACAATTCTGCACCCACTGAACGCCCTGCTACGAACGGGGGTAGCATGGAAATGGAGCGATGATTGTAAGCGTGCTTTTCAGAAGAGTAAGGACTTAATCACTTCAAGGGAAGTATTGGCTCACTACAACCCAGCACTGCCAATCAGGCTGGCGTGTGATGCGTCTCCCTACGACATTGGGGCGGTACTGTCACATAAACTCCTTGATGGTTTAGAGAGGCCGATAGCTTTTGCATCACACTCGTTAACTTCTGCCGAGCGCAACTACGCCCAGATTGACAGAGGCCCTCAGCCTAGTGTGGGGGGTGAAGAAGTTCAATCACTACCTGCACGGTCAAAAATTTACTCGACTAACCGATCATCAACCTCTTGTCTCCATTTTCAACCCTCAGAAGGGCGTACCGATAATGACAGCACAACGGCTGCAGAGATGGTCCCTTTTCCTAGGGGCACACCAATATGACATCGAGTACAAAGGAACTAAACAGCATGGAAATGCTGATGGATTGTCACGTCTACCGTTGCCGACGGTGGAAGAAGAAGACCTTGCAGTGGATCCAATGGAGTTATTCCACTCGACCATAGTCGAATGTCTCCCTGTGACGAATGCAAACATAGAAAAGGAAACACGGAATGACCCGACACTATCACGGGTCTATGATTTAACGGTGAAGGGATGGCCAGCACATGGCGAACCACTGCTGCCAGCATTCTCGCCGAGAAGAGAACAGCTGTCAGTGTGTAGAGGAACCTTGATGTGTGGATCCAGAGTAGTAATTCTACCTAAGTTGACGGATAGAGTGCTCAATGAGCTTCATGAGGGTCATCTGGGTGGGGTAAAAATGAAGAGCTTAGCCAGAGCGTTTGTGTGGTGGCCGGGAATCGATAGAGAAATCAAAGAGATGACCAAGAGCTGTGCAGGATGCCAGAAGGTCCAAAACGCCCCACCACAAGCTCCTCTGCATCCATGGGAGTGGCCCTCATCTCCATGGCAAAGGGTGCACATTGATTTTGCTGGTCCCTTCATGGACTCGATGTTTTTAATTGCGGTGGATGCACATTCAAAGTGGCCAGAGGTAATAAAAATGTCCTCAACCACCACGGAAAAAACTATCACAGTTTTACGAACCATATTCGCCAGGAATGGGCTGCCTGAACAGATTTGGTCTGACAATGGACCACAGTTTGTGTCTGAAGAGTTCCGGAGGTTCTTAAAGAACATTGGTGTTAAGCATTACACATCTGCCCCATATCATCCAGCCACTAATGGATTGGCTGAGAGGTTTGTCCAAACATTCAAGAAGGCTATCAAGGCAATGTGTAATGAAGATATACCCTTACAACACAAGGTGGACAACTTCTTGTTTGCCTACCGGAATGCGACACATGCGGTTACCAACCAAACTCCAGCCATGATGTTCTTCAATCGAAGACTACGATGCCGCTTGGATTTGGTTAAGCCAAACGTCCGAAGAGATGTGGCGAACAGGCAGTTTCAGAATATGAATGAAAGGCCGACCAGGAGTTTTAAGATAGGTCAACCAGTTTTGGCCCGGGACTACCACACTGAAAAATGGCAGCCAGGAACGATTTGTACACGACAAGGACCTCTCATGTATACCATGGACGTTGGGGAGAGCATTGTAAGACGCCATGCTGACCAGATTCTAGAATCACTGGAAAACGTCAACTCCACACCACGATCTGATACACCTGGTAATGAAGTCGACGTTCCAATTGCAGCTACCGCAGAACCGGTAATATCGGAAGCAGACGAACCAAACAACGACATTGATCCCGACTCAACATTGCCAGAAGAACCTGATACCCCAAAGAGGCGTTATCCAGACAGAATCAGGAAGCCTCCTCAAAGACTGAACTTATAATTGCTTAAACTTAACCAATGTATCTAGCAACAGTAATTGTGATTGTAATTAGTTATCATTTAGTTGTTAAATGAATGTTATGTACTGTTTATCTAAAAGGGGAGGAATTTTAAGAGAATAACTGGTCTCAGACTGCAGTACCGGCAGTGACCACCCCTGTATAAAAGGCGCTAGTGAGCCTCTGTGTTTTTAGTTTCACTATTGACTTCCACCAGTAAAGACGTATTTTGTTCACTCCTGCTGTCCGTGTCTCAATTATTCACGGACGTAACAGTAACTGGTAAAATAGATAAGGGAGAACCAGTGGATGTGGTGTATTTGGACTTTCACAAGGCTTTCGATAAGGTCCCACACAAGAGATTAGCGTGCAAAATTAAGGCACATGGGATTGGGGGCAAGGTATTGACTTGGATAGAGAACTGGTTGGCGGACAGAAAGCAAAGAGTTGGAATAAACGGGTCGTTTTCCGAGTGGCAGGCAGTGACTAGTGGGGTACCGCAAGGATCGGTCCTAGGACCCCAGCTGTTCACAATATATATTAATGATCTGGACGAGGGAATTGGATGTAATATCTCGAAATTTGCAGACGACACAAAGCTGGGTGGGAGGGTAAGCTGTGAGGAGGATGTCGTGAAACTCTAGTACGATTTGGACAGGTTGGGTGATTGGGCAGAAACATGGCAAATGCACTATAATGTGGATAAATGTGAGGTTATCCACTTTGGTGGCAAAAACAGGAAGGCAGATTATTATTTGAATGGCAATAGATTGGGAGAAGGGGAAGTGCAAAGAGACCTGGGTGTTCTTGTGCACCAGTCGCTGAAGGTAAGCATGCAGGTGCAGCAGGCGGTTAAGAAGGCAAATGGTATGTTGGCCTTCATAGCAAGAGGGTTCGAGTACAGGAACAAGGATGTCTTGCTACAGTTGTACAGGGCCTTGGTGAGACCGCACCTTGAGTATTGTGTGCAGTTTTGGTCGCCTTACCTGAGGAAGGACGTTCTTGCCATGGAAGGAGTGCAGCGAAGATTCACCAGGCTGATGCCTGGGATGGCAGGAATGACGTATGAGGAGAGATTGTGTCGATTGGGCTTATACTCACTGGAGTTTAGAAAATTGAGAGGGGATCTCATCTAAACTTATAAAATTCCGTCAGGCCTGGACAGACTAGATGCAGGAAGGATGTTTCTGATGGCCGGGGAGTCCAGAACCAGGGGTCATAGTCTAAGGATAAGGGGTTTAGGACTGAAATGAGGAGGAATTTCTTCACCCAGAGAGTGGTGAACCTGTGGAATTCTCTGCCACAGAGGGCGGTGGAGGCCAGTTCATTAAATATATTCAAGAAAGAGTTGGATATATTTCTTAAGGCTAAAGGGATATGGGGAGAAGGCAGGGACAGGGTACTGAATTTGGATGATCAGCCATGATCTCATTGAATGGCGGAGCAGGCTCGAAGGGCCGAATGGCATACTCCTGCTCCTATCTTCTATGTTTCTATGTTACTCAGGTCCCCTCCCTCACCTCTTTTTCCGGTACTTTGATGAATGTATCGGTGCCGTTTCCTGCTCTCGCCCTGAACTAGACAATTTCATTCACTTTGCCTCCAATTTCCACCCTTCCCTCACCTTCACATGGTCCATCTCCGACTCTTCCCTTCCCTTCCTCGACTTCTCCGTCTCCATCTCTGGGGATAGGTTATTGACCAACATTCACTACAAGCCCACTGACTCCCACAGCTATCTGGACTACACTTCCTGCCACCCCGCCTCCTGTAAGGACTCTATTCCATTCTCCCAGTTTCTCCGTCTCCGCCGCATCTGCTCTGACGATGCCACCTTCCACACCGGTGCTTCCGATATGTCTTCCTTTTTCCTCAACCGAGGATTCCCCTCTACCATGGTTGACATGGCCCTCGACCGGGTCCGTTCTATCTCCCGCACTTCTGCCCTCACCCCTGCCCCTCCCTCCCGGAACCACGATAGGGTTCCCCTTGTCCTCACCTTTCACCCCACCAGCCTCCACATTCAACGGATCATCCTCCGCCATTTCCACCACCTCCAACGTGATCCCACCACCAAACGCATCTTCCCCTCCCCTCCCCTTTCAGCATTCTGTAGGGACCGCTCCCTCTGAGACACCCTAGTTCACTCCTCTATCACCCCCAGCACCCCTTCCCCTTCGCCTGGCACCTTCCCGTGCAAGCGCAGGAGATGCAACACCTGCCCATATACCTCCCCCCCCCGTCCCACTGTCCAGGGCCCCAAACATCCCTTCCAGGTGAAACAGCGATTTACTTGTACTTCTTGCAATCTAGTATACTGTATTCGCTGCTCACGATGTGGTCTCCTCTACAATGGGGAGACGAAACACAGATTGGGTGACCGCTTTGTGGAACACCTCCGTTCAGTCCGTAAGGGTGACCCTGAGCTTCCGGTCACCTGTCATTTCAAGTCACCGTTCCATTCCCACTCAGACCTCACCATCTGCGACCTCTTGCATTGTTCCATGGAAGCTCAGCGTAAACTCGAGGAACAACACCTCATCTTCCGATTAGGCACTTTACAGCCTTCCGGACTCAATATCGAGTTCAACAATTTCAGATCATAACCTCGACCCTATTATATTTTTATATTTTTTTATCCACACTTTTGGTTTGTGACTTTTCCTTTTTCCTCTCTCTCCCACATGACAGCTGTCTTTCACTCTGCCAGCGCATTTCACACTTCATCTAGAGCCATTGTTTGTCTCTTTATCTGTCCTATTACTATGCATAAGAGATTAGCGTGTAAAATTAAGGCACATGGGATTGGGGGCAAGGTATTGACTTGGATAGAGAACTGGTTGGCAGACGGAAAGCAAAGAGTTGGAATAAACGGCTCTTTTTCCGAGTGGCAGGCAGTGACTAGTGGGGTACCGTAGGGATCGGTCCTTGGACCCCAGCTATTCACAATATATATTAATGATCTGGATGAGAGAACTAGATGTAATATCTCCAAGTTTGCAGACGACACAAAGCTGGGTGGGCGTGTGTGCTGTGAGGAGGATACCGAGAAACTCCAGTATGATTTGGACAGGTTGGGTGATTGGGCAGAAGCATGGCAGATGCAACATAACGTGGATAAATGCGAGGTTATCCACTTTGGTGTCAAAAACAGGAAGGCAGACTATTATCTGAATGGCAATAGATTGGGAGAAGGGGAAGTGCAATGAGACCTGGCGTCCTTGTGCACCAGTCGCTGAAAGTAAGCATGCAGGTGCAGCAGGCGGTTAAGAAGGCAAATTGTATGTTGGCCTTCGTAGCGAAAGGGTTTGAGTACAGGAACAAGGATGTCTTGCTGCAGTTGTACAGGGCCTTGGTGAGACCACATCTGGAGTACTGTGTGCAGTTTTGGTCGCCTTATCTGCGAAAGAATGTTCTTGCCATGGAAGGAGTGCAGCGAAGATTCACCAGGCTGATACCTGGGATGGCAGGAATGACGTATGAGGAGAGATTGGGTTGATTGGGCTTGTACTCGCTGGAGTTTAGAAGAATGAAAGGGGATCTCATCGAAACTTATAAAATTCTAACAGGTCTAGACAGACTAGATGCTGGAAGGATGTTCCCGATGGTCGGGGAGTCCAGAACCAGGAGTCACAGTCTAAGGATAAGGGGTAAGCCATTTAGGACAGAGATGAGGAGGAATTTCTTCACCCAGAGAGTGGTGAACCTGTGGAATTCTCTACCAAAGAAGGCAGTAGAGGCCAATTCATTAAATATATTCAAGAAGGAGTTGGATATATTTCTTAAGTCTAAAGGGATCAAGGGATATGGAGAGAAGGCAGGAACAGGGTACTCAATTTGGACGATCAGCCATGATCTCATTGAATGGCGGAGCAGGCTTGAGGGGCCAAATGGCCTACTCCTGCTCCTATCTTCTATGTTTCTACCTCGTCTCACCTTGAATATCTCTTAATGTCTCTTCTTTCATCCCCTCCCCCATTTCCCAGTCCCCAAACTGCCTTTTAATCTGTTTCATTTCCTGCCTTTTTTTCTCCGTTCTGTAGAAGGGTTTCGGCCCGAAACGTTGACACTGTTTCTCTCTCCACGGATGTTGCCTGGCCTGCGGAGTTTTTCCAGCGTTTTCTGTTGTTATTTCTAATATCTCCTTATGTGGCTTGGTGCCAAATTTTGTCTGATAACGCTCCTGTGAAGCGCCTTCCGACGTTTTACTTGGCTGAGTGCACTGGACACATTCAAGGCTATGGGCCCTGACAGCATCCCAGCTGAAGATCTGTGCACCAGAGCTAATCGTGCCCCGAACCAAGCTGTTCTGGTGCAGATACGACGCTGGCATTGATCTGACAGTATGGAAGATTGCCCAGGTATGTCCTGTGCACAATAAAAGGACAAATCTAACCTGGCCAATTAGCACCCCGTCAGCCTTTTCCAAATGTCAGTAAAATGTTAGAAGAAGTCATTGGTAACACCATCAAATCACACCTACTCACCAATAACCTGCGTTTAGATTCCGCCTGAACCTCATCACAACCTCTATCTAAATGTGGCCGCAACAACTGATTGCCAATGGAAAGGTGAGAGCAGCTGCTCTCGACATCAAGGTACTATTCGGTTGAGTGTGGCACCAAGTGGTCCTAGCAAACCTGTGGTCAGTGAGGTTCAAAGGGAAAACTCTCCAGTGGCTGGAGTCATACACTGGAAAGTGGTTATGGTTCTTAGAGGCCAATCATCACAGCCTCGGGACATCACTGTAAGAGTTCCTCAGTGAAATCCTTGGCCCAGCCATCTTCATTTGCTTCACCAATGACCTTGGATAGGCTGGGTTGTTTTCTTTGGAACAGAGGAGGCTGAGGGGAGACCTAATTGAGATGTATAAAATTATGAGGGGCCTAGATAGATTGGATAGGAAGAACCTATTTCCCTTAGCAGAGGGGTTGATAACCAGGGGGCATAGATTTAAAGTAATTGGTAGGAGGTTTAGAGGAGAGTTGAGGAGAAACCTTTTCACCAAGGGTGTTGGGGGTCTGGAATTCACTGCCTGAAAGGGTGGTAGAGGCAGAAACCCACATCACATTTAAAAAGTACTTGGGTGTGCACTTGAAGTGCCGTAACCTACAAGGATACGGACCAAGTGCTGGAAAGTGGGATTAGGCTGGATAGCTCTTTGTTGGCCGGCATGGACAAGATGGGCCGAATGGCTGTAAATTTCTATGATTCTATGATTTCTCATAAGGTCAGAAATAGGGCTCTTTGCTGATAAATCAATATTCCAATTAAGCTTCATTCACAACTCTTCTGATAATTAAGTGGTTCATGCTAGCATACAGCAGGACCTAGATAACATGAGCTAAAAAGTGGCAGGTAACGTTCCCACCACACAAGTGTCAGGTAATGACCAGCTTGAACGTAAAAAAGCTCACCCATCTCTCCTTGACCTTTAATGGCATCACCATCAGAAAGTCCATCACCATCAACATCTTGGGAGTCATTGATGACACCAAATTTTGGGGGGTGGGGGATAGTAAATACTGAGGAGGACTGCAACAAATTACAGGAGGACATTAATAAACTTGCAGAATGGGCATATAATTGGCAAATGAAGTCCAACACAGATAAATGTGAGGTATTACATTTTGGTAGGAAGAATAGGGAGGTCACTTATCACTTGGAGGGTGCGAGCCTAGGTGGGGGAGAGGAACAAAGGGTTCTCGGAGTACAAATACACAAATCACTAAAAGTCGCGACACAGGTTAGCAAGACCATAAAAAAAAGCAAACCAAGCACTGGGGTTTATTTCTAGAGGTGTAGTGTTGAAAAGTAGGGAAGTTATGCTAAACCTGTATCGAACCTTGGTCAGACCACACTGCGCACAGTTCTGGTCATATTATAAAAAGGATATAGAGGCACTGGAAAGGGTGCAGTGAAGATTTACAAGGATGATACCAGAAACGCAAGGGTATACATATCAGGAAAGGATGAACGAGCCCAAATGGAGGTCTATAAAATTATGAAAGGTTTTGATAGAGCAGATACAGAGAATGTATCCACTTGTGGGGAAGAGCATAACTAGAGGCCATCAATATAAGGTAGTCACCAAGAAATCCAATAGGGAACTCAGAAGAAACTTCTTTACCCAAAGAGTGGTGAGAATGTGGAACTCGCTACCACAGGGAGTGGTTGAAGCGAATCGTATAGATGCATTTAAGGGGAGGCTAGACAAGCATATGAAACATAGAAAATAGGAGCAGGAGTAGGCCATTCAGCCCCTCGAGCCTGCTCCGCCATTCAATGAGATCATGGCTGATCATCCAAACTCAGTACCCTGTCCCTGCCTTCTCCCCATATCCCTTGATCCCTTTAGCCTTAAGAAATATATCCAACTCCTTCTTGAATATATTTAATGAACTGGCCTCCACTGCCCTCTGTGGCAGAGAATTCTACAGGTTCACCACTCTCTGGGTGAAGAAATTCCTCCTCATCTCAGTCCTAAATGGCTTACCCCTTATCCTTAGACTATGACCCCTGGTTCTGGACTCCCCTGCCATCGGAAACATCCTTCCTGCATCTAGTCTGTCCAGGCCTGACAGAATTTTATAGGTTTCGATGAGATCCCCTCTCAATCTTCTAAACTCCAGTGAGTATAAGCCCAATCGACACAATCTCTCCTCATACGTCATTCCTGCCATCCCAGGTATCAGCCTGGTGAATCTTCGCTGCACTCCTTCCATAGCAAGAACGTCCTTCCTCAGGTAAGGTGACCAAAACTGCACACAATACTCAAGGTGTGGTCTCACCAAGGCCATGTACAACTGCAGCAAGACATCCTTGTTCTTGTACTCGAACCCTCTTGCTACGAAGGCCAACATACCATTTGCCTTCTTAACCGCCTGCTGCACCTGCATGCTTACCTTCAGCGACTGGTGCACAAGAACACCCAGGTCTCTTTGCACTTCCCTTTCTCCCAATCTATTGCCATTCAAATAATAATCTGCCTTCCTGTTTTTGCCACCAAAGTGGATAACCTCACATTTATTCACATTATAGTGCATTTGCCATGTTTCTGCACAATCACCCAACCTGTCCAAATCGTACTGGAGTTTCACGACATCCTCCTCACAGCATACCCTCCCACCCAGCTTTGTGTCGTCTGCAAATTTGGAGATATTACATCCAATTCCCTCGTCCAGATCATTAATATATATTGTGAACAGCTGGGGTCCTAGGACTGATCCTTGCGGTACCCCACTAGTCACTGCCTGCCACTCGGAAAACGACCCGTTTATTCCAACTCTTTGCTCTCTATCCGCCAACCAGTTCTCTATCCAAGTCAATACCTTGCCCCCAATCCCATGTGCCTTAATTTTGCACGCTAATCTCTTATGCGGGACCTTATCGAAAGCCTTCTGAAAGTCCAAATACACCACATCCACTGGTTCTCCCTTATATATTTTACCAGTTACATCTTCAAAAAATTCCAGTAGATTAGTCAAGCACCATTTACCTTTTGTAAATCCATGTTGACTTTGTCCGATCCTGTCACTGCTTTCCAAGTGCTCTGCTATTACATCTTTTATAATGGACTCTAGCATTTTCCCCACTACCGATGTCAGGCTTACCGGCCTATAATTCCCCGCTTTTTCTCGACCACCTTTTTTGAATAGTGGGGTAACATTAGCTACCCTCCAATCCATGGGTACTGTTCCAGAGTCTATCGCGTTCTGGAAGATGACCAGCAATGCATCTACTATTTCTAGGGCCACTTCGTTAAGTACCCTGGGATGTAGATTATCAGGCCCTGGGGATTTATCAGCCTTCAGTCCCATCAATTTTCCTAACACCATTTCCCTACAAATACTGATTTCTTTCAGTTCCACCCTTTCATCAGACCCTATGTTACCCGGCATCTCTAGTAGGTTATTTGTGTACTCCTTTGTGAAGACAGAACCAAAAGATGTATTTAGTTGGTCTACCATTTCTTTGTTCCCTATTATAAATTCCCCTGATTCTGACGGCAAGAGACCTACGCTTGACTTCACCAATCTTTTTCTCTTCACATATCTATAAAAGCTTTTATGGTCAGTTTTTATGTTCCCTGCTAGCTTACTCTCATATTCTATTTTCCCCTTCTTACTTAATCCCTTTGTCCTCCTTTCTTGAATCCTAAACTGCTCCCAATCCTCAGGATTATTGCTTTTCTGGCCAATTTATATGTCCTCTCCTTGGATCTTATGCTATCCCTAATTTCCCTTGTTAGCCACGGTTGAGTCACCTTTTTTGTTTTATTTTTATGCCAAACTGGGATGAACAAATTCTGTAGTTCATCCATTCGGTCTTTGAATGTTTGCCATTGCCTATCCACCGTCAACCCTTTGAGTGACATTCCCCAATCAATCCTACCCAACTCGCGCCTCAGACCATCGTAGTTTCCTTTATTTAGATTTAGGACCCTAGTCTCTGAGACAATTACTTCATTCTCCATCTTAATGAAGAATTCGATCATATTATGATCGCTCTGACCCAAGGGGCCTCGTACAACAAGATTGCTAATTAATCCTTTCTCGTTACATAATACCCAGTCTAAGATGGCCTGATCTCTGGTTGGTTCCGCGACATATTGGTCCAGGAAACCATCCCGTAAACACTCCAGGAATTCCTCCTCCACAGTATTGTTACTAATTTGGTTAGCCCAATCTATATGTAGATTAAAGTCACCCATGATGACTGCTGTGCCCTTATTGCACGCTTCTTTAATTTCCCTTTTAATGCCATCCTCAACCTTCGCCTTACTGTTTGGAGGTCTATATACCACTCCCACTAACGTTTTCTGCCCCTTAGTATTTCTCAATTCTACCCATACAGATTCCACATCATCAGAGCTAATATCCTTCCTTACAATTGTGTTAATCCCTTCTTTAACCAGTAATGCTACCCCAGCTCCCTTTCCTTTTTGCTTATCTTTCCTAAATATCGAATACCCCTGGATGTTGAGTTCCTAGCCTCGGCCATCCTTGAGCCACGTTTCCATAATCCCAACCAAATCATATTCGTTTACCTCTATTTGCGTAGCCAATTCATCCACCTTTTTACGAATGCTCCTCACATTAAGACACAAAGCCTTCAGGCTTGTTTTTTTAACGCTCTTAGACCTATTAGAATTATTATTTACTGTGGCCACGTTTGATTTAAACCGTTGATTTCTCTGACTTTCACATTTGTTTTTCTCCTTCCTATCTTTTGCTTTTATCCTTGTTTCCCTTTCCTCTGTCTCCCTGTTCAGGTTCCCAACCCCCTGCCATTTTAGTTTAAACCTTCCCCCAGAGCACTAGCAAACACTCCCCCTAGGACATCGGTTCCAACCCTGCCCAGGTGCAAACCATCCGGTTTGAACTGGTCCCACCACCCCCAGAACTGGTTCCAATGTCCCAGGAACTTGAATCCCTCCCCGTTGCACCATTCCTCTAGCCACGTATTCATCTGAAATATCCTTCTATTTCTACTCTGACTAGCACGTGGCACTGGTCGCAATCCTGAGATTACTACCTTTGAGGTCCTATTTTTAAATTTACCTCCTAACTCCCTATATTCCGCTTTTAGGACCTCATCCCCCTTTTTACCTATATCGTTGGTGCCTATATGCACCACAACAACTGGCTGTTCACCCTCCCCTTCCAAGATGTTCTGCAGCCGCTCTGAGACATCCTTAACCCTTGCACCAGGGAGGCAACACACCATCCTGGAGTCTCGTTTGCGGCCGCAGAAACGCCTATCTATTCCCCTTACAATAGAATTCTCTATTACTATAGCTCTACCCCTCTTTTTCCTCCTGTCCTGTGCAGCAGAGCCACCCCTGGTGCCAGGAAGTTGGCTGCTGCTGCTTTCCTCTGGTAAGCCATCCCCCCCAACAGCACTCAAAGTGGTGTATCTGTTTGAGAGGGGGATGTCCACAGGGGATCCCTGCACTACCTGCCTGCGCCTAGTACTCTGCCTGTTGGTCACCCATTCCCTTTCTGCCTGTTCAACCTCTACCTGCGGTGTGTCCAACTCCGTAAACGTGCTACTCACGACGTCCCGAGCATCGCGAACGCTCCAGTATGCATCCAATCACAGCTCCAGTGCCGCAATGCAGTCTGTCAGTAGCTGCAGCTGGATGCACTTCCTGCACACGTGGTTGTCAGGGACACAGGAAGTGTCCCTGAGTTCCTACATATCGCAGGAGGAGCATACCACGTGGCTGTGCTGTCCTGCCATGACTTCACAATCACAATCACAGAATCACAGAAACCCCACAGTGCAGATAGAGGCCATTTCGGCCCATCGAGCCTGCACCGACACATATCCCACCCGATCCCCGTAACCCCCACACCAACACATATCCCACCCTATCCTGTAACCCCACGTATTTAATCCCCCTAACACTAAGGGTCAATTTATCATAGCCAATCAACCTAACCTGCACATCTTTGGACTGTGGGAGGAAACCGGAGCACCCGGAGGAAACCCACGCAAACACGGGGAGAATGTGCAAACTCCACACAGACAGTCGCCCGAGGCCGGATTCGAACCCGGGTCCCTGGCGCTGTGAGGCAACAGTGCTAACCACTATGCCACCGTGCTGCTTACCCTTTAGTTAATTGAATTTAAATTAAATCAATCAATCCCACTAATTACACTACAGTTAAATGGTTTACCAGCAGTCCCCGCTACACCAGAGAGACCTTAGTAACTATAAACCACAGAGTTAAAGTTTAAAAAGAGAGAAATACTCGCCAACCAACCAATCACTTAGCTGTTTTCTGGTGACGTCACACTTTGATTACTTTTTACCTCTCTCTCCCGCTGCTGAATTGGTAAGCCTCGCTCACTGCCGCCGCTTTTAAACTCGCTGCGCTCCTCAATCCACTCCCAGGTCCATCGCTGTGGTCGGGCCTCGCTCATTGCCGCCGCTTTTAAACTCGCCGCGCTCCTCAATCCACTCCCAGGTCCGCCACTGTGGTCGGGCCTCGCTCACTGCCTCCGCTTTTATCCTCCGCCGCGCTCCTCAATCCACTCCCAGGTCCGCCGCTGTGGTCGGGCCTCGCTCACTGCCGCCGCTTTTATCCTCCACCGCGTTCCTCAATCCACTCCCAGGTCTGCTGCTGAGGGAGAAGGGAATAGAGAGTTACGCTGATAGAGTTAGAGGAGGAAAGACGGGAGGAGGCTCGAGTGGAGCATAACTGCCGCCATGGAGTGGTTGAGCCGAATGACCTGTTTCTGTGCCGTATATCCTATGTAGTCATTAACCAGAGGTTTAACTGGATCAGCCATATCAACACAGTGGATACAAGAGCAGAATAGAGGCTGGATACTCTGTGATGAGTCGCTTACTTCCTGGGACTCATCAAAGTCTGGCTACCACCTACAAGACTGAAACTGAAATCAGGAATGTGATGGAATAGCCACAATTCACCTGGACAGGTGCATCTGTAACAGCCTTCAAGAAATTCAACAGCATCCAGGACAGAGCAGTTTGCTCGATCAATGCCCATGGTCTCAGTATCCAGCTCCTCCCATACTAGTGTGCAGTTCCTGTAATATGTGCAACTAGCTAAGGTTACTTCAAAAGCACATCCCTCCCCTGTGCCCTCTACCACCAAGAAGGACAAGAGCAGCAATATCATAGGAACATTTCCTTTCAAATCACATACCATCCTGACTTGGACATATATCGCTGTTTCTTCAGAATCACTCGTTCAGTATCCTGGAATCCCCTCACACCATTGTGGGAGCACCATCGGCACAAGGAGAAGGCCCATCACCACCATCTCAGGGCATCTAGGAAGGGTCAATACATGCAGCTTTGCCAGTGTCACCCATATCTCAAGAACAAATAATAAAACAAATATACTTAAAAAAAAACACTGATCTCTGATCTCCTGCTTGGCCTTGCCCTCTTGAGTCCATTCCCACCTTGCAATCATAACCTAATTAGGCCACCACACCCTTAGCTGCCTGATTATATTATTTTTGTTTTCCTTTTATTTTAATATGTTTTCCTCCATTCTTTTTAATTGCTCTCCTATTTTTAAAAAAAGGACCTCAGCTCCTCTCTCATCCCCTATTGGGCCTTTGGACCCCTCTGTGTTGCCTGCCCGCCAAGTGTTTTTTCAAAAAATCATGATTCGTGATTTTACTTACATTTTAACTCACTATCTTTAAATAATGAATATTCACTACTATAAAATCATTTACCTTCCCATCCTCTCCTCCCTACTATCCCCTCTATTCCCAGCCCCCTTCCTCCCCTTCCCCTCTTCGCCCCCTTCCCCCACCGACCCCATTTCCCTTCTTCATCTCCCCTCTGCCTATCCTCTCCCTCGACTTTTACTTTCCCCCTCCTTCCCTCTTCCTCCTTCTCCATTTCCCTTTTCCCCTTCACCATTTTATCCCATCCCTCATTCTCCTCTTCCTCTGTTTTACCTCCTTCCTCCCCCTTCCCTACCCTTAATTTTCCCCGCAGATCTGCTCTAGCTACACGTACCACTGTTTCCAGCAGTGTGACCTTCTTCCTCTGGACTCCAGACACACACTAATATATTCCAATGACCATCAGTTCTCTCCCACCCCACCCTCACAGGGCTTCTATCTCTCCAATAGCCTCTTGTGCTTTATTTTGCCGCTTTCCCTTCCATGGGTCTTCAATATTCCTCTACCTTCCCTCCTCCACCCTTTAACCCTATTCTACTTTCCTCCTCTCCCGCACAAGACACAACATTAGCACCCTTAGCTCTTCTAGCCTCCAGCATCACAATCTTGCCCAGCCATGGTCTAATCACCCCCTGTCCTCTAACCATTCCTCACCTCATGGCTGTACTTGGTCTTGACTCTCCATGAGCAATGATTGACTCATGACTAATTTAATCATGGTAGAGGCGCGTCACAGAAATAATGGGTGAATTTTAACATGGGTGAGCGCGTGGGATTGGGTGCAGGCGGAGGGTTCAATCGGGAAAAGTTCAGAGCGCATCGGGAAGTTGGCTCCAACCCACTGACTTCTGGGTTTTACCCACCCCGGCCTACATAACCCGCCCCAGTAAAGATCCAGGCCAATGTGACAGAAAAAGACTTGATAGTAAAATGTTACATGAAGTAAATGTTACATACAAGAAATGTACACTTATGCAAGATTATAGATAGGTAGATAGAGATTAGTTTGGTATGAGTTTAGACAAGGATGAAGGAAGTCCAAAAAACTTGAGGATCATTGTCCTGGATGCTTTGGACTGCCTTTCATTTAAGTTAAATTTGTGCAATGTCAATGTAAGGCTGATATTCTTATCCAAGAAAGTGATGGCATAAGTTTCTCCATTCAAATATAACATTTATTGAACAGTTGTTATTTTGTACCTGAGCAGGAAACATGGTCAGAATCCATAAAATCAGGTGGTCAGTTTTCAACCACGTCCCAAGCTTCTAAAAATCGGCATGGTGGTGCAGCAGATCCTAATAAAGTAAGTTTCCAATAGTAGATGCTCCAGAATTTTTTAAGTAGGGGTATTTGGAACTGTAAGTTTCTCAGTTTTTCCTTGCATTTGTGTAAGCCTTTTCTTTTCGTTTGATACTGTCACTTACCTTATTTGTTGACCATGATTGCTCAACTGCGCAAGTGGAGCTTTCACCTTTCAGGTAGCTCTGAGAAAAATATCTGCATAGACGTGTTAGGCTGAATGGCCTGTTTTTTTGCTGGAACAGACTATGATTCAATGTCTATTTTTTGTTCCCCCACCATTCTTTCTGTTCCACCACTGCAGGCTAATTCTTCAGCCATCAAGCCCCCATTGCATGGAAAACTCTTCAAACCCTTTTGACTTGCTACCTCTTTTACTTTCAAAAGCCCCTAAAAAAATCAGTCTCTCCCATTGTTCTCACTCCTTGTGCCCTCAATTGTTTTACTTCTTGCTCAATGTCATCTCTGACATTCTTTAACACAAGGAGTGCTATGTAAATGTAAGTCATTGCTGGCAATACAGCATAAATGTTATTCCAATAGTGAGCTCCAGGATCTTGGGCGTGATCCTGTAGAAGCAAGGGCACCAATGGTTCATTTGATGACACACACCAAAGGCTTCCATTCCTCAACATGAAATGACTGTCAAGCCCAAAGAAGGATTTTACATGTGAATACCCAAATGATGGACATACCAGTGACGTGCCCATGGAGAAGGAAGGTGTTATGTTCATTAATAACTAGTTGTTTTCATTATGAACAGCTAGCTTGAGCTAGTCACTTTATTCAGCCATCTGGACTTATACAGCATCCATCTTGACTACTGCCTTATGGGTAGCCTAGTGCATTGTGGGTAGTCCCACTCTTATATACATACAGCAACATACAGCTCCACCTAGTATACCATTCTAGAATGACATGTTACGGATCATTACATCCCCCTTTCTTTGAGGTTAAACAAAATCAATATGAATCAACTTTCAAGAAAAACGATAAAGATGATATCAGTAACACTTTTGTTAGTGCTCTATAAACATAAACATTTTCACAACAGTCAACACATTTTCAAAGCTTTACTTTATACTCAAAGATTAAGTCTATCAGGCTTTTTTACTTCATGTGTGGATCTTCTCAGCACAGGTAAGTCTGATGTGTTTTCATGAGAGCCTGTATGTGTGTTTGTGTTAGGTTGTTCTGGTGGTGATTGACAAGATGCAGTTGCGGCATTGTCATCAATCTGCTCTTGGATAGTCTCTTGTGTTTTTAGGAGGGAACGGCGGTTCCTCCTGAGAATCTGTCCTTCCTCAGTTCTAACAGTGTACGACCTTGGTCCTACTTCCTCAAGAACTGTAGCTTTCCTGTTCCATGCATCTGGATCCTCAATCCTGACAACATCATCCCTTGTCAATGGTTTCAGAGTTTTGGATGACTTGTCATAGTATGATTTCTGTTTCAGCTTTAACAGTTGAAGTCTCTGTCTCAGTTCCTTACTCTGCTTTTCTTTAGCACAGCAGGGTAGCGTGGTGCGCAACTTGCGACCCATTAGGAGTTCAGCAGGTGAAGAACCAGAGTCTAAAGGTGAGGCTCGGTAGCTCAGCAGGGCGAGATAAGGATCAGACTTGCTTTCTGTCGCTTTCTTCAGTAGCTGTTTGAGAACTTGAACACCTTTTTCTGCCTTACCATTCGACTGAGCATACAAAGGACTGGATGTGATGTGCTGAAAGTCATAATGTGCTGCAAACTGTTGCCACTCCTTACAGTTGAAGCACGGACCATTGTCGCTAATGGCAATCCTGGGAATTCCATGTCTGGTGAAGATAGATTTCACATGCATTATGACACTGCTTGCTGTGGTGCTTGAGAGCAGCGCCATCTCAGGATAGTTAGAATAGTAGTCAATCACTATTAGATAGTCTTTACCATTCAAATGAAAAAGGTCCATACCAACCTTTTGCCATGGTGCTGTTGGTAAGTCAGCTACTATCATTGGTTCCTTTGTTTGTTTGTTTTGGTGTTTCTGACATGTCTCACATTCGCCTATCATGTTCTCAATGTCCTTATTTATGCCAGGCCAATAAACAGTGTCTCTTGCTCTCCTTTTGCATTTTTCAATTTCGAGGTGTCCCTCATCAATCCTTTTGAGCATGTCTTGACGTAGAGCCTGTGGAATGACTATTCTGTTCTGTTTTAGTAATAGTCCACTTGCGACACTCAACTCTGACCTGATGTGAAAGTATTTTGGACAGGAACCTTTTGGCCAACCATGATGAATGTTCTCTATTACTGTTTGTAACACTGTATCTTTTACTGTTTCTTCTGCTATTTGCTTTGATTTTGTGTCTGACACGGGCAGCGCAGCAGTGACCATACTCACATGAACATCCACGTCTTCCTCAGTAGAGCTCACATGACTCATTGTGGGTGCTCGGGATAGTGCATCTGCTAACACTATGTGTTTGCCTGGTGTGTAGATCAGTTCAAAGTAATATCTTTGCAGCTTCATCATGAGTCGTTGTATCCTTGGAGACATCTCATTCAGATTTTTTTTTTATGATGGCAACCAGTGGGCAGTGGTCTGTCTCAACTGTGAAGGTGGGAAGTCCATATATGTAGCCATGGAACTTTTCTAGTCCAACTACCAAGCCTAGACATTCCTTTTCAATCTGGGCGTATCGACACTCAGAATCAGTCATAGACCTGGAGGCATAGGCAACAGGCTTCCAATCTTCACCCACTGCTTGTAGCAAGACCGCACCTAGGCCATCTTTTGATGCATCCATTGACATTTTGACTCTCTTTGTTGGGTCAAAGAAGGTGAGTACAGGTGTGGTTGTCAGCACTGTTTTAAGGTTCCTCCACTCTTGTTCATGTCTTTCTGTCCATGCGAACTCATTTGTTTTACGTAGCAGGTCTCGCAGACAGGCTGTCTTGGCTGACAAGTTAGGAATGAACTTTCCAATGAAGTTTATCATCCCCATGATGCGTAGCACTCCTTTTTTGTCAGTGGGTCGGGGCATGTTGAGTATGGCGTTTACTTTTTCCATATCTGGCTCTATTCCTTTACCAGATAGATTATCTCCTAGGAAAGTGACTTCCTGGATGCCAAACTGACACTTGGCTTTGTTGAGCTTTAGTCCATTCCAGCGTATGCTCTGTAGCACTTTAGTCAGTCTCTCATTGTGTTCTTTCAGTGTGGAGCCCCAGATGATGATGTCATCAACATAGACCCGAACTCCTTCCAGACCTTCAATTATGTGTTCTCTATGAAAGATTTCAGATGCAGATATTATCCCGAAAGGCATTCTGAGGAAACAATACCTGCCAAATGGTGTGTTGAAGGTACAGTATTTGGTGCTCTCTTCATCCAGTTTTAGTTGCCAAAATCCTTGTGAGGCATCGAGCTTTGTGAAGTATCTGGCACCTGACATTTCACTGGTGATTTCTTCTCACTTGGGAATCTGGTAGTGTTCACGTTTTATGTTTGCATTTAAGTCCTTTGGATCCATGCATATTCTTAGATCATTGTTCTTTTTCTTTACACACACCATGGAGTTAACCCAGTCTGTTGGCTCTTCGACTTTCCTGATGACTCCTAGTGTGGTCATTCTGTCCAGCTCTTTCTTGAGCCTATCACGCAGGGGTGCTGGAACTCTCCGTGGAGCATGTACCACTGGCTGAGCATCCTCCTTTAGCTGGATCTTGTAAGTGAATGGTAGAACTCCAAATCCTTTGAACACATCCTGGAAATTACTCACTACAGAATCCACCGAGTCATCTGGTCTGCTTATGGCACAGTTTATACGGTAGACTCTCTTGACCAGTTCTAAGTCCTCACAAGCTTTGTCGCCTAGTAGTGAATCAAGTCCTTCAGCCACAACAGAAAACATGAGATGATGCACTTTGTCTTTGACTGTCACTTTAAGTCTGCATACACCTAAGCTATCTATTTTCTGTCCATTATAGTTCTTCAGTAGTACTGACTTTTTCTGTATTTTGGGCTTTTCTTTCATGTTTTTAATGTCACCCATACTGATTAAGTTTGCTTTTGCCCCAGTGTCTAGTTTCAATGTAACTAATGCTCCATTTACCTGCAGTGACATTATCCATTTGTCCTCTTTTACTGCATTAACTTTATGTTCAGCATTGTCCATTCCTGAGGGCTGCACATTTTCTGTATCCTTTTCTACGTTGTCACATGACACCATTCTTACAAAAAATGTCTCACTTAAATCAGTGTCCTCAATTATATTGACTTGTTGCCCTTTCTTAGTTTTTACTTTTGAAAAGCATTGTTTGGCAAAGTGATTCTTTCCATGATATTTTGTGCACATTTTTCCAAACGCTGGGCATTGTCGTGACTGGTGTTTGTAACCACAGCGTTTACAATTAAAAATTCCTTCCTCCAATTGCTTTTCATTTCTGTTCTGCCCACGTTTCTTTCCTTTGTAGGACACAGCACCGACAGCAGCACTATCACTTACTACAATCGCATTATTATTATTTTCACTGAAAGTCTTTGCGTGCTTTTGAGCTAGCTCGCTGGCTTGGCATATTTTCACAGCATCCTCCAATGTTAGTTTGGTTTCTCTCAACAGACGTTCCCTGACCTTTTTATCATGAATACCAAACACAATCTGGTAACGAATCATGGATGATTTCAGATCAGAGAAATTACATGTCATAGAGTCATAGAGTCATAGAGTAATACAGCACGGATAGAGGCCCTTCGGCCCATCGTGTCCGCGCCGGCCATCAAGCCCTGTCTAATCTAATCCCATATTCCAGCATTTGGCCCGTAGCCTTGTATGCTATGGCATTTCAAGTGCACATCCAAATGCTTCTTAAATGTTGTGAGGGTTTCTGCCTCCACAACCCTTTCAGGCAGTGAGTTCCAGACTCCAACCACCCTCTGGGTGAAAAAGTTCTTTCTCAAATCCCCTCTAAACCTCCCGCCCTTTACCTTGAATCTATGCCCCCTAGTTATCGACCCCTCTACTAAGGGAAAAAGCTCCTCAGCATCCATCCTATCTATGCCCCTCATAATTTTGTACACCTCAATCATGTCCCCCCTCAGCCTCCTCAGCTCCAAGGAAAACAAACCCAACCTGCCCAGTCTCTCTTCATAGCTGAAGCGCTCCAGCCCTGGTAACATCCTGGTGAACCTCCTCTGCACCCTCTCTAACGCGATCACATCCTTCCTGTAGTGTGGCGACCAGAACTGCACACAATATTCCAGCTGTGGCCTAACCAGTGTTTTATACAGCTCCATCATAACCTCCTTGCTCTTATATTCAATGCCTCGGCTAATGAAGGCAAGTATCCCATATGCCTTTTTTACCACCTTATCCACCTGTTCCGCCGCCTTCAGGGATCTGTGTACTTGCACACCCAGATCCCTCTGACCCTCCGTCTTGCCTAGGGTCTTTCCATTCATTGTGTATTCCTTTGCCTTGTTAGTCCCCCCAAAGTGCATCACCTCGCACTTTTCCGGGTTAAATTCCATTTGCCACTGTTCCGCCCATCTGACCAACCCATCTATATCGTCCTGCAGACTGAGGCTACCCTCCTCGCTATTTACCACCCTACCAATTTTTGTATCATCCGCGAACTTACTGATCATACCCTTTACATTCATATCCAAGTCATTAATGTAGACCACAAACAGCAAGGGACCCAGCACCGATCCCTGTGGTACCCCACTGGCCACAGGCTTCCAGTCACAAAAACAACCTTCGACCATCACCCTCTGCCTTCTGCCACTAAGCCAGTTTTGTATCCAATGTGCCAAGGCACCCTGGATTCCATGGGCTCTTACCTTCTTGACCAGTCTCCTGTGCGGGACTTTATCGAAGGCCTTACTGAAATCCATGTATACCACATCCACTGCGTTACCCTCATCCACACACCTAGTCACCCCCTCAAAAAATTCAATCAAATTAGTCAGACATGATCTTCCCTTGACAAAGCCATGTTGACTATCCCTGATTAATCCTTGCCTCTCCAAGTGGAGACAAATTTTGTCCCTCAGGATTTTTTCCAATAATTTTCCTACCACTGATGTTAGGCTCACTGGCCTGTAGTTCCCCGGTTTTTCCCTACTACCCTTCTTGAATAATGGTACTACATTAGCGGTTCTCCAGTCCTCTGGCACATCCCCTGTGGCCAGAGAGGTCCTGAATATATGTGTTAGAGCCCCCGCAATCTCCTCCTTTGCCTCCCACAGCAGCCTGGGATACATTTCATCCGGGCCTGGGGATTTATCCATTTTTAGGCCAGCTAAAACCGCCAATACCTCCCCCCGCTCGATGTTAATATGTTCGAGCATATCACAGTCCCCCCGCCCTATTTCTATGTCTACATCGTCCTTCTCCATAGTGAAAACAGACGCAAAAAATTCATTCAGAACCCCTCCTACATCTTCCGGCTCCACACACAGATTGCCACTTTTGTCCCTAATGGGCCCTATTTTTTCCCTAGTTATCCTCTTACCCTTAATATACTTATAAAACATCTTCGGATTTTCCTTTATTTTGCTTGCCAGTGTTATTTCATGGCCCCTCCTTGATCTCCTAATTTCTTTTTTAAGTATCCCCCTGCACTTTTTGTACTCCTCTAGGGCTTCCTCCGTCTTTAGCCTTTTGTATCTACCAAAAGCCCTCCTTTTTTTCCTAATCCATTCCCGTATATCCCCTGACATCCAAGGTTCCCTGTGCTTTCAGTTTCAGATCGGTCACAAAGCTATCAAAAGTCTCATTTTGCTGCTGTGTCTGCGAACGGAACACGTATCTCTCATAGGTCTCGTTCTTTTTGGGAGAACAATGTGTATCAAATTTCTTTAGCACATCGTCCAATTTTTCTCTGTTCTCCTCTTGATTAAATACAAATGTATTAAATACCTCTATCGCCTGTGGGCCTGCAACCGTGAGCAGCAACGCTATTTTCCTTGCATTTGGCTTCGTACCGAATCCGATGGCAGCAATGTAGAGTTCGAATTGTTGTTTGAAAGTCCGCCAATTGCAGTCGACATTCCCCGTGAGTTTCAAACCCTCCGGTGGCCTCAAAGTCTCCATGTCGCATTTCACAATATGCAGCAGATTTTACCAATCCTGGTACCATGTTATGTTCATTAATAACTAGTCGTTTTCATTATGAACAGCTAGCTTGAGCTAGTCACTTTATTCAGCCATCTGGACTACTGCCTTGTGGGTAGCCTAGTGCATCGTGGGTAGTCCCACTCTTTTATATACATATACAGCTCAACATACAGCTCCCCCTAGTGTACCATTCTAGAATGACATGTTACTGATCATTACAGAAGGGTTCCAATAGAGGAGAAGTATGAGAATGAGGGAATCTCCTGTGTCAAGATGAGAAAATTCATACACCAGGTTTACACATACAGCCATGTCATTCACCCATATGAATATAATGTATAGATTTAACTATTTCTGCAAGAGTTTCAACTGTCATACTCTGGACATCACATACCAGTTCGTATGATCTTAAAATAAAGGAGAAAAAGAGAAAAAAAGCCAGTTTTTCACTTGAAGCCTGAAACTTACAAGTAATCACACCTTACCTCAGCAGTTTATAAGTAGCTACAGATCTATAGATTTGTCTATTTGGAACAGTGGCCTTAAAGGAACAGATTGTGATGTCCTGGACTGCTTTCAATCACCAGAGGGGGTCAGAGAGCTATTTTCCAGTGTATTTTTTTCCATATTTTTTGTGGTTTTCCCCCTCTCCCAGGAGTTTATATGGCTGTGGGTGGGGGGGTGGGAAGTGTCCTGTCATGGTGCTCCAGCCATCATGATTGTGGTGCAGACTTGATAGTCCAGCTGGTTTTTTCCTGCCCGTCAATTTTGTATGTTTGTATGTTCGTAGCCACTTTAGCAGCTAAGGATTACAGTCATGCTTTGAATGCCTCCTGTGAGCAATGCCAAAAGTGACTCGCACACTGTAAATTATCTTGTGTAGGTCCTACCACCACATTGAAGGCCGATGTCTGGCATATATTTTCAATGAATAAAGAAATAAACCTACAGTAGGTAATTTAACAGTTGTTGCTCCTAACTATAACTGGCAAAATTAAGATTATTCTCCAAACACAGTGAGCACTAATTTAACAGAATAGGTTTCAAGAGCGAATGCTACACATTTGAATGTCAGCAGCATTAAGGTTCTGAGAACTTCACCCTTATTTTGACTGATGAGTCACAGCTAAGGCAGCATTTCTATTTGTGGCACTGCAGCCTGAGAAAGGCGGAACTGAAAGAATGAATTAGATCATGTTAGAAACATTTTTGACTTATAAAAATGTGAGCATACTAAAGCAGCACTTTGTAGGTATTAATGTATGAGACAGAAATATGATTCAACTGAAATTTCTGCAAATTTGTTCTATCTAGTGAAGGTGAAAAAATTAGCCTGTGGGCTCCTCCAAGTTCTTTAATGGCAGGAAGTGTGCTTGTGTTTTTCTCCATTTTTATATATATTTTTCATTGTTTGGTGTCCTCAACCATTAGAGAGTCTGCCCTGTTGGTACTGGGCAGCACTAGGGATACCACCTAATCTAGTCTGGTTTTCAGCCCCAAAGTCTATTTTCTTCAAGACTTCTTTTTAATGGAGGATCAAACAGGGCAGTAGGAGTCCAGATTTCAGTAGCTATTTACAACAAAAAAAATCCTCTGGATATGTTCCAGACTCTCCTATCATTTGGAGTTAAAAATTTGGGTTGATTTGCAGTTTTGCTAGAGCTCTTCCAGTCAATGAAGCACATAATTCTTCCTAATGCAATGTTAGTGAAGTACTAAGTGAATGTGAAACTGCATCCTGACTCCCGTACTATATGGAACAATATGCAAAATACACTGCCTGACACCCACTGTGCTGTACAAGGTGTGAGATTCCTTAAGTTGTTCGGTCTTTCCAGCTGTGTCCATCTTGGGGGCATCTGAAATTTGAATCCATTTCAATGCTTATCTTGTGCAATTTAATATAAATGACACTGATGTAAATTTGACATGTACATTCCAATTTTGCTATTGAGGTATAACCAGATAACAGAAATACTACAGAAGGTGAAGTTAAGCAGTTAATTTGCATTGTATGGAAGTTGAATTTTATATCTGATATCTTCATTGAAAGGATTTTAGAAGGAAATTTATATGACATCTGCTCAGAAACCATGAAGTTAAGTGTTTTTTGATTGGTTGCGAGAAAGTAAATAGGGAAGGATTTTCCAGGTCTGTCATGCTGAATTCCTGCTGTAACTCCGGTGGGAGTCAGGTAGAATGGCTCGGAAAAAAGCCAAGACCCACATACAACAGTTATGATTTTCCACTTGGCCATGTTGACCCTGCAACGGTTCTTTTAAATTGATTATTTTCTTGGTGGCAGGTTAATAAATAAGACAGTTTTATATAATGTTTATCGAATGCACAGTTATTGAACTTTAATGTTTACTAGTGAGTTTGGCATTAGGGTCTGTGTTATAGGTTGAATCTGGAACACCTCACGTTCTTCAATCTGCTGCTACAAGCCTTGTTGATGGTGTTTTTCATTCAAACATTTTCTACTAGATTTCTGACTCACTCTTTGCCTCTCTCAATGCCTCTTCCTAATTTATAGAAATGCCTTGGAAGTATAATTCTATGTGAGACATAACCTAAAATCCTATATGGCTGGAGAAAATGACGTGGAAGCTCTTGTGATAGAGGTTCCACAGGTGCCCATTTCTCTCGAGTGCCTCACCCAAGTGGCCATTATTCATGTGCGAGCCTCAGTGGCGAGTGTCGGCAGAAGTCCCTCAACTGAATAACTCCAGTCTATGTCTGATACCCACACAGCAGGGGCCGTTGTCTGGGCAGTTGGCATGTATACTTGAATCTCCTAGCAGAAAACAGTAAACCTGCATAAGGACCACCCAAATGAAACTTAACACCTAGAATTCAATTTTTTACACAGCAGGTGGTTGGTATAAAATTAACACCAGGTGGAAGATCACCCATGGGGTGACATAATACCTTTTCAGTATGGGGGGGGGGTTGAATCCCTTTGAAAGAAGATCAGATCTATGGTGGGCCATCTAATATTTCTTGACAACTACATCAACTAAACCTGATTAAGATATTTTTTAAACATGATTAAACTAAAGAATCTGGTCTGGTATTTTAGCAAGCTAGCAGATGGTGAGACAATACTGTATACTATGGCTCATGGGCTACATACATACATTACATTCCAGTCCATGAAGCCCAACCAACTCCGTTCTATTTGTACTTATATTTCTTAAAAACTGGTTTATGCTATTTGTATTCATGAATCCAGGCTCATTGAAATTCAATCATAAATCAGAGCACCTGACCTATCAGTATGAGCAGCTTGAGAGCTCTACGCATGTTAATAGGGACATGGATTAAGCCCATTGGGGCATTTTACTACATTAAAGGCACTATATAATTGCAAGTTGTTTAAACTTTATACGTGGGGCACAAGGCTGCACAGTTTGTATCTACGCAACCCACAGGAATGAATGGCTGGGACACTCCCAATGTAAAACATCGTGGTACTTGTTGGATTGTAAGGTGGTCATTTTCCAAGATGATGGTACCAGCAGGGCGGCTCGCCGGCTGGTACCACCAACTCGCAAATCGTCCCTTTAATAAAATTCCCAGACTTTTAGATTCGTCGTCATGTACCATTCTTCTGGCTGTACATTTTACTCTGTTTTTGTTTTATCAGGAAGACTCTCTGAATGTTCGGCACCAACTGGAGAGTTTAATTGAAGGTGAGTTTGCAATCTTTACAACACTGAACAGAGTTTTGTGCGTGTGGGATATAAGAATAAGCAAGGTTGAGTCAGGCAACTGAAAAGTAAACCACTGTACTTGCCGACATTTTTATGGCACTATAAGTGATACTGTCAAGGAGGAGGTGCTTGATACCCTGGTATTTAATTTCTTAAGTAGACAACGAAATAATGGATTTTTCTGCTCTTTGGGTGGTTCTTTTCTTGGATCAGCTAATAATAGCTTTAATTTTCGGTTCCATTTCTCCATAGTTCAGACCAATGATAAAAATGCTTCAGTCAAACTAAACAAACCAACAGGGAAAGTAGAAGGCGAGTGTGTCTCACTCATACCTGCTCATTAAGTACAGAACCGTGGAAATTCCCAGCACAGAAGGAGGCCATTAAGCCCATCATATCTGTGCCGGCTCTTTGTTAAAACTAATCCCACAGCCCTGCTTACTCCCTATAGTCCTGTGTCTTCCTCTGGCTCAAATATTTATCCAGTTTTCCTTGATTGCTTCAAGTAGTAATGCTGATGCAATGTGCTCTCCTGTGAGAAAATGTCTTCCCAATTTGAGGTGCCAGCTTTTTATTATGAGGGCCAGAGATCTTGATGTGAGTTACTGGCTTCCTGATATGAGGAACAACTTTGTGTACCCTGTGTTCATTGCTGTAAAAGAGAAGATGGAGTATATAGGTACAGTATGTGCTGTCTTATGCAGTGCTCATAGAAGTCATAGAATCCTAGAAATGCGAAGCACAGGAAGCTATTTGACCCATTGTGCCTGTGCTAGTGTTAGCTTCCAACTGGAGTTGTCCACTCTAATCCCTTTTCCATTCTCTTTCCCCATTTGTAGAATCATAGAAATTACATGGATGCTGTTTTTTCTGACCTTAAATCCAAACATCACTCAGCTCTATCTAAGGTTGCAGCGGGTAGTCACTGTCTGTCACTAGATAATTGGAACAATTCTTGGCAGCGTACTATTGTAAATATTGTGTCACAAACCAGCAGCTCAGCCTGTTCACTAGCTTTTGCTGTCCTCAAATCCTCAGTGGCCTTCCTTTCAATGTCTGCAACAGCCTTCTCAAGGCTGTAAGGGTTCTTGTTTGTGATCACCAACCGCACTTTCCTCTCCGAAGTCCTTGAATGAGTTGTCGTCTCCCAGATCTGTGCCTATCCTTCCCGCAACTCTATGTTTGAACCCCTCCGATCAGGTTTCCACCCCAGCCACAGCACTGAAACGGCCCTTATCAAAGTCACAAATGACATCCTATGTGTTTGTGACCATGGTAAACTATCCCTCCTCATTCTTTTCAATCTGTCTGCAGCCTTTGACATGGTTGACCACACCATCTTCCTCTAACGCCTCTCCTCCGTCATCTAGCTGAGTGGAACTGCCCTCACCTGGTTTTATTCCTAGCTATCCAGTTGTAGCCAGAGAATCACCTGCAATGGCTTCTCTTCCCGCTCCCCATCATTACCTCTGGAGTCCCCCAAGGACCTGTCCTTGGCCCCCTCCTACATGCGGCCCCGCAGCAACATCATCCAAAAACACGACGTCAGGTTCCACACGTATGCCGACGACGCCCTGCTCTACCTCACTACCACCTCTCCCGACCCCTCCACTGCCTCTAATTTGTAACGCTGCATCTCCAAAGTCCAGTATTGGATGAGCAGAAACTTCCTCCAACTAAGTATTGGAAAGACTGAAGCCATTGTCTTCGATCCCCAGCACAAACTCCATTCCCTAGAGCATCCCTGATTTTAAATTGCTCCACCATTGGCGGCTGTGCCTTCAGCTGCCTAGGCCCTAAGCTCTGGAATTCCCTCCCTAAACCTCTCTAACTCTACCTCTCTGTCCTCCCTCTCTGTCCTCCTTTAAAACGCTCCTTAAAACCTAGCTCTTTGACCAAGCTTTTGGTCACCTATCCTTATGTCAAATTTTGTTTCATAATGCTCCTATGAAGTGCTTTGGAATGTTTTACTATGCTGTAGATGCTATATAAATGCAAGTTGTTGTTATTGTGAGATATCACCACCAGTGCTCACCTTCTGTCTCCTGCTTCCCCCTGAAAAATCCCACCCCCGGCCCTCTGTCCTTGCAAACGACCGCCCCACCTCTAACCTCTATTTCCTATACAAAGTCCTTGATTGTGTGGTCGCCTCCCAAATCCATGCCCATCTTTCCCACAGCTTCAACCCGTCCCAGAACTCTTCGTTACTCAAAATCTGGCCTCTTGTGCTTTGCCCCCTCCCTTCACCCCACCATGGAGGCTGTGCCTTCAGCCGCCGAGGCCCCACTCTCTGGAATTCCTTCTCTCTGCCTCTCCACCTCACCCTCTTCCTTTAAGACCTTCCTTAAAACCAATCTCTTTGACCAAGCTTTTGACCCTTCCTAACATCTTTTTTGGTTCAGCATCCATTTTTGCTGATTACATCTCTGGACGATTTTCTGTGTTAAAGGTGCCATATAAATGCAAGTTGCTGTTGTTAAACCAGTCTTTCCTGCATAGGATAACAATAGACACATTGTTTATTATGAGCACATTGCGCTACGACAGTGGCAGTCTGCTGCTCAGCCTCTGTGGCATCAGACATAGCCGAATAGCATTTCCATCACCTTGCTGGCTCAACTGGTACAATGTTACTCGCTCAGTTATTAATGTCACTTCTTGTTACGCCTGGAGCTATTCAGCCTTATTTCTTGTTTTTTGAATATATCGGCTATTTATGAGCTTCACTTTAATTTTTATTTTTTGGAGGATTCAGGAAAGTGTAAATTTAAAAGCAGCAAGAGAAATGCCAAGGCTCTAGAGCAGAGCAGAGTTTTGGGTAAAAATAATCAAAGTGGGTCAGGAAGGGACAGAGAGAGTAACAAAAGTAATAGGGCATCAGTGACTAAGGTGACATCAGGGAAAAATAGAAAAAAGTCAAAGCTAAAGGCACTATATCTGATTGCATGAAGCAATTGCAACAAAATAGATGAATTAATAGCACAGATAGAAATGAATAGGTTTGATCTAATAGCCATTATGGAGACGCGGTTGCAAAGTGACCAAAGTTGGGAACTAAATATTCCAGGATACTTAACTTTTAGAATAGATAGGTAAAATGGAAAAGGAGGAGGGGTAGCCCTGATAAAGGATGAGATAAAGACAGTGGAGAGAAAGGATCTTAGCTCCAAAAATCAAGAAGTGGAATCAATTTGGGTGGAGCTAAGAAACAGCAAGGGGCAGCAAACATTGGTGGAAGTTGTTTATAGGCCCCCAAACAATAGTTGTAATGTAGGGTAGAGTATAAATCAGGAAATTAACGGCGCATGTAACATGGGGGACTTTAATCTACATATAGACTGGGCAAACCAAATTTGCAGTACTAGTGTGGAGGACGAATTCATGGAATGTATACAAGATAGTTTTCTAGATCAGTATGTTGAGGAACCAACGAGGGAACAGGTTATTTTAGATCTAGTATTGTGCAATGAAAAAGGGTTAATTATTAACCTTGAAGTAAAGGGGCCTTTAGGGAAGGGTGACCATAATATGATAGAATTTTATATTGAGTTTGAAAGTGATTTAGTTAAATCCGAAACTAGGGTCTTAAATCTAAACAAAGCAAACTACGTAGGGATGAGGGGTGAGTTGGCTAAGGTAGATTGGGAAACTACATGAAAAGGTATGATGGTAGGCAAGCAATGGCTAGCATTTAAAGAATTAATACATAATTTACAACAAATATGCATTCCTTTAAGGCACAAAAACCCCACAGGAAAAGTGGTCCAACCGTGGCTAACAAGAGAAGTTAAAGATAGCATTAGATCAAAGGAAGAGGCTTATAATGTTGCCAAAAACAGTAGTAAGCCTGAGGATTGGGAGAATTTTAGAATTCAGCAAAGGAGGACCAAGAAATTGATAAAGAAAGGAAAAATAGAATATGAGAGTAAACTAGCGAGAGACATAAAAACAGACTGTAAAAACTTCTATCAGTATGTAAAAAGGAAAAGATTAGCAAAGATAAACGTGGGTCCCTTACAGGCTGAGACAGGAGAAATTATAATGGGGAATAAGGAAACTGCAGTGAAATTAAACAAATACTTTGTGTCTGTCTTCACGGAAGACGCAAAAAACCTCCTGGAAATAGTGGAGAACCAAGGTCTCGCGAGAATGAGGAACTGAAAGAAATTAGTATTAGTAAAAAAAATAGTACTTGAGAAATTAATGGGACTGAAAGCCGATAAATCCCCATGACCTGATGGCCTACATCCTAGGGTTTTGAAAGAGGTGGCTATAGAGATAGTGGATGCATTGGTTGCCATCTTCCAAAATTCCATAGATTCTAGAATGGCTCCCACGGATTGGAAGGTAGCAAATGTAACCCCACTATTTAAGAAAGGAGGGAGAGAGAAAATGGGGAACTACAGACCAGTTAGCCTGACATCAGTAGTAGGGAAAATGCTCAAATCTATTATTAAGGACGTGGTAACAGGGCACTTAGAAAATAATAATAGGATTGGGCAGAGTCAACACTGATTTATGAAAGGGAAATCATGTTTGACGAAGCTGTTAGAGTTTTTTGAGGTTGTAACCAGCAGAATAGATAAGGGGAACCAGTGGATGTGGTGTCTTTGGATTTTCAGATTGCATTTGATAAGGTGACACACAAGAGATTATAAAACAAAATTAGGGCTCATGGGATTGGGGGTAATATACTTGCATGGATTGAGGATTGGTTGACGGACAGAAAGCAGAATGGGAATAAGTGGGTCATTTTCGGATTGGCAGGCTGTAACTAGTGGGGTACCTCAAGGATCAGTGCTTGGGCCTCAACTATTCGAAATCTATATCAATGATTTGGATGAGGGGACCAAATGTAATATATCCAGGTTTGCTGATGATACAAAGCTGGGTGGGAATGTAAGTTGTGAGGAGGATGCAAGGAGGCTTCAAGGGGATATAGACAGGCGAAGTGAGTGGGCAAGAACATGGCAAATGGAATATAATGTGGAGAAATGTGAAGTTATCCACTTCGGCAGGAAAAATAGAAAGGCAGAGTATTTTTTAAATGCTAAGAGATTGAGAAATGTTGGTGTTCAGAGGGACCTGGAAGTCCTTGTACACAAATCACTGAAAGTTGACATGCAGGTATAGCAAGCAATTAGGAAAGGTTATGTTGGCCTTTATTACACGAGGATTTGAGTATAAGAGTAAAGACACCTTACTGCAATTATATAGGGCCCTGGTGAGACCACACCTGGAGTATTGTGTACAGTTTTGGTCTCCTTACCTAAGGAAGGATATACTTGCCATAGAGGGAGTGCAACGAAGGTTCATCAGACTGATTCCTGGGTTGGAGAGATTGTCCTATGAGGAGAGATTGAGTAAACTAGGTCTATATTCTCTAGAGTTTAGAAGAATGAGAGGTGATCTTATTGAAACATATAAAATTCTTACAGGGCTTGACAGAGTAGATGCAGGGAGGATGTTTCACTTGACTGGGGAGTCTAGAACCAGGGGTCACAGTCTCAGAATAAGGGGTCAGCCATTTAGGACTGAGATGAGGAGAAATTTCTTCACTCAGAGGGCGGTGAATCTTTGGAATTCTCTACCCCAGAGGGCTGTGGATGCTCAGTCGTTGAGTATATTCAAGACAGAGATCGATAGATTTTTGGATATTAAGGGAATCAAGGGATATGGGGATAGTGCAGGAAAGTGGAGTTGAGGTAGAAGATCAGCCATGATCTTATCGAATGGCAGAGTAGGCTCGAGGGGCCGAATGGCCTACTCCTGCTCCTATATCTTATGGTCTTTCTTAGGCATAGATCAATGCCATCTGCCATTTTCTATCATGCCCATGCGTGGGCTGTTCAGGGCATTCTCATGAGTACTTGCTGCATATCTTCACGTTTTGCTTAAGGTCATACAGTTTTCTCCTCATTTCAACTCCTGTACAATGGGTTTACTCCACCATGCTCATTACTATCACCTCTTCCTATCCCTCCTGTACCCTTTGCATATTTATGTGTTGCCCAGGAGAAGTTAGATTGTCACCACTCACCATTAACAACAGCATGGAAGGCATCAGCTGATCTTTGAGCTTTGTGTTTCGCCTTCTCTCCTCCACTCAACGAATTTCCTTACTCCACAGCTAGATTCATAAAAACTTGTTCTGGTTAAATGTTTCATTAACCACTGCAGTATTGCTGATGTGCTTTGATCAGTTGAGTGTGTTTTGTCACTAATCCAATCTCCCATTCTTTTTTTTAATTCACTTATGCGATCTGGGCGTCGCTGGCAAGGCCAGCATTTATTGCCCATCCCTAGTTGCCCTTGAGAAGGTGGTGGTGAGCCACTTTCTTGAACCGCTGCAGTCCGTGTGGTGAAGGTGCTCCCACAGTGCTATTATGTAGGTAGTTCCAGGATTTTGCACAAGTCCCCAGCTGTTGGTGAGGAGGACTTTGCAGGGTTGACTGGGCTAGGTGTGCCGTGTCCATAGCCGGTGCCGAGGTCGATGCCGGGTGGTCCGTCTGATTTCATTCTTATTAGGTTTTGTAGCGGTTAGTTACAACTAACTGCCATTTCAGAGGGCAGTTAAGAGTCAACCACATTGCTGTGGGTCTGGAGTCACATAGAGGCCAGACCAGGTAAGGACAGCAGATTTCCTTCCCTAAAGGACATTAGTGAACCAGATGGGTTTTTACGACAATCCGATAGTTTCATGGTCACCATTTCTGATACTAGCTTTTTATTCCAGATTTATAACAGGGTTGACGGCAGTTCAATTCCTGCCAATTCATTGGAAAGCAGCACATTTAACACATTTTCCCTTCAAAAGAGGAATTTCTTGACCTTAATTCTTTGAGTTTTGTTTTAAAGATGAGCCAATGGGCCAGAATTGGCAATGGATATGACTGGGTACTCTCAGAGTACGCCATCATACTGCCTTTGAAATGGACAACAAAAGCAGATTATCTGGTTGTTGTCACATTGCTGTTTGTGGGAGCTTGGTGTGTGCAAATTGGCTGCTGCATTTCCTACATTACAACAGTGACTACATTTCAAAAAGTACTTAATTGGCTATAAAGCACTTTGGGACATTCGGTGTTCGTGAAAGGCGCTATATAAATGCAAGTCTATCTTTCTTCATTCTTAACAGTGGCTATACTTCAGAAGTAATTCATTGTCTGTGAAGCACTATAGGACATACTTGTGAGACATGAGAAGTTGTACAAACAATGCAAGTTCTTTCCTGCCGCTGGCATAATTACTACAGGTAGACTACCCTTTATCTGAACTTCCGAAAACCGAAACCCTCTAAAAACCGAAGGTTTTTTTGGTCAGCGTAAGTCGTGCGCACGACCCCCCGCGGACCCCCGCCGACCCCCCCGCCGACCCCCCCGCGGACCCCCGCCGACCCCGACCCCTGCCGACTTACGCTGAGCAGAGGGTCAGCGTAAGTCGTGCGCATGACCCCCCGCCGACCCCCCCGCGGAACCACCTGACTCTCTTCCAAAGGCTCGAAAACAACGAGAGCTCTGAGCCCGCGGCGGTGCCGGCCCCTGTTCCGACCGAGCACGACGACCTGTTGGTGTAAATGCGGAACTACATTGCATTCCAGGCTAGCAGCAACGGACAAGCCATGACTGCGGACCCCCCCCGCGGACCCCCGCCGACGCCGACCCCCCCTGACCCCGACCCCCCCTGACCCCGACCCCCGCCGACCCCCCCCGGACCCTCGCCCCCACCGACCCCCCCGCCGACCCCGACCCCCGCCGACCCCCGACCCCCGCCGACCCCCCCACGGACCCCCGCCGACCCCGACCCCCCCGCGGACCCCCGCCGACCCCCCCCGCGGACCCCCGCCGACCCACCTTCCGAAATCCGAAATTTTCCGAAAACCGAAACACGGCTGGTCCCGAGGTTTTCGGATAAAGGATAGTCTACCTGTATTTAAATCCAGCTTGCACAAATTTTCAGCCTGCTAGTTCAAATCGGGTGGCTGCAGACTGCAGATTGGGAAAATAAGTGACCACATACAACAATTGCACTCAGTGCGCCCACTACGTGCACTGCAGTTGGCTGATGAGAATTAGGAGGAACAGCAGTGCGCAAACTGGGCGGTAAGGTGGCATGAAAGGCAAATAGATTGGTAGATAGACCGACAGACAGACACGTGAATATATAGTGCCTTTCACAACCTCAGGACATCCCAAAGCACTTTACAGTCAATGAAGTACTTTTGAAGTATATGAACAATGGAACAGTAGTAAGCCGTTCAGCCTCTCGAGACTGTTCCACCATTCAATTAGATCATGGCTGATCTGTATATCTGTATCTTAACTCCATCTATCCGCCTTGGTTCCATAATCCGTAATACCCTTGCCTAACAAAAATGTATCAATCTTAGTTTTGACATTTTTAATAGACCTAGCCCCAACAGCTTTTTTGGGGGGTGTGGGGGGAGTTCCAGATTTCCACTACCCTTTGTGTTGAATAAGTGCTTTCTGACATCACCCCTGAATGGCCTAGTTCTAATTTTAAGGTTATACCCCCTTGTTCTGAACTTCCCCCCCACCAGAGGAAATAGTTTCTCTCGATCTACCTTATCAACTCGTTTGATCATCTTAAACACCTCAATTAGATCGCTCCTTAATCTTCTTTACTCAAGGGAATACAAGCCTAGTCTATGCAACCTATCATCATAATTTACCCATTTTAGCCCCGGTATCATTCTGGTGAATCTGCGCTGCACCCACTCCAAGGCCAATCTATCCTTCCTGAGGTGTGGTGCCCAGAACTGGACGCAGTTACTCCAGATGAGGTCTAACCAGAGTTCTGTACAGCTGTAACATAACTTCCACCCCTTTGTATTCCAGCCCTCTTGAGATAAAGGGGGGTGGGAGGAGGGGTGGGAGGGGGGAAAAGGGGGGGTGGGTGGGGGAGGGGGAGGGGGGAAAGAGGGGGTGGGGGGAAAAGGGGGTGTGTGGGAGGGGGGAAGGGGTGTGTGGGGGGGAAGGGGGTGTGTGGGAGGGGGAGGGGGGAAGGGGGGTGTGGGAGGGGGGGAAGGGGGTGTGTTGGGGGGGAAAGGGGTGTGTGGGAGGGGGGTAGGGGGTGTGTGGGAGGGGGGAAGGGTGTGTGTGGGAGGGGGGGTAGGGGGTGTGTGGGAGGGGGGAAGTGGGTGTGTTGGGGGAAGGGGTGTGTGGGAAGTGGGGGGGAAGGGGGGTGGGAGGGGGGAAGGGGGGTGTGGGAGGGGGGAAGGGTGTTGGGGGTGGGGGGAGGCGGGGGAAGGGTGTGTGTGTGGGGGGAAGGGGTGTGTGGGAGGGGGGAAGGGGGTGTGCGAGGGGGAAGGGTGTTTGTGGGAGGGGGGAAGGGGGTGTGTGGGGAGGGGGAAGGGGGGTGTGGGAAGTGGGGGGAAGGGTGTTTGTGGGAGGGGAGAAGGGGGTGTGTGGGAGGGGGGAAGGGGGTGTCTGGGAGGGGGGAAGGGGGTGTGTGGGAGGGGGTAAGGGGGTGTGTGGGAGGGGGGAGGGTAAGGGGGTGTGTGGGGAGGGGGTAAGGGGGTGGTGTGTGGGAGGGGGAAGGGGGTGTGTGGGAGGGGGGAAGGGGGGTGTGTGGGAAGGGGGGGTGTGGAGCGGGGGTGAAGGGGGGGGTGTGTGGGAGGGGGGCGAAGGGGGTGTGTGGCAGAGGGGGGAAGGGGGGTGTGGGAGGGGGGGAAGGGGGGGGAAAGGGAGAGGGGGAGCCAGCAGACCCTCTCCCCTCTGCCAGTGTTGGTCCCTGTCTGGGCCGGAAGCCTGGGACTGGAGAAGCCTAGGCCTCGGGCCCCTGCACTGACATGGCCCAGCCAACCTTTTAATACCTTGAAACTTGAAGTACTTATAAAACATTTTTGGTAAATCTTTCTATAACATACACTTTACAACCTCGCCAATCTTTTTATTAAAAAAGGGGGTCCTCACCTGTCAGTGTGTTGTATCACAAACAACAATGGCCGCCGCTTGCTGTTCAGTTGGAAAGATTAGGACCCGCCCACACAATTCACAATTCACAATTCAAATCGCTTTATTGGCATGATAAGTTACATCTTATGTTGCCAAAGCATCAAAATACATTTATGGTTGAACACATAAACGCAGTTCTATTCATACAGTGTATAAACAGGTATATCCCTGAGTGTATAAATATACATTCGTATTGTTTATATATATTCTTTTCTTAGTTTACTGGTTGTCCCTCTGTTCATGGCAAGCTGTAACATAGTGTGCCGCCAGTGTTACACAGCTTCTCTCCTCTCCCAGTAGGAATGGGAGTTTTTGGTTGTCATTCAGATTTCTGAATTCAGGGCATATTTGTGAGAATTTTTGGTAGAAATTCTCCCTGATGTCCTGATATTTTCCACAGGCTGTGAGGAAGTGCATCTCTGTCTCCACTACTCCCTGACTGCAGTGAGAGCATATCCTGGTCCTGTCTCTGGCAGACCTGGTCTTGCCTGTGTCTGCCTTTTTCGATCGCTAGGCTATGTTCGCTAAGTCTGTACCTTGTCAAGGTTCTTCTCAGTTTGTTATGCCTTTACCATGGTCAGGTAATCAGCTATGTTGTATTGTCTGTTTAGGGCCAAGTAGCAATTGAGTTTGCTTTGGGTTTTTGTTGTTTCTGCCCAATATGTCAGATATTTTTCCTTTTGCTTAGCGACGATTGTGTTGGGTCGAATTCTTTGTGTTACCCTGTCACTGCCCTGGGGCTGGTTATTGTTAGTATTGTTTAGTAGTTACTTCACTGAGTCCCAGGACTAGTTGACTGAGGGTATTCTTCTTTATGGTCAGCTCTTGGCATTTCAGGGCGTCGTAGTGATAGCATTGGGGTTGCTCATTTGTAGTGATTCCAAATTTGGTGGCTCTTTTTTGGGATAGTGATTATTAATGGATATTGGCCTAGTTCCGCCCTGCATGCATTGTTTACTGTTTTCCTTTGAGTCGCGAGGATACTTTTACAGAATTCTGCATGTAGGATCTCAATTGGGTGTTTGTCCATTTGCGAATTCTTGTTTGACACACTCGATTGTCTCTCCAGGACCCGATTGGGAGCACTGAAGCCCCACCCACCGTATGTTCCTGTACTAAGATGGCTGCGCATGCACTCTGTTACACACAATGAAAATGGCGTCGCACTGAAACTTTTCGCACTCCTTGACAAAGATGGCTGCCGTTAACCCTGGGGCTGTCAGCAGAAGAAATCCCCTCAGCTGCAAACACGGGACCTTCAGATAATTATTCGGGGCTTGCGACCTACCCCAGTTGCTTATGAAGCCTCCCCACCTACCGACCCCGGGATTGGAGTGGAGGCAGCAGACCCTCTCTCCTTCTGCCAGTGTTGGTCCTTGTCTAGACCGGGAGCCTGGGACTGGAGTTGCGCTACTGGCGGTTGGAGAAGCCTAGGCCCCGCTCTGCAGTGTTGGTCCCTGTCTAGGCTGGGAGCCTGGGACTGGAGTTGCGCTGCTGGCGGTTGGAGAAGCCTAAGCCCCGGGCCCCCGCACTGACATGGCCCCGAGAAATAAATCACATACTGGACTCATTTATTACACACAAATTATATAATGAGCTAGTTGGGCTCCTAAGTACCAAATTTGTGCTGGATAAAATCCCCTCCACACACACAGAAAGTGGGAAAAATAAATCAATAGTTCGTAGTTAGGAATCAAGCTGGCTGACACTCACTTCGGTTCAGAATGATAAGGCCCCGCCACACACGCAACGATTGGTCAACCGTCAGGTCACTGAAGTGTAGGATTGGTCAATGGTCCTGTCACTCGACTGTAGGATGGCCACCCACACACACAATGAACCGCCCCCACTCGATGCAATGAGCGGATAATGAGCGAATTTTGAATGTTTTTTGGATACCGTCGGCACAATTTTTGTCTGACCAAAAAGTAAATACACCTACAAGAGTCCCCTAATGATGTGCTTTCGTTTGATATAACATATGTGTAGGTACGCTCTATAACTTTTGATTGTATAGCCGGACAGACAGAGAGACAGACAGACAGAGAGACATACTGTTTTATATATACTAGCTGAAGTGCCCGGCGGTGCTGAGGCTTTTTTGAGGGCATGTTGTTGTTGGAAGAGAGAGAGAGAGTGACTGGGGGGAAGAGAGAGAGAGCGACTGGGGGAAGAGAGAGAGCGACTGGGGGGAAGAGAGAGAGCGACTGGGGGGAAGAGAGAGAGTGACTGGGGGAAGAGAGAGAGCGACTGGGGGAAGAGAGAGAGGGAGGGGGAGGGGGAGGGAGGGGGGAGGAGGGGGGAGAGAAGGGGGGGAGGGGGGAGTGTGAGGGGGGAAGGGGGAGAGAGAAGGGGGAGGGTGAGGAGGGGGGAAGAAATGGGGGAGGGGGAGGAGGGAGGAGAGAGAGACACAGAGGGAAAGAGAGAGAGAGGGCGAGTGGCCCACGGGCGCAAATGGAGCCAAGCCCCGGGAACGGGTGTGAGCCGGCTTGAGGCTGTGAGAGACGGCCAGGCCCAATTTGCCGGAGTAACCCTTCCCCCCCTTCCGAGCCCCGGCCGCCCCGCCCCGCACTCCCGAGCCGTGGCCACCCCGCCCCGCACTCCCGAGCCCGCCCCAGGCCCGGTTGCCGGCGTAACCCTTCCCCCCCTTCCGAGCCCCGGCCGCCCCGCCCCGCACTCCCAAGCCCCGCCCCCCGCTCTCCCGAGAGCCCCCGCCCCCCCGCCCGAGCCGGCTTCAAGACCGCCGAGCGGGGAAGAGAGAGAGACGCCGCATCTCACCTGCTGGCTTCCCGCGCTCTGTGCCTCGGACGTCTGTGTGTCGCCTGCTGCGCGCACACCCTGCGCCTGTCCCGTGTCCCTCGCGGCTGACGCCGTTGCCCCGGGTAACAGGACGGGGGAGACTGGGGGGGAGGCGCTTACCACAAGCCGTGGAACAATTACCTAGCTCGGGCGTGGCTGGGCAGGGGAGCCCCAGGCTTTGAGGCCTTACAAAAATGGGGAAAGGGAGGAAAAAGAATCAGGTTAGAGAAAATATTTACAAATGAATTAACTTTTTTTTAAAACAATTTAATAAAAGCAATTATTTTTTGCTGGAAATGTAGATTTGAAAAGAAACACGCAGAAAGTGGGAAAAAGAAATGAACAGTTTGGAATCAAGATGGCGGCCACGCACCTCGGTTCAGAAGGATAAGGCCCGCCCACACACGCACCGATTGGTCAACCGTCATGTCACTGAAGTGTAGGATTGGTGAATCGCCCTGTCACTCGACTCTAGGAGGGCCCGTCCGCACGCGCAACGAACCCGCCCCCGCGACGCAGCGATTGGTCGACCGTCGGGTCGCTCAACCGTACGATTGGTCGACCTCGACGTCAATCGATGCTAATGAGCTGATAATGAGCAGAATTTTGAATGTTTTTTGGATACCGCGGACGCAATTTTTGTCTCAGCGAAACGTAAATACGCTTATGACCGTTCTGGAATCGTAAGCTTTCTTTTGATGTGACGCACGTGTAGGTACGCTCTATAACTTTAGAGTGTATAGCCGGACAGACAGACAGACAGATGGAAGGACAGACAGACAGACAGACAGATCGATCCTTTTATATATATATAATAGCTGGGGGGAGCCCGGCTTTGCCAGGGCTGTTTTGGGCCGGGCGGTTTAAATCGAGTGCCAGGCTTTGGGGTCTCTCTGTGTCCCTCTGTGAATCTGCTGCCGGGCAACATTTTAAATTGAGTACCAGGCTTTCAGGCCCTGTCTGTCTGTCCCTCTGTGAATCTGCTGCCGGGCAACATTTCTACCTTTTAATACCTTGAAAGATGAAAGTGAAAGTACTTATAAAACGTTTTTGGTAAATCTTATGTTATTTTTAAAAGAGATACTAACTTTCAAAGTAGTTTGAGGTGGAAGCTGAAGTCATGGCAGTGAAACAATGGCTGCCAGATCCCCGAGATGAAAACGATTAGTCCCGCCCACACACACACACACACCGATTGGCCAACCATCAGGGGACCGTACTGCAGGATTGGTCAATCGTGACGGCACAGGATTGGTCGAACCTTGACGTCAGTCAATCAATGCTAGCAGATAATGAGTTTAATTTTGAAGGTTTTTTGCATAAGGCGCGAACAATTTTCGTCCGACCGAAAAGTAAATATGCTTACCAGCGTCCCAGAAGCGTAAGCTTTCTTCGGAGGTAATGCGCGCGTAGGTACGCTTTATAACTTTCGAGCGCATAGCCAGACAGACGCACACCCGAGGAAAGACAGAAGGACAGACAGAAGGACAGACAGACAGATCGACTCCTTTATATATAGATAGATAGTGAAAAGCTGAGGCCCCAGTACAGATCCCTGGGGTGGGGCGGGGGGGGTGCACCACTAGTCACATCCTGCCAATTTGAGTATATACCTATTACCCCTACTCTCTGTCCCCTACCTCCTAACCAATTATCTATCCAAGATAATAGGTTGCCTCCATTTCTGTGCACTCTCATTTTTGTTAATGTGGAACCTTGTCAAATGCCTTTTGGAAATCCACATAAATAACATACTTAGCCACTGTAATCACTGTTGTAATGTAGGAAACGTGGGAGCCAATTTGTGCATGGCATGGACCCACGAACAGCCAATGAATCTGTTTTTTTTAAGTGATGATGGTTTCTTCGAAATAGCGACATGGAATCTTTTATGTCCATTTGAGAGAGCAGACAAGGCCTCGGTATAATGTCTTATCTGAAAGACGGCACTTCCGACAGTGCAGCACTCCCTCAGTACTGCAGTGGGAGTGTCAGCCTGGATTTTGTGTTCAAGTCTCAGGAGTGGCGCTTGAACCCACAACCTTCTGACTTAGAGGCAAGATACTATCACCGAGCCACGCCTTATGACATGGCTGACATATGGTCAGTCCTGTCGTTACCTGATGCATTGCCCATAACAACGGAGGCAGAGCTACCTGGGAATGGTAGTGGGGGGCTGAGGCTAAGATGAGGGGCTTGTGACCAAGCTGTGCCATCAGCTAAACAAAGACCTACAGATGCAATCTAACATCGACAAGGTATTGAGAGTAACTGTGAAAGTCACCGTTGCCCTGAACTTCAGTGCCTCAGAGTCATTCGTAAGAAGTCACACAACACCAGGTTATAGTCCAACAGCTTTATTTGAAATCACAAGCTTTCCGAGCGCTGCTCCTTCTTTCCAGCAGAGCACTTTTTTTTTATCCCCAGATCCATCACAGTGATGATAGATGCCTTAGGTCTGTGGAGTCTGGTGGGAGCATGCCTTAAAATTAAATTAAATTTTAAAAATCATAACCTGTAGTTGGCGGCCGCAGGGGCCGCTGAAGACTCCTGAGCGGGGCCAGTCTATTGCCTGCCCCTTTCATCGGCAACAATTGTACACGGGCTCCTTCAATAGGCGTTAGACCCCTAGTTAACATGTGCTAGGGGCCGTCTGCCTTAGGAGGCGCCTGAAAGATACTAATTAATGGGCTCCATGAACCCAATACCCGCGCAGATTGGACACAGGCTACCCCACTGCTTGAAAAACAGGCGCAATGCATACCAATTTCCACCCCTGATTTGTCTCAAAAGTTGGTGTCTGGTCCTAAAGCAGCTACTTCAGGCTAGCAGTTAGTCCATGACGTCACTTGAAATCAACCCATCTTTCTTTAATGCTACAACATCAGCTTGGCTTAATTCATAGCACACTTGTCTGACGCAGTAGGTCGTGGGTTCAAATCCCACTCCAGAGACTTCAGCAGATAATCGTGGCTGACACTCCAGCACATTATGGAGGGAGTGCTACATTGTCAAGAGGCAATGTCTCTGGGATGAGATATTAAACCGATGCCCTGCCTACCAGTTCAGGTAGATGCAAGACCTCCGATGGTAGTATTTCAAAGAAGAGCAGCAGGTTCTCCCAGTGTCCTCGCCAGCATTCCTCCCTCAACACCATTCATCTCCATTGCTGTTTCAACACCATTCATCTCCATTGCTGTGTCAGTGAGCTTGCTGTACGCAAATTGACTGCACTTCAAAAGTAATTCATTGGTTGCAAAGTACTTTGAGGCGTTATAAGGAGATAAAATCCTGCAAGTTCCTTTCTTTACTTAATGATTATACTTTGTCTGTTTCAGGTAGCAGTACCAGCATGCCCACCGGTAGCCAACTGTTGTCACAGATGTCCAGCCAGATAGTGAACTTGGACTTTAACCCTGACCTTATTGTCACATTAGAAGAGAAGAACTTCTGTATAGAAGAATGGATCGATTGCGAAGACTTTTGCAAGTGTTTCCAGTAAGGCACGCCTCCTGCCATTATTATCCTGTTTCAGCAGTTACAACATTAAGGGGGAAAAATTGGGTATCGCCCATTTTGGGGCGCTAATATCGGCCGGGCACAAAGTTTAGCACCCGGTGCTAATTATCGCTTCTGACTGCAAAATTCACCTCTATCGCCCCTGGAGGTGATTTGAGCGCTAAATCAGGTGCTACACACCTCTCTTAAGGCGCAAATGTCGGGGAGCGAGGTGCTACCTGAGAACGCTGCCGAAGCTCAGGCGATGTCAGTTACCCTGGAACTCGGACAGACTGGCACCGTCCAGTTCTTAAAGGGGAGGGGCCATCTTGCTCGCCAGCCACACCCTTGAATTGCAGCCTTGAATCTCGGCCTGGAGAGACCTCTAAAGCAACTGTGTTGGAAGCACTAATGGATAGGCCCAGGGAAAGAGCTTGGCGCTTAGGAACCTCAAAAGTGGTGCTGAGGGCCAAAACTCCTTAAGACAGCATTAAATCTCTCCAGATGTGTCTCTCCCTCTCAACCTGCGTGTACCAAAGATTTTACTGACCAGAAAAGGCAGGAAGCGCCCGCCTTTAAATAGCACTCCCCCAGCCCCTTCCCGACTTGAAAACTTTCCCCTCTACCTGTCGTTCCTAGCGGTAGGCGATAAGGCAGGAGGCACGACTCAATATCCAGTCCATGGAGCATTGCACGCTCGACTGACGTCATGATCTGCGGGCGCAAGAGATTGTGGCCCCCGGAGGCGCTAACGGGAGGCGCTAACCAACCGGATTTTTCCCCCTAAATCCCTCTGCTTCTTATATACAACTATTTATTCATCAACATTTAAAAACATTCACGTAATTCAAGTAAAAAACATCGGGGACCAAAAACCGTAGGGCCCCGATCCTGGTGGTTACACTGGGATCGTGCCCGCTGGAGCCCTCCATCAAGGACCCCGCTGAAGTTTATGAAGTCAATCGGAGAGCACGGCATTTGTATGGGGGCCGGTAAGTGCCTTCATCACTACGGATGCATCTCAGCCAGGTGCTCACCTGCTTCATGCTGGGCAATCTCCAGTTCCTGCCAGCTATCTGGGGGAAGAGGGGAGAAAGACTTTCATTTATATAGGGTCTTTCACAACCTCAGGATGTCCTAAAGTGCTTTACAGCCAATTAAGTACTTTTGATGTGTAGTCACTGTTGTAATGTAGGAAATGTGGTGGCCAATTTCCGCACAGCAAGGTCCCACAAACACCAACGTGATAATGACAAGATCATCTGCTTGTTAGTGATGTTGACTGAGGGATAAATATTGACTTGGGATAGTGGGGAGTATTCCTCTGCTCTTATTCGAAATAATGCCAATTGATCTTTTAAGTCCACCTGAGTGGACAGACGGGGCCTTGGTTTAATATTTCATTCAAAGGATGGCACCTCTAACAGTGCAGTACTCCCTCAGTTCTGCACTGGAGTCTGAATCTTTGTGCTCAAGTCTCTGGAGTGGGACTTGAACCCACAAACTTTGCTTAGAATTACATGGAATATACAGCACAACATCAGGCCATTCGGCCCAATTGGTCTATGCTGATGTTTGTGCTCCACACGAGCCTCCTCCCGCCCCTCTTCATGTAACCCTATCTGCATAATCTTCTGTTCCTTTCTCCCACATGTGTTTATCTAGCTTCTCCTTAAATGCATCTATGCTATTTACCTCAACTACTCCATGTGGTAGCGAGTTCCACATTCTAACCACTCTTTGGATAAAGAAGTTTCTCTTGAATTCCGTATTGGATTTATTAGTGACTATCTTATATTCATGGTCCCTAGTTTTGGTGTCCCTCACAAGTGGAAACATCATCTCTACATCTACCCTATAAAACCTTTTCATAACCTTAAAGACCTCTTATCAGGTCTTCTAGAGGAAAGAGCCCAGCCTGTCCAATCTTTCAATAGGTTAACCACTCAGTTCTGGTATCATCCTTGTAAATCATTTTTTCTCCGGTGCCTCTAAATCCCTTTTTATAATATGGAGACCAGGGCCTAAAAATTCAGTTGTTTGCGCCAGCCGCTAGCACCTTAGGAGGAGAAGTGGGGCGCTAAGCGGCTAGCGCCCAGGCGCGGCGCAATCTGCGCCTCTCGCGAACTTCAGTTAAGATTTAGCGGCGGCGCAAAACCTTTGCGCACGCTCAGCTGCGCGCGCAGATCCTGACGTCATTTCATGGTGCAACGCCCTTTGTGCGCCCCGAACCGGAAATTCAGTGGCGCCTGGCGCCCCTAGCGACTGGTAGAGGGGAACGGTTCCCAGTCGCTGCGGAGCGCGGGGGGCGCTAATTAAAGGGGACTCCTCCTGCAGTATAAATGGCAGCCATTTTGCACCACTCCTTCTTTGTGAGAGATGGATCTTTGGAGAGAGACAAAGGTAGAGAGCTTTCTGGTTTGGCTCAACACTCGCACAGGTACTTGTGGCTTCAGGCCAGAGCTTTGCACTTGTCTTTAACTTCAGTGTCATAGCATTGATTGGAAACATATAATGGGGGTTGCAATGGATGGAAACGTTGGGCTTCTCCATTGCATTCAAAGGGCTCAGAGACGCCGTGAGAGAGTGCCAGTCATGGCCAGATGGTCACTGAGATCTGCCACCTGCTTCGCGGAGATCTGCAGCCACAGCTGAGGAGCAGGACGTCTCTGTCGGTGGCAGTGAAGGTGACGGTGGCTCTCAACTTCTATGCCACCGGCTCCTTCCAATCCGCTACTGGGGACATTTCCAACATCTCCCAGTTCGCGGTACATTGCTGCATCCACCAGGTGACCAATGCCCTTTTCAGAAGGAGACGTTAGTTCATCTCCTTCCCCATGACCGTGGACAAGCAGCAAGAGCGTGCAATGGGCTTTGCAGCATTAGCGGGCTTCCCCATGGTGCAGGGCGCCATTGACTGCACGCATGTGGCTTTGCGGGCACGTCTACAGAATGCCGAGGATTACCGCAACCGGAAGGGCTACCATTTGCTCAACGTGCAGTTGGTGTGTGACCACAGGCAGCTCATCCTAGCTGTCAATGCCCGCTTTCCAGGCAGCAGCCACGATGCCTTCATCCTGCGCCAGACTTCTGTGGCAGACATGTTCGAGGCCCAGCCTCACCCACGAGGATGGCTTCTCGGGGACAAAGGCTATCCTTTGTGCACCTGGCTGATGACCCCGCTCCGTGCGCCCAGCACCCCTGCTGAAGAGGGATACAATGACAGCCATCAAGCAACCAGGAACATCATTGAGCAAACAATCGGCTTGCTGTAGCAACGGTTCCGCTGTCTGGATCGTTCCGGGGGTGCCCTACAGTACTCGCCTGAGCGAGTCTCCCATTTCATTGTCGTGTGCTGCATGCTGCACAACCTGGCTATCCGCAGGACTCAGCCACTGCCAGCAGACATTGGAGGACCACCAGAGGAGGAGGACCAGCACGGGAGGAAGGCAGAAAGTGCAAGGGCCGCCCGTCGGCGGCTTATTGCAACTTGGTTCTAGGTCCCCTCTCAGGGAATGGCTTGTGCCAATGGCAGAAGATGAATGTAGCCGCTCCACAAGCCCTCAGCCGAGCAGGGCAACCAGGACTTCCAAAAGAAAACATGGACAGTGCGATTTAAGAATTTTTTTTACTGTGATACCTCTGTGCCCTTCCCACATGACAAACTAATGGAGAGAAACCCCCCCCAAAAACACAAATACACCAGTCTCGGCCTTTATAAGTAAAACAAATATACCAGTCTCGGCCTTTAAATATGAAGCAAATACAGCAGTCTCGGCCTTTATAAATAAAACAAAACATTTGGCCACACCTTCTACTTTTTCCCCTGCGAGGGTGATCCGTTTCGCTGCCGTGACTGGCCCCTGCCCGCCCTGCAGCTCCTCCTCAATGGGACCCCAGTGGCTGCAGCAAGGCTGGGGGAAGGCTGCTGAGGGTCAGATGGTGAGACGGCAGATGCCCTTGGGGGTCGGCCTGGACCAGCTCTGGGCCTGGAGGGGCCGGCTGCTGACTGCTCCAACTCTGCTTGGGCGGCAGCAGTCTGTCCAACGGCTGGTGGCAGCTGCAATGGAGGAGTGACAGTGTTGGCTGCAGGAATGCTGCCAACCTGACAGATCACAGGCACTCCCTGGTCGGCTGATACATTGGCACACGCATGGGCCAGCACTGCAGCATGCGCAGCAATCTGCTGAGGCACAGACTGCTGGGCTGCTGCGGCACGGCGAGTGCCCCGGCGATGCCTGGCCGATCCAGCGAGTGTGGCAGCAGTTAGTGCCCGTGTGGCCCTGGTCTGTGTCTGCATGACAGCAGCCAGTGAATGCACGGCACGACTGAGCACTTGGCTAGAAGCCGCCTGTGATGCAGCGAAGTCCTGCTGACTCCTAGCCTGTGCTGCTGCGACGTCCTGCAGACTTCTGGCCTGTGCTGCACTGAATTGTTGCAGACTCCTGGCCTGTGCTGCACTGAATTGTTGCAGACTCCTGGCCTGTGCTGCCGCGACGTCCTGCAGACTCCTGGCCTGTACTGCCCCGAATTCCTGCACACTCCTTGCCAGTGACTCTATGGAGTCAGGCATCCTTGCCACTGCAGCCATGAGCTCAGTGTGCCTGCGCTCAGCCTGGGCACCCATTTCCGCTAGGAGCCGCACCTCCTCTACGCTCACCATAGCAGGACTGGAGGCCGCACTCCCCCTCCGGGGAGAAGGCCGCCGAGCTTCCCCACCCCTCCCGTGTTGCTGCAGCCCGCTGGTCCCCGGAGCTTCACTATCCTCCGACCCGTCCCCCCTGCTCCCCTCCAGGGAAGACGTGTCACCATCATGGCCATGGGCTGCCTCGGCTGAGGGTGTCCCTGATGGGCTGGCTTCCTCTTCCTCCTCCTCTATGTCTGACTCGGACACAGTGCCAGCTTGAGGGGCCGCCTCCTCACCTGGCGAGTCACCATCTGAAAGCAGGGAGGCACAAGAGTTGCTTTAGAGTGAGGACAGGGCGGCAGCGAGGGAGGCATGAGTGCTGCTGTGCACTGCATTGGTTCGATAGTGGCAAAGGATGCTGGTGTGAGGCGCAAGTGGAAAGAGAGAAGTCAAAAAGGTGATGACCTTACCATTGGTGCCCAGAACAGGGTCAGCATCTCCAGTGGCGACGGGGCCACTCAGCCGGCCTGCCATGATCCGCTCCACTTGCTGCTCGAGGTCGCTCAGCTGTTTCAGGTCAGGACGGCCTCCCCCGGTCTGTCGCTGCTGTCTTCTGTTATGCACCAGCTTGGCCTGCAAGAGAAAGGACAGCCTCTAAGTACAGTGTCAAGCCCTGATCTTGCCCGCACTGCCTTCCATGGTCGATTAGCCCTGACAGTGTGTAAAGTCCTGAATGTGCAAGTGCTTTTCATGACAGTCCCACAACTGCTGGATGAGGGCTGGCCATTAGGGCTTTCAGGCCCCTTTGGCCATAAAGTGAGGTGCGCATGCAGGGATGAGGAGGATACTGGAAAGGGTACTCACCCTGACAACCCGAGTGAGGTCGTTGAATTTTTTCCGGCATTGGGTTGGTGTCCTGCCAACCACGCTGTTGGACGTGACCCTGTTTGCCACATCCCTCCATGCTTTCCGATATTCGGCAGGCAGCGGCCTCCTGCCACCCTCAGGGAAGAGGATATGGTGCCTGCGGTCCACTGCGCCAACCAGCAGCCTCAGGTCACCCTCGCCGAAGCGCTGTGCTCTCTCCCTGACCTTCTCCATTCTCCTGGGCGTGGAGCAGTTCCAGAAGCAGTGTTCAGGCCTTGCCTTAGGGCTGCAGTGTGTAGGGCGTGGCAGCCAAACAATTCCACCCTCCCCCTTTAAGTGCTGACCGGCGCCTGACTGTCTGCCCTCAATGAGCAACTCGCCGCACCTGCGCTGCGCCCACCTTCGGTGTTTGCGCCCCGGATCGCCGGCTTAGCGCCTAATGATAGTCGTGCATCGCCTGCTTTAGCGCAACAGCAACCTCTTGGGGCGATGCAACTGAATATCGGTGAAGGTGGCGCTAAGTTGCGCCGGGCGCAAAAGTTAGCGAACGCCATGCTGTAGCGCCCCAAACGTGGCTATACTGAATTTCTAGGCCCAGAACTGTGCACAGTACTCCAAGTGTGGTCTAACCGAGGTTTGATACAAGTTTAACATTTAAGGGATAAATATTGGCCAGGAGACCAAGGAGAACTCCCTTGCTCTCTTCAAAATTATGCCATGGGATCTTTTATGTCCACCTGAGAGGGCAGACAGGGCCTCGGTTTAACATTTCATCCGAAAGACGGCACCTCCTCAGTACTACACTGGGAATGTCAGCCTAGACTCTGGAGTGGGGCTTGAACCCACAACCTTCTGACTCAGAGGCCAGAGTGCTACCAACTGAGCCATTGCTGACAAATATGTCAGATGATGTATTTCCTTATTTGCATAGCATTATAATACACCCGCCCATATATGGACAGGTGTATTATACATCGCCTGTAACTTATGGTGGAAATTCCTATATTTTCAGTCATTGAGAAGGAAGAGCAGGGTGCCTGTGGAGAAGCACCTGACAAATTTTCTGCCTCCGTCTGCTCACATTACACCATGGAGGAGTGGGACTGGCGTTGGTTTGAATGGAAAATCCAGGCACAAGAGTTTACAAACCAGCTGCAGTTAAATTTCATGTCCCTGCGTAGATCGATTCAGATGTTGCGTGAATGGTTCACACTGCTGGCTTGTGGGAAAGAGCCAAGCCGCAATTAGTATAAATATATATGTGTCTTCAGTTGAGCTCAGTGGAATTGAGTTGAGAGAATCTGCTTGGAACATTCAACAGTTAAATTAGATCCTGCAGTGGTGAGAAGTATAAGAAAAAAATCACTCTGTAGATAACATGTTAATTCAGAAGAATAGTAATTTAGCATAGGGATTTCAACCTATCATTATTTTCCTTTAGAAGGACTGGACCATATAATTTCTAATGTAAATATACGTGTTACACTGCTGTTAGTTACATGCTTGTTCTTCTATTGTGAAATAAATGTGCTTGATAGTTTAAATCTAATATGTCTGTTGTGATCTTCTACCACTTTGTGAAGATGAGAAAAGAATCCTGTGAAGGCAGTAGTTAAAATATTTAGCAGGGAGGGCTTTCTGTTCATTCACCAGAGATATTACCAAAAGTTTACCTGGATATAAATATATTCTCTAAGTTGTAGAGAGTTGGTATTCAGCTATGAGAAGAATCTAAAATAAAGAATCTATAAAATCTGAGTAAGAAGGATGTAGACACAAAAACATAAGAGAAACTTTTCTAAGCACCACAATGATGGCAGCCTTCACTGCAGATCTCCCAAATGGTGATATCACGAACTTAGGCTTTACATTTAAGCTACCAAGTACAACATGAAAAGTATGGCACCTGTACACAAGTTCAACTTTAACAACTCATCTCATTAAATTTTCATTTACTTTCAGGGCGTTGATAATTTTCCATAACCCAAGTAAATACACGAATACATTTCAAAAGTCAAATTTGAAGGTAACATTCTTGTATTTGATGTACTTACTGTATTTTAGTTGCATTCTCAATTTTGTTTGGTAGTTTATTGATAAATGCATTCCACCCTTAAAAAGTCCAATTTAGAGTGTTTTCTCTTGTAATACGAATAGAAGTTGGCTCAAAATTGTGTCATCTCTTTTGTTAAGTTACATAACTTGCTGTAACAGGTGTAATGCTTGGCTGCCGATGAATGCACTATGATGAGTCATTTGCCTTTTCCGTAATAGCATCACATCATCCAGATATATGTTTGAAATTACATATAAATGCTATTGTGTCTTATTACACGCTACAAACTATTGTCAGTAGATCAATATTGCCAGTAGTATGTTCTGAATGTGTAATCTTCCTCACCTTGTATTTCATAACCCAAGCATCTGAATGCTCAATACAGGAGTATGTGACATGATTTGGCAAGTAGCAGGTAAACCATATGTCCTGATACATAGGTGCCTTTGGGACCTGTGTTCAAAAACAACCCAGATCAATGGGATAAAATACTTAGGCTTTCTGTTGACTATAAAGGTCCTGTGTAAAATGAGCAGTAGTCCTAATCCCATATGTTCTCCCAATTCCCATATTCCTTTATTCCCCTTTCTTTCAACCACCTACATTGCATATTCCTAAATGTTGACATATCTCTGCTTCAACCACTAACTCTTGCATTCCACAGCCCTGCAAACATCTGTCCAAAAAAAAGGTTGTTCCTGCTTTCTGTTCTAAATCTCTTAGATTTAGTCTTAGATCTGTTCCCCCTTGTTCTGGACCACTCAATCCCTTCGTAAATTAAAACATCTCTGTCAAATCACCCCTTCATCTCTTTTATAACAAAAAATGCTCCTATATAAAGAAGAAAAATACAGACATTTCCAAGAAGATCGGCAGATTGAAAGTAGAATCCTGAAGGAATACTATAAGACAGGGTTCAATTTAAAGGAACACATCGTTGAGGAATAGCATCAGAACCCAAGGTCTTAGTGGAGTTCAGAGTATGAATGATCTAATAAACAGAGCGGGGATTTAATCTACAAAATTCCTTTATTATTCTCTGTTCTCTTCTCAAAGAACCCACTAAGGTTAGTTAAGCATGTCCTTCCTTTTAGAAATCCATGTTGGCTGCTGCATTGCGATATCAGATCTGCCACTAGTTATACACCTCTCCAAATGGAAATGGAAATCGGGAGAGCTGTTTAACGGGCAACCGATCCAATATCGCCCATTTACATTATTGCCAAAAGTTAAAAATACCCACCATTGACTGAGAAAACAGCCCCGAACACAATGCAAAACCCTTCACCGTCTCACCACAATTATCCCAACTCTGATCTATTTTTGAATAATTAAAATCTCCTCCAATTATAACTCAATTGTCAATACCGCTTCTCTAATTGGTATGCCTATTTTATCCTCAACTTTATTTCCACTGTTTAGCTGTCTATAATATATTCCCTGCAGTATGACTGATCTCTTGTTATTCCTCATATCAATGCAAAATATTTCTGTATGGACCACTTCTTTATTTAAATCCTGATGCTCTAGTGCTCTGATGTTGTCCTTAATTAATACAGCTATTCCTTTATCTCTTTCTCTATTCTTCCTGAAAGTTTTACATCCAGGTACATTTAAATGCCTGTGAATTAATGTGCATACTTTTCAATTTGGATTTTCTTGGTTTGGTTATTTTGTTTTTTTCCTTCCTATTCTGATTTCTTCTTTACCAACTTTTCATGTTTAACCTCTCTCAACCTTTCTACCTCCTTATTATTCCCTATTAAACCTAGAGCTTACTTTCCTTTCTCAGCTGCACACTCTACTCTCTTGTTTTTCCCCTGCCCCTTACAATGTTAGTTTAGCTTGGAGCTCTAGTTAACCTCCCCACAAGGATATTGGTTTCAGGAGTAGGTTATTCCATCACTACATCTCACTGCTGCTGCAGAACTGCTCCTAATGTCCCATGAATCTGAACCTTTCCCTCCTGCACAACTTCTCTAGTCACACATTTATCTCCTTAATCTGGCTGCTCCTGTAGTGACTAGTTTGTGCCACTATTAGGTATCCCGAGATGACTACCTTTGAGGTCCCGCTTTTTACTCTACCACCTGGTACTCCTCCTGGAACTGCCGTAACAGGAGCTGAATTAGAATCTTCCCTATTTCACCAGTTCTGACATGAAACACAACTTCCGGCTGATCTTTTTCCCTTTCTGCACCCACTCCGTTATGTCCATTACTCCAGTGCTTGGGATGGCAAAACACCACTTTGGACTCATGCTTACCTTACAGAAAGAGGGAGGAGCTGACAGAAATTAGTATCTCTAGGGATATGGTGTTGGGTAAGTTGAGGGGACTGAAGGCCGACAAATCCCCGGGGCCTGATAAACTACATCCTAGGGTACTTAAGGAGGTGGCCCTGGAGATAGCAGATGCTCTAAGGATCATCTTCCGGAACTCCATTGACTCGGGAACAGTACCCGTGGATTGGAGGGTAGCTAATGTTACCCCAATATTTAAAAAGGGGGGTAGAGAGAAAGCAGGGAATTATAGACCAGTAAGCCTTACATCGGTTGTGGGCAAAATGCTAGAGTCCATTATTAAGGATAAAATAGCGGAGCACTTGACAAATGGGGAAAGGATCGGACAGAGTCAACATGGATTTACAAAGGGTAAATCGTGTTTGACTAATCTGCTGGAATTTTTTGAGGAAGTAACTGGTAAAATAGATGGGGGAGAGCCAGTGGATGTGGTGTACCTTGACTTCCAGAAAGCCTTCGATAAGGTTCCACACAAAAGATTATCATGCAAAATTAAGGCTCATGGGATTGGGGGCAAAGTATTAACGTGGATAGAGAACTGGCTGGCGGATAGAAAACAGAGAGTTGGAATAAACGGCTCGTTTTCGGAGTGGCAGGCAGTGACCAGCGGGGTGCCGCAAGGATCTGTCCTGGGACCCCAGCTGTTCACAATATATATAAATGATCTGGATCAGGGAATTGGATGCAATATTTCCAAATTCGCTGACGACACTAAACTAGGAGGAGGGGTGGGCTCTGATGAGGATGTCAGGAGGCTACAGTGCGATTTGGACAGGTTGGGGGAATGGGCGGATACGTGGCAGATGCACTATAATGTGGATAAATGCGAGGTTATCCACTTTGGGGGTAAAAACAGGAGGGTAGATTATTATCTAAATGGCAATAGATTGGGAGATGGGGAAGTGCAGAGGGACCTGGGTGTTCTTGTGCACCAGTCACTGAAGGAGAGCATGCAGGTGCAACAGGCGATTAAGAAGGCAAATGGTATGTTGGCCTTCATATCAAGGGGGTTCGAGTATAGGAATAGGGATACCTTACTACAGCTGTACAAGGTGCTGGTGAGACCGCATCTGGAGTATTGTGTACAGTTTTGGTCGCCCCATCTGCGGAAGGATGTTCTTGCCATGGAAAGAGTGCAACGGCGATTCACCAGGCTGATACCTGGAATGGCGGGAATGACCTACGAAGAGAGATTAAATAGTTTGGGCTTGTACTCACTGGAGTTTAGAAGATTGAGAGGGGATCTCATCGAAACATATAAAATTATGGCAGGCCTGGACAGGCTGAATTCAGAGAGAATGTTTCCAATGGCCGGGGAGCACAGAACCAGGGGCCACAGTCTAAAAATAGCGGGCAAATCATTTAAAACAGAGATGAGGAAGAATTTCTTCACTCAAAGAGTGGTGAGCCTGTGGAATTCCCTGCCACAGAGGGCTGTGAAGGCTAATTCAATAAATATTTTCAAGAGAGAATTGGATATATTTCTGAAGGCTAAGGGGATTAAGGGTTACGGAGAAAAGGCGGGGACGGGGTACTGAACTGGTAAGATCAGCTATGATCTCAGACGAAGATCAGCCATGATCTCATTGAATGGCGGAGCAGGCTCGAAGGGCCGAATGGCCTACTCCTGTTCCTATCTCTATGAAACAGTTAAATGCTCAATTGAATCCCCCACGACCAATGCATTCCTGCACTTAACTCCCCCCAAGGAATTAGCAGGCTAATAATAGGCAGGTTGACATGCTGTCCAAGGTAATTTATGATAGCAAAGGACTGAGCAATAGTTCTACCTGAGGAAAAAAAATAGTTCCACCTGATCATTAGAAGAGAAGTGGATCCAGTGTTGAAGTAGCCAAGACTGTGATTTCAGCAGAGGGAGATTAGAGTTGATAGAGACAATTTTGTTTGACAGAAAGTTGAAACATTTTAAATAGATGAGATGAGTAATAGTGACAGCTGTTGAATTTAGGCAGGGAGAGATGGGCCAAAATTAGATGGTTCAAGGGAGCTAAGGCAAGCAATAGGGATGCCAAATTGAACATAAAAATGTGCACCTGCTTTGTATCAGAAGGTGGGTTAGAAAGAATAACAGCAGAATTGGAAGGAAGTGGAAGTGAGAAGTGGATTTCAACAAGAAACCATTAATGGGGACCAAATGACTGGAATTAGACAGAATTGAGATTCAAGGAGATTTGGGAAGAATGTTCTAAAAGTTAGAAGCTGAAGCAACAGGTGCAGCGGGTACACTTTTGGATCTGAGTTCTTAGATTTGCACTTCCCTATGTACATCAAGGTAGCAAGTACAAAGTGCATTTTAGTTGTCTTGGTCATTCAAAACTCTGCTGCCCGTATCTTAACTCTCTCCCATCACCCCTCTATTTGCTGATCTACATTGGCTCCCGGTCTGGCAACACCTCGATTTTATAATTCTCATCCTTGTTTTCAAATCCCTCCATGGCCTTGCCCCTTCCTATCCCTGTAACCACCTTCAGCCCTACAACCCTCCAGGATCGCTGCGCTTCTCCAATTCTGGCCCCTTGTGCATTCCCGATTTTCATTGCTCCACCATTGGCGATCATGCCTTCAGATGCCTAAGCTCTGGAATTCCCTTCCTAAATCTCTCTGCCTCACTCTCCTCCTTTAAGACGCTCCTTAAAACCTACTTCTTTGACCAAGCTTATCATCATCTGTCCTAATACAGGTAGACTATCCTTTATCCGAACTTCCGAAAACCTCTAAAAACCGAAAGTTTTTTCGTTCAGCGTAAGTCGTGCGCACGACATGACCAGAGTGGCGCACGACTTACGCTGAGCAGGGCAGAGGGTCACAGAGTTCCCTCCTGGGTAGGAGATTGCAGGCCGAGCCGGGCAGTGTGAAGGAGGTACCGGGAGAGTGAACCCAACAATACAGCGGCCTGTCCGATAGCTGCAGCAGCCCGTCCGATATTCTTTTCTCCCCCCCCCCCCCCCGACCCGACCCGACCCGAACCGCGGCCCGTCCGATATTCTTTTCTCCCCCCCCCCACCCGACCCGACCTGACCCGACCCCCGACCCGAACCGCAGCCCGTCCGATATTCTTTTCTCCCCCGCCCCGATCCGACCCGACCCCCCCGACCTGAACCGCGGCCCGTCCGATACTCTTTTCAACCCCGCCGACCCGACCCCCGACCTGATTTGCGGGCCAGCTTAGTAGGAGTCAGCTGATAGCCGGCTTTCCAGAGAAGCAGGAAGGGGAATGAGACACGGAACAGTCGCAAGAGGTAGCCTGAACTTTTAAAATTTATATTAAATACAAATTTCCCAGTCTTATAATAATACCTTCTGAAATCCGAAAAATTCCGAAAACCGAAACTCAGCTGGTCCCAAGGCTTTCGGATAAGGGATAGTGTACCCGTAGCTCCTTATGTGACTCGGTGTCAAATTTTGTTTGATAACGCTTCTGCGAAGCATCTTGGGATGCTTTAAAGACGCTATACAAATGCAAGTTGTTGTTGTTGGCCTGCCTTCTGGATTGTGGAATGCTGCACGGCATAATGAGCTACCGGGCATTAGTAACTTCACAGCTTGGTCTGATGCGTATTGTAACATCTTAAATGCTTTCTACTGATTCTGTAATCCGGGCATTGTACTAAACTGGACTTCTTGACCATGGTTTAGCCCACAGATGACCGAGGACCATACTATCTATATGTGGACGATGTCAAACCCATAGAAATTTTGGTTACCTTCTCTGCCCTGGTGCGCTGGGGAGATATCAACTGTGAGAAAAACCTTAGCAAAGAAAACAGTGACAAAGGTTAGTACCGGGTACGTTTTCTTTTTAGTGTTACGTTCAAAGTCATAGGACGATAGGAACAGGAGTAGGCCATTCAGCACACCAATCCTGTTCTGCCATTCAATTAGATTATTGCTGATCTGTATCTTAACTCCATCTACCTGCCTTGGTTCTGTAACCCTTAATACATTTGCCTTACAAAAATGAATCAATCTCAGTTTTGAAATTTTCGATTGACCTAGTCTGAACAGCTTTTTGGGGAACAGAGTTATAGATTTCCTCTACCCTGTATGTGAACAAGTGCTTTTTGACATTACCTAGCTCTAAATTTAAGGTTAATCCCCCTTGTTTTGGACTCTCCCACCAGAGGAAAAGGTTTTTCTCTATCTACCCTATCAAATCCTTGAATTATTTTAAACACCCGATTAGATCACCCCTTAATCTTCTATACTCAAAGGAATACAAGATGACTCTATGCAACCTGTCCTCTTAATTTAACCCTTTTAGCCCCGGTATCATTCTGCTGAATCGGCGCTGCACTCCCTCCAAGGCCAATCTATCCTTCCTGAGGTGTGGTGCCCAGAACTGAACACAGCACTCCAGATAGAGTCTGACCAGAGTTCTGTTCAGCTGTAACATAACTTCTACCCCTTTTGTATTCCAACCTTCTTGAGATAAAGGCTAACATTCCATTACCTTTATTAATTATTTTTTGTACCTGTCCACTTGATTTTATTGATTTCTATACTTGGGCTGCTAAATCTCTCCGCTCGGCCACAGTTCCTAGCTTCTCGCCATTTAAAAAAAAATACTCTGATCTATCTTTCTTGGGTCCAAAGCAGTTGACCTCACACTTTCCCACATTGAACTCCATCTGCCACAGTTTTGCCCACTCACCCAATTTATCCCTTTGTAACTTTTACTGTGCTGCCTAGCTTAGTGTCATCAGCAAACTCAGATATACAGCTCTCTATTCCTTCATCCAAGTCATTTATAAATATAGGGAAATGCTGAGGCCGCAGCAGAGATTCCGTGGGACACCACTAGTCACATCCTACCAACTTGAGTACATACCAATTATCCCTACTCTCTGTCTCCTACATCCTAATCAATTTTCGGTCCAAGCCAATAGGTTGCCTCTAATTCCATGCGCTCTCAGTTTTGTTAACAGTCTCTTAGGTGGAAAATTGTTGAATGCATTCCATATAAATACCATCCATAGACACTCCCTTAACAACAACATTAGTTACCGCTTCAAAAAGTTCAACTAGGTTTGTTAGACATGACTTACCCTTTACAAATCCATGCTGGCTCTCTCTGATCAGTTCATCCTCTACCAATGCAAAGTAGCTATTTAGTAAGTCTGCCATTTCCTGATTTCCAAATGTAATATCACCTGCATCTGTCCTTAAGGAACCTACATTTCTCTTAGCTACCCTCTTTTTCTCTTAATAAATTTGTAAAAACCTATAGTGTTGTCCTGGCTATCCCTTGCAAGCTTTTACTCGTATTCCCTTTTTGCAACTCTTACCACTTTCTTTATATCCCTTTGCTGTTCTTTATATCTCCTCAAGTCCACGGGTTCTCTACTGCTCTTTGCCTTCATATAAACCCTTTCTTTTAGTTTTATACTATCTCTCACTTCCCTTGTTGACCAAGGTTGTTTAGGGGTATGTACAGGTCTTGTATTCTGTGGTTTTATCCATGAATAGTTCTGTCTATTGTGGTCAATTCCTGCCTCATCCCTCCAAAGTCTTCCTTACCTAAATTTAAAATCTTGGTTCATGACTCACCCTCTCCCTCTCAAACCTAATATTGAATTCTATCATATTATGGTCACTGTTAGCTAGGTGTTCCCTTACCATTAGATTATTGATTAATGTAGGCTCATTACCAAATCTAAGATGGCCTGTTCTCTTGTTGGTTCAAGAACATATGGTTCCAGAAAACTGTCTCGAATAATCTCAGGAAATTCACTGGCAATATTGCTACTCCTCCTCCTTTTCCAATTTCCCTAAAGACCTTGGCCCATATTTTCCGATCCCTACAGGTGTGTACGAGGTGTGTACACGCCTGTAGGGACCTCGCAAATGCCGGTTTCAGGCATGCAAAGCGCATGTGCTGAAAACCAGCATTTCCGATCTGTCAAGAATCCTCTTGACAGATTGGACACCTGCCCTGGAGAAGGGCCTCTGCGGGTGGAGAGTTCCGCTTTCTGCAGAACCTCCGCCTGCTGAAATCACTTAAAAACGCACCTCCCCTTTTATTGGTTTAAAGTCCTTTCTACAGCCCTTTTTATCCTTTCACCTAGGACCTTGGTCCCAGCCTGGTTCAAGTGAAGCCCATCCCAGTGGTACAGCTCTTTCCTGTCCAGGAATCAGTGTACAATAGTCTTGCAGTTAGTGGCAGTAGCAGCAATTGCTGATAACAAATGTCCACCCAAGATGCCCACTGAATGTTGTCATGCCTTATAATCACAGCCTGTCATTAAGTCATTTACCTACATACGTAATATCTGTTGAGCTGTTACATTGGTACTGCCTACATTGAAAGAAAGACTTACATTTATTTAGAGCCTTTCACAATCTCAGGACATCCCAGAGCGCTTTACAGCCAACAAAATACTTTTGAAATGTAGAAACTGTTGTAATGTAGGAAACACAGCATTCAATTTGCGCACAGCAAGGTCCCACAAACAGCAATGATATAAACATTGGCCAGGGCATCAAGGACAACACCCCTGTTCTTCTTTGAAATAGTGCCATGGGATCTTTTACGTCCACCTGAGAGAGCAGATGGGGCCTCAATTTAACGTCTCATCCAATCGACGGCACCTAACAAGTCCCTGAAGTAGGGTGTGAACCCACAACCTTCCAACTCAGGTGAGAGTGGTACCCACTGAGCCATGGCTGACGCACACAAAAAGCAAATACTGAAAGAAGTTGATGTCGACTTCTTACGAAAAATCAGGATTTATACAATGAAAAATCTGCAAATGCTGGCAATATGAAATAAAAACAAAAAATCTGCAAATACACAGCAGGCCAGCCAGCATCTGTCAAGGGAAAAGACAGGATAATGTTTGAGATCTAGCAATGTCTATCCAAATACATTCCTTTGGTATAATTGGTCATCTGCAAAACTATTTGTGGTACCGTTACCAATATCCCAATGCAAAACCTGCTTTGAAGTGCCTACCATTAAAGAAAAGCTAGAGTCATGCTCTTGTTACCCCACCAAGAGGCTGACATTTGTAATGAAGGCACCCTCAGTGAGCTGAGACTCCCTTTTGCTACCTGCTTCAGTCTAACCATGCACTGCCTTGTATTTAATCCTTTGCCAATAATGGCCCAGGTTTCCCCTCAGCTGTTGCGCTGGCAGAAGTGAGGTGGACGGGAACTCCTGCCCACCCGTGAGATGGTCCCTTGACCCCAGCTGTATTTCTGGCCCAGAAAAGGTGGGCTTCCCAGCCTCTGCTGGGGAGTGGCACCAGTCTGAGGGGAGAATCGTGCTGCAGCAGGCACTGATCTCTGTGAGCAATGCCACGGGAAAGTTGTTAGTCCGCAATCCCTCCCAGACTCACCAAAGATCTGGAAACTGCTGCAAATATCTCTTCATTTTCACAAGCAGTGAAGGTAGCTCGGTCAAGAATACCAACGAAAAGATAAAGTTTTACCCACAAGAGAATTGGATATATACTTGAAAAGGAAAAAAATTGCAGGGCTATGGGGAAAGAACAGGGGAGTAGGACTAATTGAATAGCTCTTTCAAAGAGCCGGTGCATTGGACCAAATGGCCTCCTTCCATGCTGTAAAATTCTAGGATTCTATGAAGTAGAATCTTCCATTTTGCCATCTGCTTTGCAGCTTATTGTTCCAAAATTTAAACAGTGTATTTTTTCACTTGTAACTTACAGGGGTGATTCTGTGCTCCCACGAGGAAGCCAGGCTCACAGCAGATAGAGCTCCAACACTCCGGGCCTACACACCCTGCGAGTGCGGCTCCCTGCTGGGAGCATGGAATCACTCCTGTGGTTTGTCTCCCTTTATAAGAAGTAGAATGTCTCAAAAAAAAGTAAGCAATACATATTGCTAAGTGTGGACGATTTATATCAATAGGCATTGACCGTTGTTGCCTTTCTGATTTTTACCAGATAACCTGAAGGCATTTTCAAGCCTTCAGCCAGGCATACTGCTGGCTGAACCTTGGTCCTGGAAGAATCTTGTTTCAGGTTCTCCAATTCTGCACATCAAAACTTTGGCTACAAAATCAACCACCTTAGAGCTACCTGGCGGGTATGTGCTTATTTTATATGTCAACCATGGAGGCCTTCGGACTGATTTTGGTCATCAGGTATAAGTCAGTTCTAAATAGTTAAGAGCCAATGCATAATCCCACCAGAATGGGGAAGCTACTAAAAGCATAAATTTTCTGGCAGAAGCTCATTTGCCTATTTTGACAGAATGGGTCTAGATAGCACACTATAGTGGCAGGAGAGGAAAATTGCATGTAAGCAAAATATAAAGGGTTGGATCCATTAAAGGGGAGTGTCATGACGGGGATTAAAATAAAAACAACAAGTCTTTGGAGACCCTCAAAAAGCATCGCAGCCCATTAGCCACTCTTGCCAATGCTGAAGAGGGAGGCACGGCAGGCAATACTAAATGCTGCATGAGGTGGCTGTGCGGAGGGTTACTCTCTGTGCCACTCCGCAGCACGTTCTCTATAAGCCGCCATGCAGTATTGTTGCCAGGAGGTAATATCACTGAAGAAACCACTATAGGAAGGCTCACGGGAACCTTAGTGCCAGCAGGGGAAAAAGAATTTAAAAAATCTGAAGTAGCCCAATAGCTTAACTGCGCTCATCTTTGCATTCTTTGTCCTTTGCATAAACTGCTGCCTGACCTGTCAGTCCATAACAACCCTGGGCACCTGGTTACCTGGACGCAGGTTGTACTTTCTGCCTGCATGCCTCCACGTAGGGAAACCGCATGCAAGACATTCTGCCCCCTTTTATATATTTTAATGTGGCACCTGCCCATTTTCGACGGAGCCATCTTCCCTCTTTCTCCAGCCCCCCACCCCACCTCAGCCCAGCCTAACAACAAATTAAAACCCATGTGGCAAAGCATGGACCGACATCAGTTGGGACTGAGCTACGTCACTTTTCTCACTCCGTTATGCACCATGTGTGCTTGTTTTCAGCATGGCAGAGACTAAAATTGGCCCTCCTTGCCTGTCGTTCAAAGAGCTAACACCACAATCCCAAGCTTCCAGCAGGGAGCCAGGGAACTTGGAGAATTGGGGCTTGGAAAATTGGGGCTACAGTGTTGTAGCCCTGTCTCCAAACCTTTGAGCAGATTCCTCACTGAGAGTGCAGGGTCAGTGATCTAGCCCTGTATTTCGTAGAATTGATTTTAGTTGAAGCAAAATCATTGATGGCACCCAGCCTGTTTCTTGGTTGAGATAAAAGCTGGATTAAAGTTTTCTTGGTTTATGTAACCAAAAAGAGTGAAATTGCCCCACAACTAATATGGGGGTGTGATCTCAAGGCAGTAACCTAACCGTGTAGTTTTTGTGTTCAGTGCTGCATGTTGATCTGTGTTTTTTTGTTTCCTTCTAACCTCCTGAATTTAAAAAAACAGAAGAAGAATTGCTCATTCGGCCCATCAGAGTCTATATATTATTGTTCTATCAGCAGCTTCCCTCTTCCCACCCATTGATCCCCTACTTGAAGTAACGCTAAGTTCCTTGAAAAAAGCTAATGAGGGATGGTAATCCAGCAGATGTAGTTTACGTAGATATCAGAAGGCATTTGACAAAGTTCCTCATGTGACACTGCTGGGGAAGTTTAAGACTCATTAGGGCCGATTTTAAATCCCAGCTGGAGTGGCTGGCAATCCCGCGTGGTAGTCTTCGTCAGAGGCTCAGCAGATTTTAACTGCTGGGCCTGATTTGAATGGTACCATTTAGCTGTTCGCCTGTTTCCAGCCGCTAGCAGCAGCTGACTGGCGGTGGGGGATGGATCCCTGTGAAAACCACAGTTGACCTTTCCCAGGGATTTTCCACACTCTTCTATTGCCCAGTCTCACTGCATACAATTTGTTAATTATTCCATGAGCTTTAAACGTCCCTACTAACTTCACATGAGAACCTTAGTCAAACAGCTTCTGAAAATCCAAGTAAACTACATCTGCTGCATTTCCCTCATCCACCACCTTAGTTTCCCCCTCAAATAAATCTAGTAGGTTTGTAAGGCTTCATCTCGTACTTCTCCCTGCTCACTGTGATACTTTTAATATGTTCATGTGTCATTAAGTGTCGAATGCACTCAAATATTTTCACCACCATGGTTGTTACACTAACCAGCTTGCATTTACCAGGCTTGTATCTTATTTACTTACACTGAGCCAGGTGTCAGCTTGAGGGGTAGCAGTCTTGCATCCGAGTCAGAAGGTTTGGGATTCAATCCCACTCCAAGACTCGAGCATATAATCTAGGCTGACATTTCAGTGCTGCATGGTTGGAGGTGCCATCTTTCAGATGAGACGTTAAACTTTCATGACCAGGATATTTTGATATTGTGGCAAAACCACCAATGATCTTCTGTACAAATGCATAACTGCCTTTAACCCAATGCTACAGCATCTGTGTTTGTTGGCTGAGTGTAAATAAGCTTTCTGCAACAGCCCTGAAACAACGTGATGGCGTCATCACGTTGGTCACGCTTCGCCCCTCGACGTCGGGTCCGGGAGGCGTGGTACTCCACTACATGCCGCCAATGGCAGCGCTATCCATACGTTTGGGATGTGGCGAATCCGGTTGTGTCTCGGTGGGCAACTCTTCCACTGGGAGTTTATAACCGCCAAAATACCACTAGCAATCCTCGGCGCTGACTTTTTCTGTGCTAATAACCTACTGGTCGACGTACGTAATCGCCACCTGATTCACGCCGCCTCATGGGCCCCCATCCCCTGTTTTCGGGGCTCAAGCACGGCCCCCGCGCTCGCCTGCGCCAAGTCAACGCCCGACGACTTCACCCGCCTGCTCAAGTAATTTCCGGAGCTCACTCGACCCACCTTCTCGGCGACTGTTATGTCCGTGTATCTTAATGTTGTGTCCTTCAGTAATCAGACAACAGACTGCAGGGAATGATTCATACATTACAATTCCTCCCCTTTTAGATTAACAGTACCATAATACTCATTTAACAATTAACATTTTTAATATACAATGTTATATGAAAATAGTCCATTCATATATTCAGTCTCTGGGGAGGCTTCCTGATTCTTTCTGGATAACACCTTTCCCGAGTGTCTCGCTCTTGATGCGGAGGCGATTCTAGCACCTTGTCGTCAGTTGATTCATCAGCTTCCAATGCTATTGTTTCTGAGGTAGATGCGACCTGTACGTCAGGTTCCTCACCAGGTACGTATGGCCGAGACATGGGGTTGACTCGTTCCTGTGATTCTAGGATCTGGTCAGCATGGCGTCTCACAATGTTCTCCCCAACATCCACTGTGTACATTAGTGGCCCCTGCCGTGTGCATATCGTTCCTGGTTGCCATTTCTCTGTTCGGTAGTCACGGGCCAAGACTGGTTGCCCTACATTGAAGCTCCTTGTCGGCTTCTCATTGATGTGCTGGAATTGCTTACTCTCAACATCTCTTTGTACATTTGGTCTGAGCAAATCCAGACGAGATCTCAACCTTCGGTTAAAGAACATCATGGCCGGGGCCTGGTTGGTGACTGCATGTGTCGCATTTCTGTAGGCTAACAGGAAATTGTCCACCTTATGCTGCAGTGGAATGTCGTCATCGCACATGGCCTTTACTGCTTTTTTAAAGGTTTGTACGAACCTCTCAGCCAATCCATTTGTGGCTGGATGATACGGGGCGGATGTGTAATGCTTTACCCCATTCCTTTTCATAAATCTTCGAAACTCTTCGGACACAAACTGTGGTCCGTTATCAGAGCAAATCTGCTCTGGCAAGCCGTTCCTGGCAAAAATGGTCAGTAGGACTGCAATAGTTTTCTCCATGGTGGTGGAGGACATTTTGATCACCTCAGGCCATTTCGAGTGCGCATCCACGGCTATTAAAAACATTGAGTCCATGAATGGACCAGCAAAATCAATATGCACCCGTTGCCATGGAGATGAGGGCCACTCCCATGGGTGTAGAGGGGCATGTGGTGGTGCATTTTGGACCTTCTGGCATCCTGAGCAGCTCTTTGTCAGGTCCTCGATTTGCTGATCGATCCCCGGCCACCACACATAAGCCCTAGCAAGGCTTTTCATTTTCACCCCTCCCAGATGACCTTCGTGAAGCTCATTGAGCACTCTCTCCCTTAACTTGGGTGGAATTACCACTCGGGATCCACACATCAAGGTCCCCTGGCATACTGACAGCTGTTCTCTTCTGGATGAGAATGCTGGCAACAGTGAGTCGCCATGTGTTGGCCATCCCTTCACCGTCAAATCATATACCCGAGACAGTGTCGGGTCATTTCGGGTCTCCTTCTCTATACCAGCGTTAGTTACTGGCAAGCATTCAATTATAGTCGAATGAAATATTTCGACAGGATCCACTGCTTGTGCTTCCTCCGCAGTAGGCAGTGGCAGGCATGATAGCCCATCAGCGTTTCCATGCTGTTTCGTGCCCTTATACTCGATTTCATATTGGTGCGCCCCTAGAAAAAGGGACCATCTTTGTAGCCGTTGTGCAGTCATCACCGGAACGCCCTTCTTTGGATTAAAGATGGAGACAAGTGGTTGGTGGTCAGTTAGCAAGGTGAACTTTTGCCCGTGCAGATAGTGATTGAACTTTTTCACTCCCCACACTAGGCTGAGGGCCTCCCTGTCAATCTGGGCGTAGTTACGCTCGGCTGAGGTTAGTGACCGAGACGCAAAGGCTACTGGCCTCTCCGAGCCGTCCGGGAATTTGTGCGACAGCACCGCTCCAATGCCATAGGGTGATGCATCACACGCCAACCGAATTGGTAGTGCTGGGTTGAAATGAGCCAACACCTCTTTTGACGTGATCAATTCTTTGCTCTTCTGGAGGTACTGTTTCGAGGCTTCTTCTACCTCCATTTGCAGGTACGTCTGGGCCAGATCAATCTTAGTGAAGAGTTTCCCTCCAGATAGCGAGGCGAAAATATCTTCAATCCGCGGAAGCGGATATTGTACAGTGTGAAGGACTGGGTTCACTGTCACCTTAAAGTCCCCACAGATGCGAACCTTCTTTGGTTCCCCAGGCGTATTACTCAACGACCTCTTCATTACAGGAACGATCGGTGTAGCCCACTCGCTCCAGTCCACTTTGGACAGTATTCCTGAACATTCCAAACCTTCCAGCTCTGCTTCGACGGCTGGGCGGATCGCATAAGGTACCGGTCTGGCCTTAAAAAATTTTGGGCTTGCATTTTCCTCTATTTTGATCGTCGCTGTTATGCCTTTTAGTGTTCCGAGTCCCTGCTGGAACACTTCTTGTGCGTCAGTTAGCATTTTTGACAGTCGTCCAGGTGTGACGTCGTCATCTTTTTTGGCATCTACAGTCAGTGCTTGTATGGAATGCCAATCCAGCTGTATCTTCCGGATCCATTCACGTCCTAGTAGTGGTGGTCCTCCATCTGGCAATACATATAGGTCCATTTTTGGTGTTTCCTTGCCGTTATATATAATGTTCACCCTTATTTTTCCTTTGGGGTAGACTTTTTGCCCCGTGTACATCTTCAAGACAATCTTTGTATCTCTCAAGGGTATATGTGAGAATAGCCGCTTGTAGTCCCTTCAGTTTATGACTGTTAGGGCTGATCCTGTGTCCAATTCCATTTTCACTTGGATTCCTGCTATCTTGAGCGTGACCCAGATAGTTTGGTGATCCTCCGTTTTGATCACATTATGTAGTTTCAGACAACCCAGCTCCTTGCTTCCAGAGTCTGTATCGCTCTTCTGTTCGTCTGAACTACTCTCCGTCACCTTATGTACCTTCTTGTACTTCTCCTGTGGAGATTTCTTGCTGCTGGTTTTCTTTCCCGACCTGCAGACTCTTGCTATGTGTCCTACTTTTCCACACTGTCTGCACACTTTGTCCTTGAACCAGCAATCATTATGGTCGTGTGTTGTTCTGCCGCAGCGATAGCACTTCACTGTTCCGTATGACATTTCATTTGTGCCATATTCTTGTGGTCTCCATTGTATCTCTGCAGCACCCCGTGCTGCTGCTTCGTGTGATACTGCAATGCTGAAAGCCTTATCCAGCGTAAGATCCTTTTCTGATGGAAGCCGTTTCTGGGTTCCTTCACTTTGAAGCCCACACACAAACTTGTCCCTTAAAGTATCTGCTAGTCCCGTTCCAAACTGGCAGTGTTTCAATAGCTTGCGCAGTTCCGTTAAGTACTCAGCATTACTTTCATCTTTATGCTGGTTCCTTTTGTGAAACTTAAATCTTTCTGCTATCAGCAGCGGTGTGGGGTTTAAGTGGTCCTGTAGGATTTACACTATGTTTTCAAAATCCTTTTCTACTGGCTTCTCTGGGGTTACTAGGTTTCGTAGTAAGCCATATGTTTTTGCACCCATTGAATTCAACAATACCAGCGCTTTCTTGTCATCTGGCACTTCATTCGCCTTGCAGTATACTTCTATGCGTTCGACATATGTCGTCCAATCTTCGACTTCATTGTCGAACGCTGTGATACTGCCACTCTTCGGCATTTTTGGGAGTAGTTAGACAGGCTTAAAATGGCGTCGCCCGCGCTTTCCTTTCTTCCCCGCTGCGGCTTAAAATGGCGTCTCCCGCGCTGCTGCCAACGCCGCTCTCGGCGGTCCTTGTGGCAAATGGCGATGCCCTGTGGGTTTCGTGCACTGCTCCTGCGCTGCTGCCAACGCCGCTCTCTGCGGTCCTTGTGGCAATGGCAGCGCCTCGCGTTTTCCTGCGCGCCTCTCTCCCCCGTTGACGCTGCTCGGCCCTTGAACACCGGCTGCACTCTGCTCTCTCTCGCCTCTCTCCCCCGCTGACGCCGCTCGGTCCTGAACACTGGCTGCGCCCTGTGCGCTCTGCCCTCTCTCTCTCCCCCGTCGACGCTGCTCGGCCTTTTTCTGTGCCGCTCGGTCGGGCTCTAGCCCGTCGCTGTCCGGGAAGGGTCTGCGCAGTACCTGTTGCCAGCCCGTTTCGCTGGACCACCGTGACTGGAAAGCCAAGCCTGGCTCTCGACAGCCTCCCCTGCGATGCTCAAATCTCCGCTGGATGACTGGGCGGTTGCCCGTGGTCGACGCCCGTGCTTCTGGACTCGACCTTCTTCCACTGTTCTCCAGGAGCGAATCCCTGGGAGGTGATGCAGAGTTGCAGGTTGGTTCGAATCCCATCCTCGTCGCCAATGTTATGTCCGTGTATCTTAATGTTGTGTCCTTCAATAATCAGACAACAGACTGCAGGGAATGATTCAACAGGTGTTTACTGAATGAGGGTTACTCTAGAACTACCTGTACAGATCACTACTCAGGGTTTATATACATGTGTTCACTGCCGGTACTACAATATACAGGAGCTGTAAAAAGTAGTTCTCTCCCTTAAGGTATATATACATTACATACATTACAGCGACGACCGCCAAACATGGTGTTGAGCACCACATCGCGACGACCGCCCCCCCGGTTTATGCCCGCGCTCGACGTTTGGAGGCCAGTAAACTCGAGGCCGCGAAGGCGGAATTCGCTACCATGGAGCGGTTGGGCATCGTTCGCCGGTCCGATAGTCCCTGGTTGTCTCCGCTGCATATCATGCCAAAGCCAGGTGGTGGGTGGCGGCCCTGCGGCGATTATCGATGCCTCAATGAGGTCACGACTCCGGACCGGTACCCGATACCGTACATCCAGGATTTTTCCGCTCATTTAGCAGGCAATTCGTTTTTTTCCAAGATCGACCTCGTCCGGGGGTACCACCAGGTCTCCGTCCACCCCCAGGACGTCCAGAAGACGGCGGTCATTACCCCGTTTGGACTTTTCGAATTCTTACGAATGCCTTTCGGTCTCAAAAATGCGGCGCAGGCGTTCCAACGCCTCATGGATTCGGTGCTACGGGACCTCAAATTCCTTTTCGTGTACCTTGATGACATCCTCGTCGCCAGTGCTTCAAAGGAGGAGCATCTACGACACCTGCGCATCCTTTTCCACCACCTCCAGGAGCATGGCCTTATAATTAATCCACACAAGTGTCAATTCGGACTGAGGCAGATCGATTTTCTGGGCCACCGCATCACGGCAGAAGGGGCACTGCCACTCCGGGCGAAAGTGGCAGCCATCGCTGCGTTTCCATGGCCACAATCCGTCAAAGCGCTCCAAGAATTCCTCGGCATGGTAAATTTTTACCATCGATTTGTCCCCCGGGCCGCACAGCTCATGCAGCCGCTCTACGAGGCACTCCGTGGGAAGCCGGGGAAAGAACCTGTGTCTTGGATGCTGGAGATGGACTGTGCTTTTGGGGACACGAAGGAGGCCCTCGCCAATGCGACCATGTTGGCGCACCCGCTGCCTGGCGCCACCATCACGCTCACGACGGATGCGTCGGACTACGCCGTCGGCGCCGTGCAAGAGCAATGGGTCGATGGGACATGGCAACCGCTGGCGTTTTTTAGTCGCCAGCTGCGTAGTAACGAACGTAGCTACAGCACGTTCGACCGGGAGCTGTTGGCGTTGTTCCTGGCCATCCGCCACTTTCATTTTTTATTGGAAGGACGCCAATTCACCGCGTTTGTCGATCACAAGCCCCTGAAGTTTGCCATGGCCAAGACGGCTGAGCCATGGTGAGCCCGGCAGCAACGACAACTCACCTTCATTTCTGAGTTTATCACTGACATCCGGCACGTGGCTGGGAAGAACAACTTGGTTGCCGACTGCCTCTCACGTGCGACCGTCCAGGCCATCCAACTGGGGCTCGATTATTCGCTCATGGCAGCTGACCAAGCGACTGACCTGGAAACGCAAGCTTTCCGCTCTGATTTGTCCTGCCTGCAGCCAGCAGATGTGCCTTTCCATTCGGCTGGCACCTCCTTGCTCTGCAACGTCTCCCTGGGAGACCCACGCCCGATCGTTCCGTTGTCCTGGCGCAGGAAAGTATTCGATGTCGTTCACGGACTTGCACACCTGGGCGTGCGGGCTTCACAGAAATTGTTAACGTCCAAATTCGTCTGGAGGGGAATGAGAAAAGATGTGCACGACTGGGCCAAGACCTGCGTTGTGTGCCAGAGGGCGAAGGTACAGCGCCACGTCAAAGCTCCTGTCGCCATTTTCGAGGTACCAGAGCGGCAATTCGATCACGTTCATGTTGACCTCGTGGGCCCACTACCGCCGTCACAAGGGTTTTCGCATCTTTTGACAATCATCGACCGTACCACATTCCTTTAACATCCACCACCTCCGTGGATGTCGCACGAGCTTTTCTCTCGTCCTGGGTTGCTCGTTTCGGCGTTCCATCGGACATTTCGTCGGACCGCGGGCCGCAGTTTTCGTCTGCTTTGTGGAACGCCGTGGTTTCAGGTTTGGGCACCAAGCTCCATCGGACCACGGCTTACCATCCGCAGGCCAACAGGTTATGCGAACGCTTTCACCGCTCTTTGAAGGCGTCGCTGCGGGCCACCCTCCAAGGGACCGCATGGGTGGATAAGCTGCCATGGGTGATGCTCGGGTTGCGCACAGCGCCTAAAGAGGACCTGCAGGCATCAGCCGCTGAACTAGTTTATGGCCAGCCGCTCAGGGTGCCCGGCGACTTTCTTCCGTCACCGACGCGTCCGTGGTCAGCAGCTGAACAACTGGAGGCTCACCGGGCCGCAGCGCACTCTTTCCGGCCCATTCCGACTTCACAGCACGGACTGCCCGCGTCATATGTTCCGCTGGAGCTTATGAGGGCTAAATTTGTTTTCGTCTGACAGGATGCCCACCGTAGTCCTCTCATGCCTCCATACGCAGGCCCTTTCCGAGTACTGCAGGCGGGCACCAAGAATTTTCTAGTGGCCGTCGGCGGTAAACCCGACCACATTTCCGTGGACCGCCTCAAGGCTGCACACCTGGATCTCGAGCAACCAGTCGAGGCAGCGCAGCCGCCACGTTGTGGCCGACCGCCCGCGAGCGCCGCGCCTGGCCCATTGGCCCCGCAACCCAGCTCATCTCCTGCACCATCCATTCCTCTCCGGGAATATCGGAGTCGCTCCGACAGGATTGTCCGACCTCCTCTGCGATTGACCTTTGTGATTAAAGACACTTCTGGGGGGGTGCATGTGGCAAAACCACCAATGATCTTCTGTACAAATGCATAACTGTCTTTAACCCAATGCTACAGCATCTGTGTTTGTTGGCTGAGTGTAAATAAGCTTTCTGCAAAAGCCCTGAAACAACGTGATGACGTCATCACGTTGGTCACGTGATGCCCCGAATGGCAGGAAACGTCATGACGTCATGACGTCAGAGAGTGGGAGGTTCTAAGACCAGACCTCGTGTAACAAGCTGCTGAAAAGACCTGTTTGCTGTTGCTCCTGCATGTTTTTGTTTTGTTCACTTGTTTGATTAAATTCAGTTGAATTATTGAACTGACTCGACTTCAGTGCTTCAGTTAGGGATAGATCGATTCCTACAATATCCTTATTTGTATATGGAGGTTAAACAAATAAGGGACAGTCCTAAATTATCTGCAAAAAACTGAGGACAAACCCCAAAAGTAGTCCTTACATTCAATCGAATTGGGGAAATCATCAGGCCACCGAGGGTACAAATTTCTTAAAGCAACAGTATCCAAGATAATGATTGCACCTGGAGTGAAGGCAATTCCCATAGGACTTTTGTGAACTTTCCCTTAACTATTCCTTTAAGGAAATGAAGAATCGTTGGTTGTGCAGAATTGGCCATCTGATCATGGAAGCGTAGAATCATACAGCACAGGAGACCATTCGGCCCTTCTTGACTGTGCCAGCTCTTTGAAAGAGCTATCCAATTAGAACCACTCCCCCACTCTTTTCCCATAGCCCTGCAATTTTTTCCCCTTAAATTATTTATTCAATTTCCTTTTGAAAGTTACTATTGAATCTGCTTCTACCACCATCTCAGGCAGTACATTCCAGATCATCATAACTTGATGCTTAAAAACATTTCTCCTCATCTCTCCTCTGGTTCTTTTGCCAATTACCTTAAATCTGTGTACTCTGGTTATCGACCCTCCTGCCAGTGGAAACAGTTTCTCCCTATTTACTCTATCAAAACCCCTCATCATTTTGAAAACCTCTATTAAATCTCGCCTTAACCTTCTCCGTTGTAAGGAAAATTATCCCAGCTTCTCTAGTCTCTCCACATAACTGATCTTCTCCAAACATCTGCTTGTGGTACAGCTCCATCATTAATGCTGAAACTCGGCTGCTCAAGCATACTGCATTGTTTATCATGTGCGACAGACAAGCCAATTTTGCATTCTCTGATGTATTTGTATGGTTTTTCTCTTCCAGATGCCATGTGATCCGGTTCACTGCCAGTTCTCCTCTTGGACACAGTATCACCTTAAGTGGTACTGTACCATTTGTCTTTGGTGATGAAGATACAGTTTTAGCAAATCTTAGCAAGGTATGTAGCACACAAAATAATTGCCAAACCTATCAGTCCAAAACTTGTTACTTACCAATTAATTACTGGGGGGGCAGGGATTGGAAAAGACGGGGCCTCCCATTTGCAGGACCCCCCACCTCTCATCCAATTTGTGCTTTGCACGATCTTCCAGCCTCCCTGTTGGACCAACATTGAAGTCCCTACATAATGTTCAAGGGCTTAATTTCAATATGAAAACCAATCAAATAGATGTAAATAAGGCACAGCATGATTTTCCATCTAGGTCAAGATTGAGCTCTGCACTCTGCCTACACAACTGGAGTGGGTGTATATGGAAACTACGTCTTCAATGGTGCTTGTAACATTTGCATACTGAATTATCATTGGCCCGCAGGCATCTGTAAGGAATACCTATTATATTCACGTGATCACATGCTGAGTTGTCATTGGCCTGCAGGCATCTGTAAGGACTGCTATTGTTTTGGAGGACCCAGGGTCCTGACTCCATCTTGCCCACACGGTGCTGTACTGCTGTGAGTAAGAACAGGCCTGATGCTTCATTAAAAGAGTTTAAACTGTAATACTCCGTTGTCCTGCAATTTATTATTTTTGTACAAAGTGTGCAAAACAAGACAGTGCTCCTAAAGGGACAGACTTTTTCTCTTGTATAATTTTTATCGTTTTATTTTTCAGTACCGTTTTTAGTGCTGGTTTTTCTTGGGATTTTTTCTGTCTCTCAAGTTTTCTTATTTATTTTTAGATTTGTTTGCCTCAGAATGTGAAGGTAATGAAACAAAAGGAGCAAAATATGTGCAAAATGACAGTAAAACTGACTGTAATTAATTCTTTACAGAGCAAAAAGGGTGCAAGAAGAGAGTTCTTGCAATATAAACTTTCACGGCAGCTTTCGAAACAACAAGGCATCTAAGTGCAAGGCTGGAGAATCTCCCAACAAGTCAATTTAAAATTAATCATAGGAGTTGGTATTAAAAAGCCCCCAGTACAGTATTTAGTATGAAATAAGGCAATATATCAGCAGCCCTTTACTATCATGCCGCCAATAATAACCTACAGGTCTTAGCACAATTATCTGGCAGTGGCTGAGGTTAAAATGCTATTAAGCTGGACTTTAAAGTTGTTTCCCAAAAACTGAAAAGTCAGTAATTTGTTTGCCTATCTCAGTAATCGATAAACACCTCTGATCGGGACCCTCAACATGGGTTGTCTGGCTTAGGCCCACTGTCAGGTTATGAAGTTGTGAGGATAAAAAGACTGAGACACAGCAGGCAGTCAGGTATTTAAACAGGGAACTGTGAGGGCAAGCTTCCGCCAGGCTCAGAAGGTTAGAATGTAGGGGGATAATTAGAAGATATTGGGGGTAGTTTTAACTTTGGGCGATGGTGTAAAATGGGTGATATTGAATTAGCTGCCCATTATACACCTCACCTAATTTTCTTTTCCTTTGAAATCAATTGTGATGTATAATGGGCGGTCAATCATTATCACGCGTTTTATGCCATCGCCCATATTTACAATTATCCCCATTTTGTTTACATCAAACAAGAATACCTACTGATGTGGGGAAGCGTAGTGACCTACAGTATTCTGTATTATTATGCAAAGACAAGTTGTACCGATTGAATGAGTTGAGTCCGATCATAACTGTTGCTCTGTATGTTCACTTTCTGTGACATATGGAGCTTAATAATTTGTATCTAGCCTTGTCTTACCAAGTGTTCTCTCGAACCGCCTTCAAAAAGATTGGAAAGGCACGTGAGGGGTTTTGATACAGTATACAGTAGATAGGGAGAAACTGTTTCCACTGGCAGGAGGGTCGGTAACCAGTGGACACAGATTTAAGTTAATTGGCAAAAAAGCCAGGGGTGGAGATGAGAATTTATTTTATTCAGCAAGTTGTTATGATTTGGAATGCACTGCCTGAAAAGGTGATGAAAGCAGATTCAATAATAACTTTCAAAAGAGAATTGGATTTCTACTTAAAAAGAAAGAAATTGCAGGGCTATGAGGAAAGAGCAGAGGTGTGGGACTAATTGGATAGCCCTTTCAAAGAGCTGGCACAGGCATGATGGGCCAAAAGGTCTTCTCCTTTGCCATACGATTCTATGTGAAAGACACACATATCCGGTTCAGATCATAAGGGAGTACCATTGTTACATCCCTTCGTTACGCTATCATATAATTACTGTGCAGTACAGGCACATCCCTAAATGTAAAATGATTAAACTACTTACAGGTGTGATCTGTGTTACCAGTCCAGTATTGTCACACTAAACTTGGGACAATAATTGGACTGGCAACACAGATATTATGAGTTGAAATCCCACCGTGGCAAGTTGTGAAATTGAAATCAATAAATCTGGAAAAAAATAACCATGGAGGCAGCCGGATTGCTGAAAAAACTTTACTGGTTCACTAATGTCTTTCAGAGAAGCGACCGCTTCCAGGAATAGCCTGCATGTGTCCGCACTATATGATGGATTCCTATTACTTTCTGAAGTGCTTTAGCAAGCCACTCCATTTTATAGTTATATCTATTTTCATGAAGAAAGCCCACCAATGCTGTCCACTAGGAATAGTCAATAAATGTGACCTTGCCAGCATCCCCCATATCCTGTGCATACCTGTGTGTGCACGAGCTGGGGGCAAGACCTAATAGCAGGATCTGTGGTTTAACCTTCCTTTACTCCCTCCAAATTTTTATGTTGAAGGAGTTCACTGTGGACATCCTTCAAGGGAGTCACGAGCTTGTAATTTTTCAGCTCATGAGTCTTTTTCCTTGTAGTATGTGCCATCTTGTCATGTAAACAGATACATATTAAAGGCGCACATTCAGGTGCTCAACCTATAGCCCAACTTGTGTGTCAATAAGTGACCATACAACTAGGATTGTGTTACAATGATTTTATTTGCGAATGCCCTTGAAGATGCTAAAGCTTTCAATTAAATGTTTCAGATTGAATGTGTGCTCTGCTGGAGTATGGATATGCATAGTAAGCAAATAGAGAGTTATAGGGTTGTTTCAGGACTTGGCTTGGACCAATAATAAATGTGCAGCAGGTTGACAGGCAAAGTTGGGCCATCCATCTGATGAGCAGTACTGGTGGGTAATCTCATCTTGGAAGCTTCCTGGATGTGCGGCACTTTCCTTGAGGTACACTATTTAATGAACATACGAACAATAACGGAAGGAAAAGACACTTTTGTCCATCCAGTCTGTCCAACATACTGTGAGGCCTTGTGCATCACAATATGTACACTCCCCACTCCACCCAAAACCATGTGATCTCCTGGGAGAGACAAAAAAAGATAAAAAGCCAGGCCAATTTTGGAGGGAAAAGATCTAGGAAATTCCTCTCTGACCCTCTTAGGTGATCGAAACTAGTCCAGCAGATCACTCTGGCCCTGGTAATTCTATACAGTACCTACCTTTTGTACGGGATGATCTCCGCCCCAGCCCGAAACCGGTCCAACTCTCACTTGAAGGAATTCAACGAATCGGCGTCCACCGCCATTGGCAACCTGTTCCAGAGGTCCACCATTCTCTGGGGAAAAAAACATCCTGACATCTAACCTAGATTGGCCTTATACAAGTTAAAATTGAGATACCTGGTCCTCCCTAACCTATTTCTTCCACACCTGTTTCCAAGTCCTACAGGTAATCCAAAGTCTTCTGTTGGCATAGTTGGTCAAAGGGTAGTAAGAGGAGGGGTGGGGCCGATACGGGGCCAAAATGGAGACCTACGCATGGAGGCAGAGGTATGGCTGAGGTACTCAATCAGTACTTTGCATCTGTATTCACCAAGGAAGAGGATGCTGCCATAGACATAGTGAAGGAGGAGGTAGTAGAGACACTTGATAGTATAAAAATTGATGATGAAGAGGTATTGGAAAGGCTGGCTGTACTTATTAAAGTAGATAAATCAACCAGGAGCAGATGGGATGCATCCTAGGATGCTGAGGGAATTGAGGGCGGAATTCGCGGAAGTAGTGGCCATAATATTCCAATCCTCCTTAAATACGGGTTGGTGCCAAAGGACTGGAGAATTGCAAATGTTACACCATTGTTCAAAAAAGGGTGTAAAGATAAATCCAGCAACTACAGGCCAGTCAGTTTAACATTGGTAGTGGGGAAGTTTTTAGAAACAGTAATCAGGGACAAAATTAGCAGTCACTTGGATAATTGTGGATTAATTAAGGAAAGCCAGCATGGATTTGTTAAAGGCAAATCGTGTTTAACCAACTTGATCGAGTTTTTTGATGAGGTAACAGAAAGGGTTGATGAGGGTAATGCGGTTGACGTAGTGTACATGGATTTCCAAAAGGCGTTCGACAAAGTGCCACATAATAGGCTCGCCAGCAAAGTTGAAGCCCATGGACTAAAAGGGACAGTGGCAGCATGGATACAAAATTGGCGAAGTGACAGGAAATAGAGAGTAGCGGTGTACGGTTGTTTTTCAGACTGGAGGAAGGTATACAGTGGTGTTCCCCAGGGATCGGTTCTGGGACCACTGCTTTTCTTGATATATATATTAATGACTTGGACGTGGGTGTACAGAGCACAATTTTAAAATTTGCAGATGACACAAAACTTTGAAGTATAGTGAACAGTGAGGAGGAGAGTGATAGATATCAGGAAGACATAAACAGGCTGGTGAAATGGGCGGACAGGTGGCAGATGAAATTTAATGCAGAAAAGTGTGAAGTGATACATTTTGGTAGAAAGAATGAGGAGAGGACATATAAATTAAATGGTACAATCCTGAAGGGGTGGTACGTGTACACAAATCGTTGAAGGTGGCAGTGCAGGTTAAGAAAGCAGTTAAAAAGGCTTATGGGATCTTGGGCTTCATAAATAGAGGTAGAAAGTACAAAAGTGTGGAAATTATGATGAACCTTTACAAAACACTGGTTCGGCCCCAACTGGAGTACTGTGTCCAATTCTGGGCACCACACTTTAGGAAGGATGGGAAGGCCTTAGAGAGGGTGCAGAAAAGATTTACGAGAATGATTGCAGGAATGAGGGACTTCAGTTACGTTGATGGACTGGAGAAGCTGGGGTTGTTCTCCTTAGAGCAGAGAAGATTGAGAGGAGATTTGATAGAGGTGTTCAAAATCATGAGGAGTCTAGACAGAGTAGATAGAGAGGAACTGTTCCCATTGGCAGAAGGGTCGAGAACCAGAGGACACAGATTTAAGGTGATTGGCAAAAGAACCAAAGGCGACGTAAGAAAAAACTTTTTTACGCAGCGAGTGGTTAAGATCTGGAATGCACTGCCTGAAAGGGTGGTGGAGGCAGATTCAATCATGGCTTGCAAAAGGGAGTTGGATAATTATCTGAAGGAAAGAAATTTGCAGGGCTACAGGGAAAGGGTGGGGAGTGGGACCAGCTGAAGTGCTTTTGTAGAGTGCTGGCATGGGCTCGACGGGCCAAATGGCCTTAGTCATAAGTCACAGAGCCATAACGGCACAGAAGGAGGCCATTTGACCCATCGAGTCCATGCCGGACCATTCTGCTGTAACTATTCTATGATTCTAGGTAGTGTATATAGTTTTGAGCCTGTCTGCTACCTTTCTGGAAGTGTTGCCCTGCTGTTCCCTGGGAAGGTGCTCTGGAGTGTCAAACAGGACAAACCTTCCATAGAAGGGCCATAGAATCGTAGAATTTTACAGCACAGAGCAAGCTATTCTGCCCTTTGCACCTGTGCTAGCTCTCTGAAGGAGCTATCCACTTATTAGTCCTATTCCCCAGACCCTTTTAAATTATTCTTTTTAAAATATCTCTCCACTTCTCTTTTAAAAGCTATGATGGATTTTGCTTCCACCACTGTTTATGGTAGTGTATTCAATGTCCTAACACCTTCTGTGTAAAAAGCAAATTCTCCTAACCTCTCCTTTTGTTCTTTGGTAATGAGCTTAAAATTATGCCCTCTAATTACTAGCTCACTGACCAGTGGAAATAGTTTTTATTGATTTAACTTATCAAAAGTCCTAATTTAATTCATCAAAGCTATTAATTTTAAGCACCTCTGTCAGATCCACTCTTAGCTTTTTCTGTTCTAATAAAAAAGAAGCACAGTTTCTCTAGTCTCTTCTCATAACTAAAGCCTCTCATTCATGGTATCATCTTAGAGAATCCCTTCTGCACCATCTCCAAGCTCTTGACATCCTTCCTAAAGTAAGGTACCTCGACGTCAACAGACATCAGCGGGGGTTTCGGATGATGTGCCACTCCATCAAAGACTCCACTAATTATCTGTCTACCTGTGACCTACTTAGTACTTGTCTATGTCAAATCCTTGCACAACATTGCAGCTCTTTCTTTGCTTACCACGCATACCCACATTTGTTTTGCCACCGCTGATTTTTGCCTGCCACCACTTCTGCCCCATACAACAGGAACTTAAGTTCAAAGTCCTTGCAGCCTTTGCGGAAACAAAAACATTATTTTGTCCCCCACGTGTGGTCACTTACCATTAGGTGCCATCATCCCTTTAAATCCAGCACTCAGGTCATTTAACACCTTCTAAATTACATCATCAATGCTCTGTATGGTGGCATAGTGATTATGTTACTTGACGAGCAATCCAGAGGCCTGGACTAATGATCCAGAGACATGAGTTCAAATCCCACCACTGCAGCTGGGGAATTTAAATTCAGTTAATTAAATACATCTGGAGTAAAAAGCTAATATCAATAATGGTGACCATGAAACTATCGGATTGTTGTAAAAACCCAACTGGTTAAATAATGTTCTTTAGGGAAGGAAATCTATATCCTTACCTGGTCTGGCCTACATGTGACTCCAGATTCACAGCAATGTAGTTGAATCTTAACTGCCCTCTGAATTGGCCTAGCAAGCCACTCAGTTGTACCAAACCGCTACAAAGAAGTATACTAAGAATAAAACCGGACGGACTACCAGGCAGTGACCTAGGCACTGGACACAACAAAGACACACTCAGCCCAGCCGATCCTGCAAAGTCCTCCTCACTAACATCAGGGGACTTGTGCCAAAATTGGGAGCGATGTCCCACAGACTCGTCAAGCAACAGCCTGCCATTGTCATACTCACAGAATCATACCTTTCAGCCAACGTCGTAGACTCCTCCATCACCATCCCTGGGTATGTCCTGTCCCACCGGCAGGACAGACCCACCAGAGGTGGCAGCACAGTGGTATACGGGAGGGAGGGAGTGGCCCTGTGAGTCCTCAACATTCACTCCGGATCCCATGAAGTCTCATGGTATCAGGTCAAACATGGACAAGGAAACCTCCTGCTGATTACCACCTACTGCCCTCCCTCAGCTGATGAATCAGTACTCCTCCATGTTGAACACCACTTCGAAGAAGCACTGAGAGTAGCAAGGGCACCGAATGTACTCTGGGTGGGGGAACTTCAATGTCCATCACCAAGAGTGGCTCGGTAGGACCATCACTGATCAAGTTGTCTGAGTCCTGAAGGGCATAGCTGACAGTCTGGGCCTGCGGCAGCTGGTGAGGGATCCAACATGAGGGAAAAACATACTTGACCTTGTCCTCACCAATCTACCTGTTTCAGATGCATCTAGTCATAACAGTATTGGTAAAAGTGACCACCTCACAGTCCTTGTGGTCTTCACACTGAGGACACCCTCCATTGTGTTGTGTGGCACTACCAGTGTGCTAAATGGGATAGATTCAGAACAGATCAAGCAGCTCAAAACTGGGCATCCATGAGGCGCTGTGGGCCATCAGCAGCAGCAGAATTGTATTCCACCACAATCTGTAAACTCGTGACCGGCATATCCCTCACTCTACCATTACCAGCAAGCCAGGGAACCAATCCTGGTTCAATGAGGAGTGTAGAAGAGCATGCCAGGAGTACCACCAAGTTTACCTAAAAATAAAGTGCCAACCTGGTGAAGCTACAGCACATGATTACATGCATGATAAACAGCAGAAGCAGCATGCTATAGACAGAGCTAAGCGATCCACAATCAACGGATCAGATCAAAGTTCTGCAGTCCTGCCACATCCAGTCGTGAATGGTGGTGACAACTAAACAACTAACAGAAGGAGAAGGCTCCATGAATATCCCCATCCTCAATGATGGTGGAGCCCAGCACGTGAGTGCAAAAGACAAGGCTGAAATGTTCACAACAATCTTCAGCCAGAAATGCGAGTAGATGATCCACCTCGGCCTCCTCCTGAGGTCCCCACCATCACAGAAGCCAGTCTTCAGCCAATTCAATTCACGCCACATGATATCCAGAAATGGCTGAGCGCATGGGCCACAGTAAAGGCTATGGACCCTGACAACATCTCGGCTGTCATGCTGAAGACTTGTGCTCCAGAACGAGCCACGCCTCTAGCCGAGTGTCCCAGTACAGCTACAACACTGGTACCTACCAAACAATGTGGAAAATTACCCAGTTATGTCCTGTCCACAAAAAGCAGGACAAATCCAATCCAGCCAATTACCATCCTATCAGTCTACTCTCATCAGCAAAGTGCTGGAAGGGGTCATCGACAGTGCTATCAAGCGGAGGTGCAGTAGCGTAGTTATGTTACTGGATTCGTAGCCCAGAGTCCTGGAGTAATAATCTGGAAACGAGATTTCAAAGCAAAACCACAGCAGTTTGTGAATTTGAATTCAGTTAAATGAATCTGGAATAAAAAGGTAGTATCAATAATTATGACCATGAAGCTGTCGGATTGTCGAAAAAACCCAATTAGTTCACTATCTGGGCAGATATCTGCGCTCCTCTAATTCTGCCCTCTTGAGCATCCCTGATTATAATCGCTCAACCTTTGGTGGCCGTGTCTTCTGTTGCCTAGGCCCTAAGCTCTGGAATTTCTTCCCTAAACCTGTCCGCCTTGCTATCTCTCTTTCCTCCTTTAAGACACTCCTTAAAACATACCTCTTTGACCAAGCTTTTGGTCACCTGCCCTAATTTATCCTGATCTGGATCTGTCAATTTTTTTGTCAAAATACTCCTGTGCAGTGCCTTGGAACGTTTTACTACATTAAAGGCACTATATAAATACAAGTTGTTGTTGTTATGTCCTTTAGGGAAGGAAACCTGCCGTCCTTAACCGATCTGGCCTATATGTGACTCCATACCCACAACAATACAGTTGACTCTTAACTGCTGTCTGAAATGGCCTAGCAAGCCACTCAGTTGTATCAAACCGCTACAAAAGAATTCACCACACAGACTGCAGCGGTTCACCACCACCATCTCAAGGGCAATTAGGGTGAACAAATGAACAAATCCCGTGAATGAATAAAATCATTCCGCCAGGACCACTCAGCTCCAAACCTCATTACAGCCTTGGTCCAAACATGAATTCAAGAGGTGAGGTGAGAGTGACTGCCCTTGACATCAAGGCAGCATTTGACCAAGTGTAAAATTGAAGTCAGTGGGAATTAGGGGGAAAACTCTTTACTGGCTGGAATCATACCTCATACAAAGGAAGACGGTTATGGTTGTTGGAGGCCAATCATCTCAACACCAGGACATTGTTGCCGGAGTTTCCCAGGGCAGTAGCCTAGGCCCAAACATCTTCAGCTGCCTCAACAATGACCTTTCCTCCATCATAAGTTCAGAAGTGGGGATGTTCGCTGATGATTGCACAGTGTTCAGTTCCTTTCACAACTCCTTAGATAATGAAGCAGTACATGCCCACATGCAGCAAGACCTGGACAACATTCAGGCTTGGGCTGATAAGTGGCAAGTAATATTCGTGCCACACAAGTGCCAGGCAATGACCATCTCCAACAAGAGAGAGTCTCACCACCGCCTCTTGACATTCAACAGCATTACCATCACCGAATCCCCCACCATCAACATCCTGGGAGTCACCATTGACCAGAAATTTAACTGGACCAATCCCATAAATACTGTGGCTCCGAGAGCAGGTCAGAGGCTAGGTATTCTGCGGTGAGTCACTCACCTCCTGACTTCAAAAGCCTTTTCACCATCTACAAGGCACAAGTAAGGAGTGCGATGGAATACTCTCTACTTGCTTGGATGAGTGCAGCTCCAACAACACTCAAGAAGCTCGACACCATCCAGGACAAAGCAGCCCACTTGATTGGCATCCCATCCACCACCTTAAACATTCACTCACTCCACCACCGGTGTACCGTGGCTACAGTGTGTACCATCTACAAGATGCATTGCAGCAACTCGCCGAGGCTTCTTCAGCAGCACCTCCCAAACCATTCAGCACATTGTGTCTGTGCCAGCTGGGTAAGAGCCTCATCCCATTTTCCAGCTCTTGGTCCGCAGCCCTGTAGGTTGCGGCACTTCAAGTGCATATATCCCAGTACATTTTAAATACGATGAGGGGTTCTACCTCTATCACCCTTTCAGGCAGTGAGTTCCAGACTCCCACCACCCTCTGGGTGAAAATAGTTCTCCTCAACTCCCCTCTAATCCTTCTACCAATTACTTTAAATCTATGCCCCCTGGTTATTGACCTCTCTGCTAGGGAAAATAGGCCCTTGCTATCCACTCTATCTAGGCCCCCCATACTTTTATACACCTCAATTAAATCTCCTCTCAGCCTCCTCTGTTCCAAAGGCAATAACCCCAGTCTATCCAATCTTTCCTCATAGCTAAAATTCTCCAGTCCTGGCAACATCCTCGTAAATCTCCTCTGTACCCTCTCTAGTGCAATCACCTCTATCACCTAGAAGGACAAGGACAGCAGGCACATGGGAACACCATCACCTCCAAGTTCCCCTCCAAGTCACACACCATCCTGACTTGGAAATATATTGCCGTCCCTTCATCATTGTAGGGGGGCATCCTTTACCTGGTTTACGGTAATTTACTTGGTCAGGCAGCCTTTTGCCACTGCACTGTGACCAATTCCAATCAGCGGTTTCGAATCGCTAAACCCTCCTTCCAGTTCTGACTGGAGGAACTTATAATTAATGATATATTAAAAACGGACAAATGGTCTGGATGCAAGAAAGTCAAATTGTATTAAAACTAAAGAAACTACACCACGTGATCAAAGTAATCACGGTAAAATTGCTTAACAGGGGAAGGCAGATGGCAAAACGAGGGATAAATGGCTACAATGTTAATTTTACAATCTTAGCAACATTTCCCTTAAATTACCACCCCTTTACTTCTCACTAGATTGTCTTGCTAGTGGCTCAGCAGCCTTGCTCACCTGCAGTCCAATGAGTAAAAGAGAAGAGAGAGATGCTTCTGGGAAGCTATCTTTTATACCCCTTTTTTTGGGGTCTGCCCAGAGCTGATGTTTCTGGGCAAAAACAAAAGAGATCCAAACTGTCCACTTGTCTGGGATAGGTTTGGATAAAGTTGCAGTTTAAATGTGTCCATTGTCTGTGATGGCTTTCGAATAAAGCTGCAGTGGTTTGAATGTGTTCTCCCATTCATTTAAACGGTTCCTCCTCAGTTTGGATGTGTCCACTTGATATACAAACAAATGCTAATAGCATTCAATTGCTTTGTAAACAAAGCATTATCCTGTGGTCATCTGGAACCGCAATTGATTGACAGTCTTGAGTGCTTAGCAAACAAAGTCCCTTTGTTCATGCTGGCAGTTTCAAGCACTTGATCTTAGAGTCAATTTCAGTGAATGGATGTGTGTAAACAACCCAGTGTGCTTGCTGTCCGATGATTGGCTAATTCAAACGGGCTACTCCCCAGTGTAAACAAACAGCTTGTAGGTTACCGGACTCACCCAATACCACAGGGTGACTGACAGCTCGGGCTCCATTCAAACCCACAAAGGGCAGCGCTGAGCTTTTTCATATGCTAGCAGCCTGTATATTTCATATGCTAACAGCCTGTCTGTCCTTTTAAATTCTGTTTCCATGCGGTCTGTTCAGCCATTTTTAACAGTCCAAAACTCAAGAGTACATCTTTTAATAAAATGTACAATCTTAAAGTGTGCGATTTTCACAAAGTTCTTTGATTCTAGTGTCCAAGTGCTGCCCAGCTTACGAGCTTTTTAACGCAGCCTTTTGTGGTTCTGGGTATGTTTTAAAACATTGTCCAACCCAGAGACTGTCAGGGTTGCTGTCGCAGGGCCGTGTAGTCAAGGCGAGGCTGGTTCTGGACCCAAGTGCAGACAGCTGAGGTGAGAAGCAGATATGCAGTCTTAAATAACAGTACTCTACTAGAATCACACAGATAAACAGTTACAAAACATAGGAGCTCAAGACAAGCGACCACATAGGCAAACGGCTAGTCAAGATAGGAACTCAAGACAAGCTACCATGAGGCAACCGGCTTGTCAAGACTGAGCTCAAGACAAGCTACCACAGGGCAACCGGCTTGTCCAAACTGAGCACCTTAACAAGACTGAGCAACTTGTCAGCACCTTGTCAAGACCGAGAACAAAGGGAAGAACCACAGAACTTAAATACAAGCAAAAACATAACACAGATAAACAGTTATAGACATAGGAGCTCAAGACAAGCAACCACTAAGGCAAACGGCTTATCAAGACTTAGCCCAAGACAAGCTACCCCTAGGCAACCGGCTTGTCAAGGCAAGCTACCACAGGGCAACCGGCTTGTCGAGACTGAGCTCAAGACAAGCTACCACTGGCAACTGGCTTGTCAAAACTGAGCACCTAGTCAAGACAGAGCACCTTGTCAAGACTAATTCTCTTGTCAGGACTGAGCCCAGAGGGAAGAAACCACAGAACTTAAATACAAGCAAAAACAGGTGAAACCAATAACCTGATGAAAAGGCAGTTAAGCAATTAACAATTAACAAAGGAAAACCAACCAGTGAAGGTGCCATCTAGGGGTTACTGAAGGAACTGACCGGCACCCTCACAGAGACAATTTAAATCACACAGGTCTTCGTCCACGATGTGGATTAATATTTCCCGATCTTCGGGGGCTATGGGGATTTTGCGACCCCTACATTCCCCCCTTGGATACTTCCAACCTGCTTGTAGTATCCTCTTGAAGAAGTGAGCAAAATTTTCTGACCCCCCACAAACAATCATCCCCTGTATTTACCTATAGCTACCTACCACTGATCCCCCGACCCGTCTATTCCCCTCAAATCCGAGAAAAACTGTGGTACAGTAGGCATCTACAGATACATCAATTACAAAATGTTACAATAGGGGGTCTCATACCCCTGCACCGCTTGTTACATTATAACATATTACAAAATGTTGCAATCTTGGTTATACAATGCAATCAAAATGATCCAAGCACGGAGAGGATCCTACCTCTCTGCACCGCTTGGAACTGTAAAACAAAATACAAAAATCTTCATTAAACATTTGAAACAAAATGCTGAAATAAACCCCGACCATCACGTGCCAATGATGGGTCGCGAAATTTGAGTGGGTATTGCTCCTCCCACCCGGGCAGTGAATGTTCCTTCCACCCCCCTTTAATGGTCTTAAACCTTTAAAACATATAGAATGGATTTTACAGAACGGTCTGATCCGCCAGCCCCGAGCCATTCCCTTGTCCCTTTGTGCAGGTGGGGTACCCCTCATGTTTCACAGACCGAGACTGGGGAGTATGCGATCGCGACTCCCAGTCCCTCCCATCTTCCCTCGACTGGCTGCAGAAAATGATGGGTGCCTGTGTGGCGGCTCTCACTGGCCCCACACTCAAACTTGGATCCGAGATCCAGCCACCCACTCATCCTTCCCAGCTACACCTACACTCTAACTTTGCCCGTGGGCCCCGGGTGAGTTTCTCCCTTACCCGAACGCACCCACGTGACTCTTGGGTCTCCCCCTCCCCTTTACAATCTTTCCCGGGCCATCACCACCCACTCCCGGGGAACGCGTCCCTATCTGACAAGGCGCCCGTGCTTCCCCACCATGACTCCTCAATAGCGAGGTCTCCCGTGAGTGAAATTCGGTCAGGATAGTGCTGGGTCCCAGCTGGGGCCATCTCTTCCGCGTAGGATGAGTAGGCAGGTTCCTCCGGACCCTGTCCGGTTTCTCCCGAAGGTCACTGCGGGGTCTCCTCCTGGATTTGTCCAGTGGCGAGGTGATCCCCAACATTCTGTATATCTTCATTCGATGCCCAGCTCGGGCTGGGCGAACAGGGCTGCTCCTTTGTCCACTCTCCTGCAAAAGAACTTAAAAGGACATGCAGCCAGGTCTCTCACTGACCTGCTGCCTTAGGTGGAGACATGGTCGGGTCCCTCGACCTCGGACCAAAATACAAGCATTTGGCACACTTATAAACTTAAACTTTAAACTTAAACTCAAACCTACTAGTTACATTCTAAACTTAAAATTTAAACACCTTAAAAGCAAGCTATAAACATTGGTAACCTAACACAAAGCTATAATACAAATGCCGCCCATCTCCGGACGGCCAGGCTAATCTCTGGTGTCACTGTCGCAGATTACTGCTGCCTGCAGCGAAGCTGGACTGCCTCCTGCTTCTTGTCTCTGGCAGCTTATGGCTGCTAGTTGGGGACCTCTGTGATCTGTTTCCTCCCGGGCTCGGGAGATTGCTCTTTGTGGCGGGTACTCTGGTGACCATCTTATCTTGGGCTTGCGGACCCGCTGAGACCTTCTGAGGGGCGTCTCTGTGGGGGAAACTTTGGCTGACGGACCCTGAGCCTGGGTCACAGTCCTAGCTGGCTGGGAACCTTCTCCCCCTGATGCAAACAGCCCGCACTGTTTAATATACCTGGCAGCCTGCCAGTAATCCGGGTTTGTCTCCTTTTCCCCACCCACTCCTGTACTGGGGGCAGGTATCCCCTCACCACCCGCTGCTGGTGGCTGAAAATCTTCTTCTCCAGGTCCAAAACCTGGTACCGGCTCCTTCCATATGTCCCCTGCAAAAGGAATTGCTATCCCTTCCTCCCCAGAGTCCCACACCATAGGGGGAACCACTTTAGAAGCGGGCTGGGAAGCTTGTCCCTTTAAACAGGCGACTGCGCCTGCGCGAACCTCCTCCCCGGAGTCCCATGGCAGAGGCTGTGAAACCTCTGTATTCAAACAGGCGACTGCGCCTGCGCAGGAAAACTGAAGAGGAGCCGTTGTGGTCACGGGCTGGGGAATTGCGCCTGCGCGAACAGACCGTTCAAAAGACTGGGGAATTCCTGTCTCCAGACCAGTGACTACGCATGCGCGGGCAGTTTCTTCAAAGGGCAACTCCTCCTTGGAGCCCCCCAAGCGATTTTCTGTGAACGAACTCGCAGCAGCCAGCAGATTTCTACTCTCAGGCTGCGGTTTCTCTGTTTCTGAACTAAATAACTGGTTCAAATTTAAACTTTGGCCAAAACTTAGGTCCCACTGGGGCGGGGAAGTGTCCCAATTGGTGGGCTGGACAACTTTTCCCTTGAAACAAGCCACAGCGCCTGTCTTTACAGCCTGTGAACTTGAACTTGTATGGTCAGATTTATACAATTTACATTGGTTGGCGTGGAACCACTTTGTGCACCGGGGTAGTTTTACTGCATAGACCATGGGGCTGGCCCTATCAACTATACTATAGGGTCCCATGTAGAATGGCTCCAAACTTCCCACCCGGGCATAGTTTCTTACCATCACTAGGTCTCCTATCTCCCACTGGTGGCTCTTGCTAGGCTCGAGCAGCAGCCGGTTATTCCAATGCTGCTTCCCCATGCTGTCTGCTGCCTGCCCATAAATTTGTTTGAAGTGTTCTAGGAGGGTTCGGGCGAATTTATCCCGGTTTATTTCCTGCAGTTGTCTTTCAGTGAGGACTGGGGCAAGGACATGAGTGGGGGTCCTCATAACTCTGCCGGTCATGAGCTCATGTGGTGAATGCCCTGTACTTTTGGACTGGCTGGCCCGGATCCCCATGAGGATCAGAGGTAGGGTCCCTGCCCATTTTTGGGGTGACCCCACGGCCTCTTTCCTCAATATTTCTTTAAGGGTACGGTTCATACGCTCCACAATCCCTGAGGACCGCGGGTTGTAGGCTACGTGCCACTTTCCTTTGATACTGAGCAGCATGAGGGTGTTCTGCATGACTTGGCCAGTGAAGTGGCTTCCCTGGTCGGACTCCATGAACTGGGGCAGTCCCCACCGCGAGAACACCTCCTTCACCAAGATCTTTGCAGTCCCCATTGCTGTGGCCGTCCTGCAGGGGAAGGCTTCCACCCACTTGGAAAACACATCCACCAGGACGAGGCAGTATTTGTAGCCTCCCTGGGTGGTGGGCAAGGGCCCTATATAGTCGATCTGGATCGACTGCCATGGTCCCTCCACCATCCTAATGTGTCCCATGGGCACCTTCCTTTTGTGGGGATCGGGATTATTTGCTGCACACACAAGACAGCTAGCACAGAACTCGCGGACATCATCCCGGAGTCCTGGCCACCATCCCGCCTGTTCCACCCATTGCCAGGTGGTCTCAGGCCCGGGGTGTCCCGCTCCCGGCCCCTCATGCGCCAGCTGAAGGAACTCCCTCCGGTGTTGCTGGGGTACTACCCACTGTTCTGCCTTGAACAGCATGCCCTCCCTTACGGTGAGAGGGGCTGTGCTGTAGGGGCCCTCTATCCTTTTGCCCTCCATCACTGCGCTAATTACTGCCTTTAGGACGGGGTCCTGTGCCTGGACCGTTTTAAGGTCCAGGGCCAACACTATTCCTGATTTTCCCTGTGTCCCATCCCTGCCTGTAATCGCTGCCACTGGCCCGGACTCATATGGGTCCCAGAAAGTGCCTGCATGTGCACCCTCCTTGGCCAGCATATCGGCTTGCTGGTTGCCCTGGCTGCGGGGTTCTGTGGAGGAATGGGCTTTCACCTTATGGATGAAAACTGCACCTTCCTCCCCCACAGCTGCCAAGATTTTCTCCAGCAGGGGCTTTACTGTTGAGGGCTTCCCGTCGGTGGAGGTATACCCACGACGGGACCAGATGGCCAGGTACTCCGTACACGAGTTGCAATTGAACATACTGTCAGAGCAAATCGTATACCGGGTAGGGAAGATGTTGGGGTGTGTAACCACGTACATCACCGCGGACAGTTCAGCCTGCTGGGCACACATGGTGTTAGGGAGCTTGATTGCCAAGGCAATGTCTGCCGTTGGGTCAAAGATCCCGCAACCCATGAGTCGTACTCCAGCGGATACCATGCTGGAACCGTCTACATAGATCTCGCGGCCTGTGGGATGTATCCCGGCCCGTAAACCTATGTTCACTTTGTTAGACCCGTGTATCTTGATGTTGTGTCCTTCAATAATTAGACAAGAGACTGCAGGGAACAATCAACAGGTGTTTACTGGATGAGGGTTACTCTAAAACTAACTGTACAGATCCCTACTCAGGGTTTATATACCGGTGTGGTCACTGCTGGTACTACAGTATACAGGAGCTGTAAAAAGTAGTTCTCCCCTTAAAGGTACATACATTACAATTCTTCCCCTTTTAGATTAACAGTACCATAACATTCATTTAACAATTAAATATCAACTAATTACAATTAACACTTTTAACATGCAACTTTAACTGAAAATAGTCTATTTATAAATTCAGTCTTTGGGGAGGCTTCCTGATCCTTTCTGGATAGTGCCTTTCCTGAGTGTCTTGCTCTTGGTGCGGAGGCGATTCTGCCCCCCTGTCGTCGGTGAGTTCATCAGCTTCCGATGCTACTGTTTCTGGGGTAGATGCTACCTGTATGTCGGGTTCTTCACCAGGTACGTATGGGTGAGACATGGGGTTGACTCGTTCCTGTGACTCTAGGATCTGGTCAACATGGCGTCTCACAATGTTCTCCCCAACATCCACTGTGTACATTAGTGGCCCCTGCCGTGTGCATATCGTTCCTGGTTGCCATTTCTCTGTTCGGTAGTCACGGGCCAAGACTGGTTGCCCTACATTGAAGCTCCTTGTCGGCTTCTCATTGATGTGCTGGAATTGCTTATTCTCAACATCTCTTCGTACATTTGGTCTGAGCAAATCTAGACGAGATCTCAACCTTCGGTTAAAGAACATCATGGCCGAGGTCTGGTTGGTGACTGCATGTGTCGCATTTCTGTAGGCTAACAGGAAATTGTCCACCTTATGCTGCAGTGGAATGTCGTCATCGCACATGGCCCTTACTGCTTTTTTAAAGGTTTGCACGAACCTCTCAGCCAATCCATTTGTGGCTGGATGATACGGGGCGGATGTGTAATGCCTTACCCCATTCCTTTTCATAAATCTTCGAAACTCTTCGGACACAGACTGTGGTCCGTTATCAGAGCAAATCTGCTCTGGCAAGCCGTTCCTGACAAATATGGTCCGCAGGACAGCAATAGTTTTCTCCGTGGTGGTGGAGGACATTTTGATCACCTCAGGCCATTTCGAGTGCGCATCCACGGCTATTAAAAACATTGAGTCCATGAATGGACCAGCAAAATCAATATGCACCCGTTGCCATGGAGATGAGGGCCACTCCCATGGGTGTAGAGGGGCATGTGGTGGTGCATTTTGGACCTTCTGGCATCCTGAGCAGCTCTTTGTCAGGTCCTCGATTTGCTGATCGATCCCCAGCCACCACACATAAGCCCTAGCAAGGCTTTTCATTTTCACCCCTCCCAGATGGCCTTCGTGAAGCTCATTGAGCACTCTCTCCCTTAACTTGGGTGGAATTACCACTCGGGATCCATACATCAAGGTCCCCTGGCATACTGACAGCTGTTCTCTTCTGGATGAGAATGCTGGCAACAGTGAGTCGCCATGTGTTGGCCATCCCTTCACCGTCAAGCCATATACCCGAGACAGTGTCGGGTCATTTCGGGTCTCCTTCTCTATATCAGTGTTAGTTACTGGCAAGCGTTCAATTATCATCGAATGAAATATTTCGACAGGGTCCACTGCTGGTGCTTCCTCCGCAGTAGGCAGTGGCAGGCGTGATAGCCCATCAGCGTTTCCATGCTGTTTCGTGCCCTTATACTCGATTTCATATTGGTTCGCCCCTAGAAAAAGGGACCATCATTGTAGCCGTTGCACAGTCATCACCAGAACGCCCTTCTTTGGATTAAAGATGGAGACAAGTGGTTGGTGGTCAGTCAGCAAGGTGAACTTCTGCCCGTGCAGATAGTGATTGAACTTTTTCACTCCCCACACTAGGCTGAGGGCCTCCCTGTCAATCTGGGCGTAGTTACGCTCGGCTGAGGTTAGTGATCGTGACGCAAAGGCTATTGGCCTCTCTGAGCCGTCTGAGAATTTGTGCGACAGCACCGCTCCAATGCCATAGGGTGATGCATCACACGCCAACCGAATTGGTAGTGCTGGGTTGAAATGAGCCAACACCTCTTTTGACGTGATCAATTCTTTGCTCTTCTGGAAAGCTCGTTTACATTCGTCATTCCACTTCCATGGTACCCCCGTTTGCAGTAGGGTGTTCAGTGGGTGTAGTACGGTAGACAAATTCGGCAAGAACTTATGGTAGTAGTTCACCAGCCCGAGGAACAACCTCAGTTGTGACACATTTTCTGGTGCTGGAGCCTTGACTGCTGCCTCAATCTTTTCAGGGGACTTATGTAACCCCTCTTTATCAATAACGTGGCCACAATACGAGATCTGCTTCTGGAAAAACTCACATTTGTGGCGATTAGCTCGGAGCCCATATTCCTTCAATCTAGTGAGCACCTGCTCCAGGTTGGCGAGGTGATCACTGTCATTTTCGCCCGTGACCAGGATGTCGTCCAAATAACACTGGGTCCCTGGAATCCCTTGCAGGACTTGATCCATTGCCTTTGCCAAATAGCCGGAGCTGATGCTACCCCGAACACCAGCCGGTTGTATTGGTAGAGACCTTTATGAGTGTTGATCGTGAGGTACTGTTTCGAGGCTTCTTCTACCTCCATTTGCAGGTACGCCTGGGCCAGATCAATCTTAGTGAAGAGTTTCCCTCCAGATAGCGAGGCGAAAATATCTTCAATCCGCGGAAGCGGATATTGTACAGTGTGAAGGACTGGGTTCACTGTCACCTTAAAGTCCCCACAGATGCGAACCTTCTTTGGTTCCCCAGGCGTATTACTCAATGACCTCTTCATTACAGGAACGATGGGTGTAGCTCACTCGCTCCAGTCCACTTTGGACAGTACTCCTGAACGTTCCAACCCTTCCAGCTCTGCTTTGACGGCTGGGCGGATCGCATAAGGTACCGTTCTGGCCTTATAAAACTTTGGGCTTGCATTTTCCTCTATTTTGATTGTCGCTGTTATGCCTTTCAGTGTTCCGAGTCCCTCCTGGAACACTTCTTGTGCGTCAGTTAGCATTTTTGACAGTCGTCCAGGTGTGACGTCGTCATCCTTTTTGGCATCTACAGTCAGTGCTTGTATGGAATGCCAATCTAGCTGTATCTTCCGGATCCATTCACGTCCTAGTAGTGGTGGTCCTCCATCTGGCAATACATATAGGTCCATTTTTGGTGTTTCCTTGCCGTTATATATAACGTTCACCCTTATTTTTCCTTTGGGGTAGACTTTTTTGCCCCGTGTACGTCTTTAAGACAATCTCTGTATCTCTCAAGGGTATATGTGAGAATAGCCGCTTGTCGTCCCTTCGGTTTATGACTGTTAGGGCTGATCCTGTGTCCAATTCCATTTTCACTTGGACTCCGGCTATCTTGAGCGTGACCCAGATAGTTTGGTGATCCTCCGTTTTGATCACATTATGTAGTTTCAGACAACCCAGCTCCTTGCTTCCGGAGTCTGTATCACTTTTCTGTTCGTCTAAACTACTCTCCGTCACCTTATGTACCTTCTTGTACTGCTCCTGTGGAGATTTCTTGCTGCTGGTTTTCTTTCCCGACCTGCAGACTCTTGCTATGTGTCCTACTTTCCCACACTGTCTGCACACGTTGTCCTTGAACCAACAATCCTTATGGTCGTGTGTTGTTCTGCCGCAGTGAAAGCACTTCACTGTTCCATATGACATTTCATTTGTGCCATATTTTTGCGGTCTCCGTTGTATCTCTGCCGCGCCCCATGCTGCTGCTTCGTGTGATGCTGCAATGCTGAAAGCCTTGTCCAGCGTAAGATCCTTTTCTGATAGAAGCCGTTTCTGGGTTCCTTCACTTTGAAGCTCAAACACAAACTTGTCCCTTAAAGTATCTGCTAGTCCCGTTCCAAACTGGCAGTGTTTCGATAGCTTGCACAGTTCCATTAAAAACTCAGCATTACTTTCATCTTTATGCTGGTTCCTTTTGTGAAACTTAAATCTTTCTGCTATCAGCAGCGGTGTGGGGTTTAAGTGGTCCTGTAGGATTGACACTATGTTTTCAAAATCCTTTTCCACTGGCTTCTCTGGGGTTACTAGGTTTCGCAGTAAGCCATACATTTTTGCACCCATTGAATTCAACAATACCAGCGCTTTCCTGTCATCTGGCACTTCATTCGCCTTGCAGTATACTTCTATGCGTTCGACATATGTCGTCCAATCTTCGACTTCATTGTCGAACGCTGTGACACTGCCACTCTTCGGCATCCCTGGGTGTGGTTAGACTGGCTCAAAATGGCGTCTCCCGCGCTCTCCCTTCTTCTTCGTTGCGGCTCAAAATGGCGTCTCCCGCGCTCTCCCTTCTTCTCCGCTGCGGCTCAAAATGGCATCTCCCGCGCTTTCCTTTCTTCCCCGCTGACGCAGCTCGGCCCTTGAACACCAGCTGCGCTCTGCGCGTTTTCCTGTGCGCCTCTCTCTCTCATTGACGCTGCTCGACCCTTGAACACCGGCTGCGCTCTGCTGTCTCTCGTTGACGCCGCTCGGTCCTGAACACCGGCTGCGCCCTGTGCGCTCTACCCTCTCTCTTCTCCCGTCGACGCCGCTCGGTCCTGAACACCGGCTGCGCCCTGTGCGCTCTACCCTCTCTCTTCTCCCGTTGACGCCGCTCGGTCCTGAACACCGGCTGCGCCCTGTGCGCTCTACCCTCTCTCTTCTCCCGTCGACGCTGCTCGGCCTTTTTCTGTGCCATCAGTCGGCTCTAGCCGCCGCTGTCCGGGAAGGGTCTGCGCCGTACCTGTTGCCAGCCCGTTTTGCTGGACCACCGTGACTGGAGAACCAAGCCCGGCTCTCGACAGCCTCCCCTGCGATGCTCAAATCACCGCTGGATGACTGGGGGGTTTCCCGTGGTCGACGCCCATGCTTCTGGACTCGGCCTTCTTCTTTCACTGTTCTCCAGGAGCGACTCCCTGGGAGGTGATGCAGAGTTGCAGGTAGGTTTGAATCTTCTCGTCGCCAATGTTAGATCCATGTATCTTGATGTTGTGTCCTTCAATAATTAGACAAGAGACTGCAGGGAACAATCAACAGGTGTTTACTGGATGAGGGTTACTCTAAAACTAACTGTACGGATCCCTACTCAGGGTTTATCACAGAATCACAGAAACCCCACAGTGCAGATAGAGGCCATTTCGGCCCATCGAGCCTGCACCGACACATATCCCACCCGATCCCCGTAACCCCTACACATATCCCACCCTATCCCCGTAACCCCACGTATTTAATCCCCCTAACACTAAGGGTCAATTTATCATAGCCAATCAACCTAACCTGCACATCTTTGGACTGTGGGAGGAAACCGGAGCACCCGGAGTAAACCCACGCAAACACGGGGAGAATGTGCAAACTCCACACAGACAGTCGCCCGAGGCCAGATTCGAACCCGGGTCCCTGGTGCTGTGAGGCAACAGTGCTAACCACTATGCCACCGTGGTGGTCACTGCCGGTACTACAGTATACAGGAGCTGTAAAAAGTAGTTCTCCCCTTAAAGGTACATGCATTACACACTTCCCATACCCCATCTATGGAACATCGATGGGCTGTTACAGGGTATACCATATTGACCGCAAGCTTTGGCTCGCAAAGGCCCTTTACCTTCAGATCCATCTGTGAGAGGAGAAGGGTCCAGCGCGCAATGTGGATGCTGCTGACTGTCCCATCTTTAATCCTCCCATCCAAAAGCATCTGAGTGGGTGTGTGGTGTGTGAGGAGGGTGATGGGAGAGGTGCCTGCGAAGATCCAGGATTTCTTCACAGCCGAATATGTGGCTAAAAGGTGCCTTTCACATATTGAGTAGCTCCTCTCTACATCGGTGAGTATTCTGGAGGAATAGACCACGGGTCTCAGCCTACCGTGCCACTCTTGGAGCAGCACAGCACTCAGGCTATCCCCACTGGCTGCTACCTCCAGAAAAAACTCCCTTTTCCCATCTGTTGCTCCTAGGCCCTGGTGCGGTCTGCAGGTCTCCCTTTAACTTAACAAATGCCGCCTGGCATCCCTCATCCCAGGACCACGCCACTCCCTTGTGTAGGAGACGGAGCAGAGGGGCCGCTGTGGCTGCATAGTCCTCTATAAAATCCCTGCAGTACCCCGTCAATCCCAGGAACGACCTCACCCCTCTTACTGAATTGGGAATCGGTAACTCCTGGACCGCTTCCCTCCTTGCCTTATCTATGGCCCTCTCTCCTGTGCAGACAGCCAGACCCAGGAATTTAACCTCTTGCTGACTGATCTGCGCCTTCTTGGGGTTGACTTTAAACCCCTTTCTCTGCAGCAGCTCCAGCAGCTCAGCCAGTAGTGGGCCATGCTCCCCGACCGAGTCGGTGAATAAGAGCAGGTCATCCACATACTGCAGTAACTGAGTGGGCTGACTGAACTCTTTTAAACTATCCTTCATGCATTGGTGGAAGATGCTGGGGCTGTTGTGGAAACCCTGTGGCAGACAGTTCCAGGTATACTGCTGTCCCTTAAAGGTGAAGGCAAACTTATATTGGTCCTCCCGTTTTAAAGGGATGGACCAGAACCCATTCGAAATGTCCAGCACCATGAATGTGTTCGCAGATGCTGGAATACTGCTAATAAGATTAGCCACTGCTTCTACTGTGGGGGCACATGCGGGGATATTGCTGTTAAGCACCCGATAGTCCACCATGGCTCTCCATGAATTGTCCGGTTTCCTAACCGGCCAAAGTGGAGAATTAACATGTGTGGCTATGGACCTCAACACTCCCTGTTTAACTAAGGAGGTGATGGCTGCCTCCATGTCGGGTTCTGCCTCCTTGGGGAAATTGTACTGCTTCTGTGGTCGGGCCATGGGGTCCCCGTCTATTTTAACCTCAAACCCTGTGATCCTCCCGCAGTTGTGTTTATGGGTGGCAAACGCTGTGAGGTTTGCCTGCACGACTGCCTGCAGTGCCTCCAGGACACCATTTACCATGAGCCCGAGGTCGTAACCTTCTTTGGGCTTCACAGTACACAAGGTCCCCTTACCCTCCTTGCCCGGGATGACCACTACACCACCTTCCCTGTCTGTGCTAGCCCCCCAAAGGCAATGGTTGCGGAGATCCACGAGGATCCCATGGCTCACCTTAAAGTCGGCCCCTAGGATCCCCTTTCCTTCCTCCTTATTCCACTTTGCCAGGTTGCACGTCCACTTAATTTGCAGCGTGCCCAGACGGACTGAGAGGGGTCTGGAGTATACCCCTGCCTGCTCCTGACCGGTGAATCCCGATACTATGTATGTAACCTGAAATAAAGAATAGATTTGCCTTTCTAATCTAGGCTTTATTAACTTTAAAAACCCAGTAGCACATCTTTCAACACCAGTCTCCAACAATGACTAGAGAGAACTGAATTTAAGATGGCCACCACAAATCACCTGACATCCACTACCAATGAGTTTACAACATATATCTCAAGGTAGAAACAAACAACCAATTACAATACTTCTTACTAATACAGAGAACAACCACCCCATTCACCAATCACAATACTTCTTATTAAACATAGGAAATAATCACCACATTCACCCCTCCTTTTAAAACATGCTCCAACCTAAATAACCTTTACAATTTATAATTAATTTATTTACAACTAAAATACAAATATAATATTTCAACAACTTTAAAACATTACTATCAATTTAAAAGTCCATTTTCAATCGGTCGACCGGATATCTTGTTCGTGTCGACCTTCTTAACCTTGGTGAAATTCCTTGCCCTCCCACACCCGGAGGCACCGAAGTATCTTCTGCAGACAGGCTATCCATATCCCGATTATCAACGGTTTCCGGATTGGAAATCCCATCAGGAAGTAAACTAGGATTGGAAACATTCATAGTATCTATAACAACATCCACATTATCTGAATCATGACTATTATTAGTATCCTCGGAAGAGGGCTGGCCACCACAAGGAGCCAAGTCTTTAACTGAAACAGTACTTTCTTTCCCATCTTGGAATCGAATATGAGCATATTGGGAATTTGCCTCCAACAGCTCCACCTCCTCCACTAAAGGATCATATTTTGACAATCTAACATGGCGTCGAAGCAACACAGGTCCCTGCATAGTAAGCCATGAAGGTACCGAATATCCCGTAGTAGATCTCCGCGGGTAATTAAAGAGCCTTTCATGGGGGGTCACATTAGTAGCCGTTGAAAGCAATGATCTAATGGAATGCAGGGCATCAGGCAGTACCATTTCCCACTGTGTATTCTTAAGATTCCGGGATGTCAAAGCCAACATAACTGCCTTCCAGATCACCCCATTGTATCGTTCGCACTGTCCATTACCCTGGGGGTTATACGGGGTAGTTCTACTAGTAGAAATTCCCCGACTCTGAAGGTATTCCTTCAACTGGGAAGACATAAAAGAACTTCTTTGATCCGAATGGATATACGCAGGCATCCCAAAGATGACAAAAGTTGAGTCAGACATTTGATAACTGTAGCAGCTGATACATCTGCGCAAGGAAAAGCAAAAGGAAACCTTGAAAACTCATCCACAACAGTAAATATGTATCGATTTTGAGTCGTTGAAGGAAGAGGCCCCTTAAAATCAACGCTCAAACGTTCAAAAGGAGAAGTAGCCTTTATAAGATGAGCTCGTTGAGGCTTAAAGAAATTCGGTTTACACCGAGCACAGATAGAACATGATGAAGTCATCCGCTTTATGTCTTCAACTGAAAAGGGCAAATTCTTACTGCGTACGAAGTGTATCATCCTCGTAACCCCAGGATGACATAAAGCATTGTGAAGATTAATAAGCGTATCTCCGTGAATCACAGAACAATAAGCCCTCGACAGTGCATCAGCAGCAACATTATCCTTCCCCGGATGATAAACTATATAAAAATGGTAACATGCCAACTCAATCCTCCACCTCATTATTTTATCATTTTTGATCTTTCCAAAATGTTTAACATCAAACATAAAGGACACAGATTTTTGATCGGTTACCAACGTGAAATGTCGCCCCGATAAATAATGTCTCCATTTACACAGTGCTTCTACTATTGCATATGCCTCTTTCTCTATTGAAGAATGCCTTTTTTCACTATTGTTCAAAGTACGTGAGAAAAAGGCCACAGGTCTTCCATTTTGGTTCAGAGTAGCCCCAATTGCAAAATCAGAAGCATCCGTCTCAATCACAAAGGGAACCTGCTCATCAATAAAATGCACAACTGCTCCTAGGATACCCTTTTTAAATTTATCAAAACATTCCCTGGCCTCCCATGATAGAGGATATGTCGTAACCCGTATAAGGGGCCGGATCTTCTGTGAAAAGTTTGCAATCCAATTAGAATAATAAGAAAACAGTCCAACAACTCGTTGCAAAGCCTTAGAATTAGTAGGACAAGGTAAATCGATCAATGGTCGCAGACGTTCTGGATCTGGTTTAATCTTATTTCCTGAGATAATATACCCCAGTAGATTTACCTCAGTAGTCGAAAAGATACACTTCTCTTTATTAAAAGTTAAACCAACTTTTTCCGCAGCTTGAAGGAATCTTTCTAAATTAGAATCATGCTCCACCCTTGATTTACCACACACCGTGATATCATCTAAATATGAAAAGGTGTCAGAGAGAGAGTTATCACTTACGGTGGCATAGTGGTTAGCACTGTTGCCTCACAGCGCCAGGGACCCGGGTTCAAATCCGGCCTTGGGTGACTGTGTGGAGTTTGCACATTCTCCCCGTGTTTGCGTGGGTTTCCTCCGGGTGCTCCGGTTTCCTCCCACAGTCCAAAGATGTGCGGGTTAGGTTGATTGGCCATGATAAAAATTGGCCCTTAGTGTTAGGGGGGATTAAATACGTGGGGTTACGGGGATAGGGCTTGGGTGGGATGGCTGTCGGTGTAGGGACCGGGTGCTAGGGTTTGGATGATCAGCCATGATCTCGTTGAATGGCGGAGCAGGCTCGAAGGGCCGAATGGCCTACTCCTGCTCCTATCTTCTATGTTTCTATAAAAGCATCCATTGCCCGTTGAAAACAAGCAACACCATTAGTAACACCAAAGGGTATTCGGCAAAACTGATACAGCTTTCCACCAGCCTCAAAGGCTGTATATGGTTGATCCCTCTTAACAATAGGAATCTGATGATAAGCACTCTTTAAATCAATAGTGCTAAAAAATTTATACTGAGATACTTTGTTGATAAGCTCATCAATCTTAGGCAAAGGGTACGCATCTAATTGAGTATACCTATTAATAGTTTGAGAGTAGTCTATCACCATTCATTTCTTATGCCTCTCGTTAGTGGTGACAACTACCTGAGCCCGCCAAGGCGAACAACTAGGTTCAATGATTCCTTCCAATAAAAGACGTTGGACTTCAGAATTAATAAATTCTCTATCCTGACTGCTATACCTTCTTGACTTGGTAGCAATTGGCTTACATTCCGGCATCAAATTGGAAAAAAGTGATAATGGAGAAATGGATAAAGAAGTTAATCCACAAATGGATAAGGGTGGCTTAGTCCCTCCAAACGAAAGACTAAGACTCTCGTGTAATTTAAGCACATCATGACCAATCAAAATATCCGCACAAAGATTAGGCAAAACAGATAGGCGTATATCAGTATACGTATTACCTAGAAGAATCAATTTCACAAGGCAACAACCAGCTACTTGTGAAGTAAGGGTCGTCTGAGCCATACACACCTGATAAGTAACAGGCAAGATTTTCAAACACTTTTCCTTCACAAACTGAAGACTTATAAAACTCTCAGTACTGCCCGTATCTATGAGAGCCTTCACTTCTAATCCATTAACTTGGGCCATAACTATAGCTTTGTTTAGGCCATGAGCAAATGCAGCAGAAATTGATGCAATAAACGCCCTCTCTACAGGTTGAATAGTCGCAGAAGAGGAGGTAATTGAACCTAATGATCTACAAACACGTGCATAATTACCTCTCTTGCCGCATTTACTACATACAGCCTCCCGGGCAGGACACTTCAAACGAGAATGCCGGACGTTCCCACAAAAATAACACTTCTGAATCCTAGAGGCAACAGCCGCCGAAGTAAAAGGTGGAGCTATTGGAGTAGAAACTATTTCAGAATCTAGTAAACCACTCCCATTAAGTCCACCTAATTCCTTTTCGTCCGGAACTGCTGAAACCACAGTCACAGGCCGATTAGAAAGAGCATAAGAATCCGAACTTCTCTGAGCCATATCCAATGTAGAAGCTTGCTCAAAAGCACTCTTGAGATCCAAAGTCTTATTTTCTAACAACCGCTGACGAATTGATCTAGACAGTAGTCCATTAATAAAAGCATCCCGTACCGATACTTCCTTATATTCTTCGGCCGTCACGGCTTTATAATTACAGTTAGCACCAAGGTGCCGAAGTGCTTGTAAATAAGTATCCAAAGATTCTCCCACCTGCTGCCTACGGGCAGATAGAAGGTAACGTGCAAATACCTCATTCTTTGGTTTAACAAAAATCTTCTCCAATGTAGAAATAGCCAATTCGTAAGTTTTACAGTCCAAAATATACTTATACACATCTGGAGCAATGTAGTTGATCAGCATATTCAGCTTATTCAGAGACTCTTGTTCCAACACACCCAAAAAGTTTGTAAATGTACAATACCAATGTTTCCATTTATCATCCACTCCTGCAGAATTAGGGTCAGCATTGAATCGTTCCGGTTGAAGATATCGCTCCATTCTGATAAAAAGTTAATAAATTGAAATAAAGAATAGATTTGCCTTTCTAATCTAGGCTTTATTAACTTTAAAAACCCAGTAGCACCTCTTTCAACACCAGTCTCCAACAATGACTAGAGAGAACTGAATTTAAGATGGCCACCACAAATCACCTGACATCCACTACCAATGAGTTTACAACATATATCTCAAGGTAGAAACAAACAACCAATTACAATACTTCTTACAAAAACAGAGAACAACCACCCCATTCACCAATCACAATACTTCTTATTAAACATAGGAAATAATCACCACATAACCCCATTAGACAGAGGTGAGGTGGTGGGATTATCCGTATGGATCATGGTGCATGATGCTCCCGTATCCAGTAGATAAGTCCCTGTAGCCTTCTCTACCTCCATCTGTACGAGCGGTCTCTTCCATTCATCGTACCGGAGATTACACAGATGGACAGGCTGCGCGGGCTCCAGTCATTGTGGGGAGGCAGAGGTGGGCGAGGGGGCTGCAGCACCACTGATGGCTGCTACCTTTCCCTGATTGGCCCTGAGGAAAGATTTTATCGACTCCATGACGGACTCGACTGTATCGGGAGGAGTTTCTGTCTCTGCCTTCTGAGTTGGGGCTGCGGGGGTCCTGGCTTTATCGTCTCTCCCAGGCTTTTTACAATCCCTGCGCCAGTGGCCATCCTCCCCGCACCTGTAACAAGTGACCTTGTTCTGGGAGGGACGGCTCCCCTCCTGGCGCCACTCTTTCTTGTATTGAGCCCCAGGTTTAACCTCGTGGACCTTACCCTTTTGCTGGAGGGTCCCACTATTCCTACCATTCCTATATGCTACCGTGAGCTGCTGGATTACAGTCTTTTCGGTTGCTAGGGGGTCTCGGTGGTCAAACCAAGTATCAGCCTTTGCTTTTATCTGGGGCAGGCAATTGGACACCAGGCAACGAAGCCATTGGGTCCGCTGCCGCTGGTTCAGGTGTGCCCTATCTTGTCCCCCTGTACACGCGCTGTTGTAGACTGGCCACAGCCTGTCTGCAAATGCCTGTGGGGTCTCCCCTTCCTTCTGCAGTGTTTTCCCTATGCGATCGAACGGACTGCCGTCGTTTGCACCCATGGTTTCCAGTATTTCCTCCTTTAGGTCCTCAAAACCCTTTTGCCCTCTCTTAGCCTCATCCAAAAGGATCTGATAGAGCTTACTAGCTACAGAGAAAAGCAACATTTTGGCTTTCTCTTCGTCATCACAGCCGTTATCACAGGCTGCCTGTTCTATTTCTTGGAAGTGCGTTGAGGGGTCTCCCTTTTCGGAGAGCAGGGGAATATGTTTCACCAGGCCTCTGAGCTGTTGGGTATCATAGGGTACCAGATAGGTATGCTGAACAGCCCCTGGGTCATTATCGTTCACGGGTGGACCGTACCTCCGTTGTCGGAGGGGGTAGACTGGTCCTGGTCCCCGCCTGCCTAGTGGGACCTGCTGGCGTTCTCCTACCACCCCATTGTCCACCCCTTCTTGCTGCTAGAGCTCCTCAAAACTCAGAGCTGTGGGTTGCGGTCTTGGGATCTCTAATTCCCTAGCCAGCTCTGTTCTGGGTGCTGCCTGTGGGGCGGTTTGATTTGGGCTGCTGGTACTGTCCGACGAACTTCCCTTCAGACTTATGAGACATACCATCCCTTTAGTCCTTAATAACTCCACACCCAAACTCTCTATCTTTCTGTTACATGGGGTATGATCTGCTCCACTAAACCTTTGGTCGCAGGCCAGCTTATAAGCTGCCTTTACCTCCCTAACCATTTCCTCCTGCTCTGTTACTTCTGAGGTGAGGCGGGCATTCTCTTCCTGCAGTCTCATCTCGTTACTCTTTGCTTCTGTAATTTGGCACTTTAGGAACTCTATCTTGTGCCTCGCATAGCTTTTGCCCTCGCTAGCTTCTCGGGTCAGGTGTACGTTTTCCTCCTGTAGCCCCATCTCACTGTCCCTAGCCTCTGTGACTTCCTGTACAAGGTGCTCTATCTCTGCCTGGCATTTCGTGACTTCTAGTGTGAGGCGTGCATTTTCTTCCCGCACCCTCATCCCACAATCTCTGGCCTCATTCACCTCTCTTATGAGGCATTCTACCTCCGCCTGGCATTTTTCAAACTCTGACTCCCGATTCTTGGCCTCTGTAACCTCCTCCCACACCCTCATCTCACCCTTCTTAACCCAGCCACCTATACCATAATAGGTCAGCTTACACGCTGCCGTTAACTTCTGCAGGGCTACCCACAGACTGAAAGCAAGAAAAGCAAGAGCTGATGCTTTCTCCAGATCCAGACCACTTATCATATCAAAAACTGCCTCCAGTCCCTTCGTGGTCGCCAATTTGTAGGGGGGCATCCTTTACCTGGTTTACGGTAATTTACCTGGTCAGGCAGCCTTTTGCCACTGCACTGTGACCAATTCCAATCAGCGGTTTCAAATCGCTAAACCCTCCTTCCAGTTCTGACTGGAGGAACTTATAATTAATGATATATTAAAAACGGACAAATGGTCTGGATGCAAGAAAGTCAAATTTTATTAAAACTAAAGAAACTACACCACACGATCTAAGTAATCACAGTAAAATTGCTTAACAGGGGAAGGCAGGCAGCAAAATGAGGGATAAATGGCTACAATGTTGATTTTACAATCTTAGCAACATTTCCCTTAAATTACCACCCCTTTACTTCTCACTAAATTGTCTTGCTAGTGGGTCAGAAGCCTTGCTCACCTGCAGTCCAAAGAGTAAAAGAGAAGAGAGAGATGCTTCTGGGAAGCTATCTTTTATACCCCTTTTTTTGGGGCCAGCCCAGATCTGATGTTTCTGGGCTAAAACAAAAGAGATCCAAACTGTCCACTTGTCTGGGATGGGTTTGGATAAAGTTGCAGTTTAAATGTGTCCATTGTCTGTGATGGCTTTCGAATAAAGCTGCAGTGGTTTGAATGTGTTCTCCCATTCATTTAAACGGTTCCTCCTCAGTTTGGATGTATCCACTTGATATACAAACAAATGCTAATAGCATTCAATTGCTTTGTAAACAAAGCATTGTCCTGTGGTCATCTGGAACACAATTGATTGACAGTCTTGAGTGCTTAGCAAACAAAGTCCCTTTGTTCATGCTGGCAGTTTCAAGCACTTGATCTTAGAGTCAATTTCAGTGAATGGATGTGTGTAAACAACCCAGTGTGCTTGCCGTCCGATGATTGGCTGATTCAAACGGGCTACTCCCCAGTGTAAACAAACAGCTTGTAGGTTACCGGACCCGCCCAATACCACAGGGTGACTGACAGCTCGGGCTCCATTCAAACCCACTACAGGGCAGCGCTGAGCTTTTTCATATGCTAACAGCCTGTCTGTTTCATATGCTAACAGCCTGTCTGTCCTTTTAAATTCTGTTTCCATGAGGTCTGTTCAGCCATTTTAACAGTCCAAAACTCAAGAGTACATCTTTTAATAAAATGTACAATCTTAAAGTGTGCAATTTTCACAAAGTTCTTTGATTCCAGTGTCCAAGTGCTGCCCAGCTTACGAGTTTTTTAACGCAGCCTTTTGCGGTTCTGGGTATGTTTTAAAACATTGTCCAACCCAGAGACAATTTAAATCACACAGGTCTTCGTCCACGATGTGGATTAATATTTCCCGATATTCGGGGGCTGAGGGGATTTTGTGACCCCTACATCATCGCTGGGTCAAAATCCTGGAACTCCCTGCCTAACAGCACTGTGGGTGTACCTTCACTACACAGACTGCAGCGGTTCAAGAAGGCGGCTCATCACCACCCCCTCAAGGGCAATTAGGGATGGGCAATAAATGCTGCCGTTGCCAGCGCCACCCACATCCTATGAACGAATAAAAAAAAAGTCATTCCCCTCTTACACCTCTCTAACTCCTTCGCTGCCTAATTTCAGAATGATAATCTGATGTCCTGCATTGCAGAACAGCAGGAAATGGGGTGCATACATCTTGTTGTTATCGAGCTATCAGCTGCCAATCAGACAAGTACCAAGACTATTAACAGCCAAACAAATCAAATCAAATCAAATCAACTTTTATTGTCATTGTTAGTACACAAGTGCAGTACAACGAAATGTAGGCTTGCGGCTCCCGAGAGTGTACATTTGGATGAAGACATTTAAACATTCAACATACATTTGGCTTGTAGTGTATTAACATAAATATGACCATAATACAGTGCATTGGCAGATGTGCAGGCTTTAGAGTTTATTTGTGGAGTTCAGTAGGATGACAGCCCTGGGAAAGAAGCTGTTCCTAAATCTGGTTGTACGGGTGCGAATGCATCTGTCGCGTCTCCCAGATGGTAGGAGGGCGAACAGACTGTGGCTGGGGTGGGTAGGGTCTTTGATGATGGCCCGTGACCTCCGTAGACGGCGTTTCTGGTATATGTGCTCTATGGTCGGTAGCCGGGTGCCGGTAATGCGTTGGGCAGTTTTGACTACCCGCCGCAGGGCTTTCCGGACTAGTACCTGGACTATCGGCAGCCAATCAGACAAGTACTGAGACAATGGGCAGCCAGTCAGACAAGTATTAGTATGGCGTAGCAGATCATTCCAGCCCACATTAATTAACCCTTGTTTGTAACCCACACTTGCCCCTCAGTGGTGCACCAACAGCAATTTCCAGGCTTTCATGAACCAAACTGTATTAAAGAAAGGATAAATTTGAATTTCTATACAAAGCTATCAGTTTCTGCCTGAAGTAAATGTACATTTTAAGTAAATTGCAACACTTCACCAAATGAGAAAGGAATTATAGCACAATTATTTCATCAACAGTTTTGTTCAATTCAGAGACTGCAGTCTAATTTCCTTTTTTAACTTCTCATTTAGTTTATTCTATAATCCACTAATTTGGGTGCAGTGTGTTATTACTGATAAATTGGTGATATTTTTGATCCTACAGGACCTTTCTTTACCCTTCAGTTCCCAATTTGCATTGCCTGTCTCTGATGCTTTTATATCAGCAATCCGGTTATAGGGTAAAAAGAAAGCCTTACATTTATAATAGCGCCTTTCAGGGTATCCCAAAGCTCTTCACAGTCAATGAAGTACTTTTGAAGTGTAGTCACTGTTGGATATGTGGCAGCCAATTTGCGCACAGCAAGCTCCCACAAACAGCCATGTGATAATGACCAAATAATCTGTTTTTAGTGATGTTGATTGAGGGATAAATATTGGCCAGAACACTGGGAAGAACTCCCCTACTCTTCTTTGAAATAGTGCCATGGGATATTTTATGTCCACCTGAGAGGGCAGATGGGGCCTCAGTTTACCATCTCATCCGAAAGACGGCCATATGTGCAGGAAGTGTCACCAGCTACAGCAACTCGAGCTCTGGATTTCAGTGCTTAAGCGGCAGCTGGAGTCACTGCAGTGAACATAAGAACATAAGAAATAGGAGCAGGAGTAGGCCAATCGGCCCCTCGAGCCTGCTCCGCCATTCAATAAGATCATGGCTGATCTGATCCTAACCGCCAATCTACTATCACAGAACCATCTCCTGAATCTAACAGAATTAGACACACGAAATAGGAGCAGGGTCAGGCTACATGGCCCCTGAGCCCGCTCCGCTACCCACAGGGCCATGTCCGATCCGAACCTAGACTCATGTCCAAATTCCTGCCCGCTCCCCGTAACCCTTAATTCCCTTTACCTCTAGGAAACTGTCTATTTCTGTTTTAAATTTATGTAATGATGTAGCTTCTACAGCTTTTTAGGGCAGCATATTCCATGGACCTACCACCCTCTGAGAGAAGTAGTTCCTCCTCATCTCAGTTTTGAAAGAGCAGCCCCTTATTCTAAGACTATGCCCCCTAGTTCTAGTTTCACCCATCATCGGGAACATCCTCCCCGCATCCACCCGATCCAACCCCTTCACATTCTTATATGTTTCAATAAGATCGCCTCTCATTCTTCTGAACTCCAATGAGTAGAGTCCCAATCTACTCAACCTCTCCTCATATGTCCATCCCCTCATCCCCGGGATTAACCGAGTGAACCTTCTTTGTACTGACTCGAGAGCAAGTATGTCTTTTCTTAAGTATGGACACCAAAACTGTATGCAGTATTCCAGGTGCGGTCTCACCAATACCTTGTACAACTGAAGCAATACCTCCCTATTTTTATATTCTATCCCCCTAGCAATGAAAGCCAACATTCCATTGGCCTTCTTAATCACTTGCTGCACCTGCATACTTTTGAGTTTCGTGCACCAGGACCCCCAGATCCCTTTGTACTTCAGTACTTTCCAGTTTCTTGCCATTAAGATAATAACTTGCTCTATGATTTTTCCTGCCAAAGTGCATAACCTCACACTTTCCAGTATTGTATTCCATCTGCCAAATCTCTGCCCACTTACTTAGCCTGTCGATGTCCCCTTGCAGGTTTTTTATGTCCTCCTCACTCACTACTTTCCCTCCCATCTTAGTATCATCTGCAAACTTTGATATGTTACACTCGGTCCCCTCCTCCAAATCGTTAATATAGATTGTAAAGAGTTGGGGACCCAGCACTGACCCCTGTGGAACACCACTAGTTACTGATTGCCAGTCTGAGAATGAACCATTTATCCCAACTCTCTGCCTTCTGTTAGATAGCCAGTCCTCTATCCATGCCAGAATATTACCCCCAATCCCGTGATTTTTTATCTTAAGCAATAATCTTTTGTGTGGCACCTTGTCAAATGCCTTTTGGAAGTCTAAATACACTACGTCCACTGGTTCCCCTTTATCCACCCTATATGTTACTTCCTCAAAGAACTCCAGCAAATTTGTCAAACATGACTTCCCCTTCATAAAACCGTGCTGACTTTGTCCTATTAAATTATGATTATCCAAATGTCCTGTTACTGTCTCCTTAATAATGGACTCCAAAATTTTACCTACCACAGATGTTAGGCTAACCAGTCTATAGTTTCCAGCCTTCTGTCTACTGCCCTTTTCAAATAAGGGTGTTACATTAGCAGTTTTCCAGTCTGCCGGGACCTTTGATGAGTCCAGGGAGTTTTGGAAAATTATTACCAATGCATCCACAATCCCTACCGCCACTTCCCTCAAGACCCTAGGATGTAAGCCATCAGGTCCAGGTGATTTATCCGCCTTGAGTCCCATTATTTTACCAAGTACCACTTCCTTAATGATTTTGATCGTGTTTAGCTCCTCCCCCCCTATAGCCCCCTGTTTGTCCAGTGTTGGGATATTCTTAGTGTCTTCTACTGTAAAGACTGATACAAAATATTCAATCAGTGTTTTTGCCATCTCCATATTTCCCACCATTAATTTCCCGGTCTCATCCTCTAAGGGACCAACATTTACTTTAGCCACCCTTTTTCTTTTTATATAACTATAAAAACTCTTACTATCTGTTTTTTTATTTTTTGCTAATTTACTTTCATAATCTATCTTCCCTTTCTTAATCAATCTTTTTGTTATTTTTTGCTGTCTTCTAAAGTTTTCCCAATCCTCTATCCTCCCACTTGATTTGGCTACCTTATATGCCCTTGTTTTTAGTCGAATACTATCCTTAATTTCTTTACTTAGCTACGGATGGCTGTCTTTTCTTTTACACCCTTTTCTTCTCAGTGGAATATATTTTTTTGGGAAGTTGTAAAATAACTCCTTAAATGTACACCACTGATCATGTATCGTCTTACCCTTTAATCTATTTTCCCAATCCACTCTACTCAATTCCGCTCTCATACCTTCATAGTCTCCTTTATTCAAGCTTAGCATGCTTGTTTGAGATCCAACCTTCTCACCCTCTAATTGAATATGGAATTCAACCATGTTATGGTCACTCATTCCAATGGGATCCTTTACTAGGACATTTTTAATTAATCCTGTCTCGTTACACAGGACCAGATCTAAGGTTGCTTGCCCCCTGGTCGGTTCAGTTACATACTGCTCAAGAAACCCATCCCTAATACACTCAATGAACTCATCCTCAAGGCAGCCCTGCCCAATTTGATTTGTCCAATTAATATGATAGTTAAAATCCCCCATAATTATAGATGTTCCCTTATTACAAGCCTCAACTATTTCCTGATTGATACTCCGTCCAACAGAGTTGCAACTGTTCGGAGGCCTATAGACTACGCCCACTTGTGTTTTTTTCCCCTTATTATTCCTTACCTCCACCCAACCTGTTTCATTATCCTGATCTTTTGACCCAATATCATTTCTCTGTATTACAGTGATTCCTTCCTTTATTAACATAGCCACCCCACCTCCCCTTCCTTCCTGCCTGTCCTTCCTGATCGTTAAATAACCTGGTATGTTTAATTCCCAGGCATTGTCACCCTGCAGCCATGTTTCTGTAATGGCCACAAGATCATACCCATATGTAGTTATTTGTGCCATTAACTCGTCTATTTTGTTACGAATGCTACGTGCATTCAGATAGAGAGCTTTCAAATATGTTTTGTGACACTTAGTTCCTGCTTTTGCCCTTTTTATTACTTTACCTTTTACTCCATACCTTCTGCCCCTTCCTGACACGCTCTGGTTTTTAATTTCCCCACTGCTACCTAAGTCTATGACCTTCTCTGTTGTCATTTTTATTATTTGCTCTCTAGGAACCTCCCCCCCCCCACTAGTTAGTTTAAAGCCCTCTCTACAGCCCTAGTTATATGATCCGCCAGGACTCTAGTCCCAGCACTGGCCAAGTGAAGCCCGTCCCAATGGAACAGCTCCCTCCTGCCCCAGTACTGGTGCCAGTGTCCCAGGAAGCAAAACCCATTTCTCCCACACCAGACTTTGAGCCACGCATTTAACTCTCTAATTTTATTTGTCCTAGCCAAATTCGCTCATGTCTCAGGTAATAATCCAGAGATTATTACCCTTAAGGTTCTGTTTTTTAATTTGACCCCTAGCTGCTCATACTCCTTTAACAGAACCGGCTTCCTAGTCCTATCTACGTCGTTTGTACCAACATGGACCACGACAACTGGATCCACCCCCTCCCACTGCAAGTTTCTTTCTAGCCCAGAGGAGATGTCCTTAACCCTGGCACCGGGTAGGCAACACAACCTTCGGGAATCTTGCTCTCGGCTGCATAGAACTCTATCTATCCCCCTAATAATACTATCCCCTACCACTACAACATTTCTATTTACTCCCCCCTCTTGAATGGCCCCCCATTCCACGGTGCTGTGGCCAGGTTGCTCATCCTCCCTGCAGTCCCTGCTCCTGTCCCCACAGGGAGTAAGAACCTCGAACCTGTTGGACAAGAGCAAGGGCTGCGGCTCCTCCAGCTCTACCTCCTGGATCCCCGTACCTGCCTCACTCGTAGTCACACCGTCCTGTCCCTGACCATGGGCTACATCTGAATTAATTAACTTCATAGGTGTGACCACCTCCTGATACACAGAGTCCAGGTACTTCTCCCCCTCCCTGATGTGTCGCAGTGTCTGAAGCTCAGACTCCAGCTCATCAACACGGAGCTGGAGTTCCTGTAGCAGCAGACACTTGTTACAGACGTAATCACCGTGAGCCTCAATGGGGCCCACCGGCTCCCACATCTCACAACAGTAACACATCACCTGCTCCATTCTATGTAATTAATTAAATTTTTTATTGTTAGTTATGGACACCCTCTGCCCGATTTTAGATGCTAGTATCCCCTTTAATTAATTGGATTTAAATTAAATCAATCCCTCTAATTACACCAGAAAGGCCTTATTAACTACAACCCACAGAGTTAAAGTTTGAATAGAGCACCTAACACCCCACTTACCCTAACTCACACTTACCCAAACTCACAGCACCCTCTGATGACTCGCACTCAGTGCTTGCTCGCACTAGCACTGGTCTTTTTATACTGTTTGTTTGGTTACAGCCAAATGAGTCACCCCTGCTGATTGGTTAGAAAACTGGTTTCCACTGCCTGCTGTGCCAATTTACTCCTACTGCAGTGTAACCTTGTTTTACTCTTCTTAAACCAACAGAATCCCAAATATTTAACTTTTCCCCTTTACTTAAACTGCTTAAGTAATCTTATCAAGAATGATTTAAAGAGAAATAACAATTAAAGAACTCTCACACTTACCCAAACTCACAGCACTCTCTGATGACTCGCACTCAGTGCTTGCTCACACTAGCACTGGTCTTTTTATACTGTTTGTTTGTTTACAGCCAAATGAGTCACCCCTGCTGATTGGTTAGAAAACTGGTTTCCACTGCCTGCTGTGCCAATTTACTCCTACTGCAGTGTAACCTTGTTTTACTCTTCTTAAACCAACAGAATCCCAAATATTTAACTTTTCCCCTTTACTTAAACTGCTTAAGTAATCTTATCAAGAATGATTTAAAGAGAAATAACAATTAAAGAACTCTCACACTTACCCAAACTCACAGCACTCTCTGCTGATTCGCAGACCCGCAAGGCTGAGAGTTACGTGGATAGCATGTTTCAGCAGGTGGTCACACCGCAGCTTAAGAGTATGCAGGCAGAGAGGGAATGGGTGACCGCCAGAAGAGGAGGACAAGGCAGGTAGTGCAGGAGTCCCTGGAGTGGATCTTGCTCTCCAACCCATATTCTGCTCTGAATACTGGTGAGGGCGATGGTTGCTCTGGGGAGTGCAGCCAGAGAAAAGTCCACGTCACTACAGGTGGCTCAGTTGCGCAGGTGGGGAGGAAAACGAGTGGAAGAGCAATAGTGGTAGGGGATTCAATAGTTAGGGGAGCAGACAGGCGTTTCTGTGGCCACAGACGTGACTCCAGGATGGTATGTTGCCTCCCTGGTGCCAGGATCAAGGCTGTCACTGAGCGTCTGCAGGACACTCTGAGGGAGGAGGGTGAACAGCCAGAGGTCTTTGTCCATATCGGTACCAACAACATAGGCAGAAAGAGGAATGAGGTCCTGCAGGCGGAGTTTAGGGAGCTCAGAGAGAGATTATAAAGCAGGACCTCAAATGTAGTAATCTCCGGATTACTCCCGGTGCCATGTGCTAGTGAGTACAGGAATAGGAGGATAGAACAGATGAATGCGTGGTTGGAGAGATGATGCAGGAGGGAGGGCTTTAGATTCCTGAGGCATTGGGACCATTTCTGGGGGAGGCAGGACCTGTACAAGCCGGACGGGTTACACCACAACAGAGCCGGGACAAATGTTCTCATGGGGAGGTTTGCTAGTGCTTTTGGGGAAGGTTTAAACTAACTTGGCAGGGGGATGGTCACCAGCATATAGGAGTAGAAAAGAGGAATAAGGTGCATAAAAAAGAGTGTGTTGGATAGCACTAGAGAAGAAAGTAGTACTAGAGGCGGAAGTAGTACCATATTAGATAGGAGCAGACTAATAAAGACTACGAAAACTTCAAAAATGGGTTTAGAATGCATGTACGTAAACACACAAAGTGTGGTGAATAAGGTTGGTGATGGGCCTTCAATAACCACAAAACTAGAAGTTATAGACTTAAACAAGTTGGCTTTTAATCACTAAGATCAGAGCTAACATCTCAACACGCCGACTGGTTCACATGAATGAGTCATACAGATCCTGGGATCTTTATGTAAGAGAAGTCAGGGGCGGAGCCAAGAGCCAAGACCTGGAACCTCCCAGGTTCGTCGGGAAAGAGGAAGTGAAACTATACACAGTGGGGGAGGGTAATATACATGAGTGCAAAACGAATACAGGATCAAGACAAACAGATTTCATTACATTCACCCCTTCTATAGATTTAGTCCATCGGGGTGATGTTTCTTAAAAGTTGGTATAAGTGAGTCTGTCAGGAGGTTTTGCAGTTCTCAGTGATCGGCGCAAAGCTGGTTGGGGTGCCTCTAGGGGAGTGGATTCTGGTTCCTCCGCTGTCCGGGCCTCCGCAGTGTCTTCCAGGTTATCTGCAGTGTCCTCCAGGTTAAAGTTGGGTATTGATACCTCTGGGCGTCCTGTCTCTTTGTAGTGTAGGTCTTCATCGGGTAGTCTCCCATCATTCTCTCCGCTCCCCGAGGGAGCGAGGTCTTTTATAGAAACAGTGTCCTCTCGCCCGTCAGAGTATTCGATATAGGCGTACTGAGGGTTTGCATGGAGGAGCTGTACCTTTTCCACAAGGGGGTCCGTTTTATGGCCTCTCACGTGCTTCCGCAATAGTACTGTCCCCGGAGACGTCAGCCACGCGGGTAGAGATATGCCCGAGGTGCATTTCCGGGGAAAACGAACATCTTTTCGTGAGGGGTAGCGTTAGTGGCAGTACATAACAGAGACCTTATGGAGTGGAGCACGTCTGGGAGGACTTCCTGCCAGCGGGAGGTCGGAAGGCCTTTTGACTTTAAGGCTAACGTGACAGCCTTCCAAACAGTAGCATTCTCCCTTTCCACTTGCCCATTACCCCGGGGGTTGTAGCTCGTGGCTATCCCTTTCGAGAGCAAGAACTGGCGCAGCTCGTCACTCATGAATGACGTCCCCCTATCGCTGTGTATGTAGTTCGGCATGCCAAACATGCAGAATAGATTACAGAGACACTTGATGACCGTGGCACTGGTCATGTCTGGGCAGGGAATGGCGAAGGGGAAGTGGGAATATTCATCAATGATATTGAGGAAGTATACGTTACGGTCGGCAGAGGGAAGGGGTCCCTTGAAGTCCAGACTTAGGCGCTCGAATGGCCGTGTGGCTTTGATAAGGTGTGCACGGTCAGGCCTGTAGAAACGAGGCTTGCATTCCGCACAGATGCGGCAGGCTCTGGTCATTGCCCTGACCTCCTCGATGGAGTGGGGCAGATTGCGGGACTTTATAAAATGGTATAGTCGGGTGACCCCTGGGTGACAGAGGTCGTTGTGGAGACCCTGTAATTTGTCCGTATGAATGCTGGCACACCTTCCCCGCGATAGGGCGTCTGGGGGTTCATTAAGGGCTCCCGGCCTGTACATAATATCATAGTCGAACGTGGATAGTTCGATCCTCCACCTGAGTATTTTGTCATTCTTGATTTTCCCCCTTTGTTTGTTATTAAACATGAAAGCCACCAACCGCTGGTCGGTGAGCAGGGTGAAACGTTTGCCGGCTAGGTAGTGTCTCCAGTGCCACACTGCCTCCACTATAGCCTGTGCCTCCTTCTCAACAGAAGAGTGCCTGATTTCAGGTCCCTGAAGGGTTCAGGAGAAGAAGGCCACAGGTCTCCCAGCCTGACTGAGGGTCGCAGCTAAGGCAAAGTCTGACGCACCGCTTTCGACTTGAAAGGGAATGCATTCGTCCACAGCACACACTGCAGCCCTTTCAATGTCCTGTTTAATACTGGTGAAAGCCTCCCGAGCTTCAGCTGATAGTGGGAAGGACGTCGATTTAATGAGGGGTCGGGCCTTACCAGATTAATTGGGCACCCATTGGGCATAATACGAAAAAAATCCCAGGCACCTTTTTAAAGCTTTGGGATTGTGTGGCAGGGGCAGTTCCTTTAGGGGGCGGAATCGGTCAGGGTCCGGTCCAATTACCCCATCTTCCACCACACAGCCGAGGATACAGAGACGGGTTGTGTTGAAGACACATTTGTCTTCGTTGTAGGTTAGATTCAGCTTTAGGGCAGTTTTTAAAAATCTCGCAAGATTTAGATCGTGGTCCTGCTGGTTCTGCCCGCAGATAGTGACATTGTCCCGATAGGGGTAGGTAGCTTGTAGTTTATTCTCGTCAACCATGCGGTCCATCTCACATTGGAAGACCGAGACCCCATTTGTTTCTCCGAAGGGCACTCTGAGAAAATGGTAGAGGCGCCCGTTCGCCTCGAAGGCGGTGTATGGGTGGTCCTCCGTTCTAATGGGGAGCTGGTGATACGCGGATTTGAGGTCGATAGTCGAGAAGACTCGGTATTGCGCAGTCTGGTTGACCATTTCTGATATGCTGGTGATGCGCCATCAATTACTCAAAAGACTGAGGTTAAGCGAGTAACAACCAGGCTTTTATTAACTAAAGAATGAAGGTCTAGTCTCGAGTGGGCGACCCGTCCAGAATACTAAGGGACTGGGAGGTAGTCACTTATATACCTGGAATAGTGGGAGGAGTCAGCCGAGGCATGTCCAGACCTGTACCTAGTGGAATACACATACACATACAGACAGGTATAACAGTGGTTTACCACATTCACCCCTTGTTTAAAAATGAATCCGGCGGGGTGAAGTGTATTTAAAAGTTTGTGTATTGGAGTCTCTCCGGAGGTCTTGTCTGCCGCTGTGATCGACGTGGCGACGGCAGGGGTGGTGCAGCTTCCGGCGTCGCGTCCCGTGTAGGCTGGGGCACTGGAGTGTAGTCCTCGTGGGTGACGGTCCAAGGCGAGCCGGCTGCTGGGGTTGGATATCGGGTCGTGGGGGGGGTGGTAATGGGTAGTGGGTTACAGTGGTCCCCGAAGGTGCGAGGTCTCGTATGGAGACTGTGTCCTCCCGCCCGTCCGGGTACGCAATGTAAGCGTACTGGGGGTTGGCATGGAGGAGGTCGACCCTCTCGACCAGGGGGTCCATTTTATTGGTCCTCACGTGTCTTCTCAGTAGTACCGGCCCTGGGGACGTCAGCCATGGCGGTAACGCTGTCCCCGATGTGGACTTCCTTGGGAAGACAAACATTTTCTCGTGAGGGGTGGCATTGGTGGCAGTGCAGAGCAGTGACCGAATCGAGTGGAGCGTATCGGGGAGCACCTCCTGCCAGCGGGAGGTCGGAAGGCCCCTAGACTTTAAGGCTAGTAGGGCGGCCTTCCAAACTGTTGCATTCTCTCTTTCCACCTGTCCGTTCCCCCGGGGGTTGTAACTGGTGGTCCTGCTTGTGGCTATACCCCTAGCGAGCAGGTACTGGCGGAGTTCGTCGCTCATAAACGATGAGCCCCGGTCGCTATGGATATAGCTGGGGAAACCAAACAGGGTGAAGAGGTCGTTCAGACATTTAATGACCGTGGCACTGGTCATGTCCGGGCAGGGGATAGCGAACGGGAAACGGGAGTACTCGTCAATGATGTTGAGGAAGTACACATTGCGGTCGGAGGAGGGGAGAGGCCCTTTAAAATCGACGCTCAGGCGTTCGAAAGGGCGAGTGGCTTTTAGCAGGTGGGCTCTGTCTGGTCTATAAAAGTGCGGTTTGCACTCAGCGCAGACTTGGCAGTTCTTGGTCATGGTCCTGACCTCCTCAGTGGAGTAAGGCAGGTTGCGGGCCTTGATGAGGTGGAAGAACCTGGTGACCCCCGGGTGGCAGAGGTCATTGTGGAGGGCCCTCAGCCTATCGATCTGTGCGCTGGCGCAGGTGCCACGCGATAGGGCATCTGGGGGTTCATTGAGCTTCCCAGGCCGGTACAAGATCTCGTAATTGTAGGTGGAAAGTTTGATTCTCCACCTCAAGATCTTGTCATTTTTGATTTTGCCCCTCTGCTTGTTGTTGAACATAAAAGCAACTGAACGCTGGTCAGTGAGCAGGGTAAATCGTTTTCCGGCCAGGTAGTGCCTCCAATGACGCACAGCCTCCACAATAGCCTGGGCCTCCTTCTCGACCGCTGAGTGTCTGGTCTCCGGGCCCTGGAGGGTTCGTGAGAAGAATGCCACAGGTCTCCCCGCCTGATTAAGGGTGACGGCCAGAGCGAAGTCGGACGCATCGCTTTCCACCTGGAAGGGGATGGATTCGTCCACTGCGTGCATGGTGGCTTTGGCAATGTCCTCCTTGATACGGTGGAAGGCCGATCGGGCCTCTGCCATCAGGGGAAAAGAGGTGGATTTGATCAGCGGACGGGCTTTGTCTGCATAGTAGGGGACCCACTGGGCGTAGTAGGAAAAAAACCCTAGGCACCTCTTCAGAGCTTTTAGGCAGTGGGGCAGTGGGAGTTCCATAAGGGGACGCATCCGGTCCGAGTCGGGACCGATGACCCCGTGCTCCACAACACAGCCAAGGATGGCGAGGCGGTCTGTGCGGAATATGCACTTCTCCTTGTTATATGTCAGGTTCAGGAGTTGGGCGGTGCGGAGGAATTTCTCGAGGTTTGCGTCATGGTCCTGCAAGTCATGGCCGCAGATGGTCACATTGTCTAGGTAAGGGAAAGTGGCCTGCAGCGCGTTTTGATCGACCATCCGGTCCATCTCCCTTTGGAAGACGGAGACCCCGTTGGTAACGCCAAAGGGAACCCTAAGGAAGTGATAGAGGCGGCCGTTTGCCTCAAAAGCAGTATACTGGCGGTCTTCGGGGCGGATGGGGAGCTGGTGGTACACTGATTTCAGGTCAATGGTCGAAAAGACGCGGTACTGCGCGATCTGGTTGACCATGTCAGCTATGCGGGGGAGTGGGTAGGCGTCCAGCAGGGTGTAGCGGTTTATTGTTTGGCTGTAGTCGATGACCAAGCGTTGTTTCTCGCCGGTCTTAACGACCACAACCTGGGCTCGCCAGGGGCTGGAGCTGCCCTCAATAATTCCCTCCTTCAGGAGCCACTCCACTTCGGTTTTGATGAAAACCCTGTCCCCGGCACTGTATCGCCTGCTCTTTGTGGCGATGGGCTTACAGTCGGGGGTGAGGTTAGCAAACAGTGGGGGGGGTGGGACTCTGAGTGTGGAGAGGTTGCATCTGGTGCGCGGCGGGCAATTTGGAGGCTGCTGGCTGTGGACTGTGAGTGGGGGGAGGGGGCCACCATACGCCATCGTAACGCTTTTGAGGTGGCACTGGAAATCCAACCCCAGTAGAATGGCAGCGCAAAGTTGGGGCAGGACCAGGAGTTTAAAATTATTGAACACAGTCCCGTCTACTACTAGTGTCACCACGCAGTAGCCGCCAATGTCCGCTGACTGGGACTCGGCGGCCATAGAAATCCGCTGGTGCGCAGGCAGGACTGGGAGAGAGCAACGCCGCACCGTGTCGGGGTGGATGAAGCTCTCTGTGCTCCCGGAGTCAAAAAGGCAGTTTATTGCATGGCCATTTACCTTAACGTCCATTTTGGACCGAGCTAGTTGGTGCGGTCTCGTTTGGTCCAGCGCAACAGAGGCCAGCGTAGGGGTTGGTGTGTCGCTGCGGGTATCAGACGGGGGGGGGTTGGCGGCCTGCTGCGTCCCGGCTGGTGTCCAAGATGGCGGCGTCCATGATTCCCATGTGGCTGGAGTCGTCCAAGATGGCTGCTGCTGCGGTGGTTCGCACATGGCTGGGGAGGCCCAAGATGGCGGCCCGCACGGCCCACACGCGGCGCTGTTGGGGGCCCAAGATGGCGGCTCGCACGGCCCACACGCAGCACTGCTGGCGTTCGGGGTGGCTTTGGCCTTGCAGACGCTAGCGTAGTGTCCCTTTTTCCCGCAGCCCGAGCAGGTCGCATTCTTCGCTGGGCAGCGCGCTCTGGGGTGTTTGGCCTGGCCACAGAAGTAGCATTTCTGGCCTTGGGATACTGCTGTCTGGCTTTGGGCCACTGCTGTGGTGGTTGGGCCGTTGTTGGGCTGTGGCTGGGGTGGCACGGTGCTATGGGGCTGTCCTACCGTGTCCCAGGTTGTCGTTCCCCGCGGCGTCCACGGTGCAGAGGAGTAGGCATCCATGCCCCGGTAGGCTGCGTCCAGCGTTAGTGCGATTTCGGAGGCTTTGTCGAGGGTGAGGTCACTCTGCTCCAGCAGTCGCTGTCGGGTGTAGTTGGTCCTATGGCCCGCTACGAAGGCATCCCGGATCAGTTCCTCCGTGTACTTAGTGGGCGTTACCGCCTTACACCCACAGGCCCGGCCAAGCACGGACAGTGCTTGGAGGTATTCCTCAGTCGATTCCCCAGGTTGTTGCTTGCGACTCCCCAGGAGGTGCCTGGCGTAAACTTCGTTCACAGGGTGTGTGTACTGGGTCTTGAGGAGCTGGAGGGCGGCTGTGTACGAGGTCGCATCCCGGATGACTGAGTACACTCGGTGGTTCACCTTGGAGATCAGGACAGACAGTTTGTTCGCATCCGTTACGACCACAGTGGAGGCAGTCAGGAATGCCTCGAAGCACATGAGCCAGTGAGCAAACTTGGTGGAAGCGTCCGCTTCCCGACTGTCCAAGTCCAGGCATGCTGGTGTGAGGATCTTGTCCATTATAAAAATTTAGTTAATAAAATTGATGCGCCATCAATTACTCAAAAGACTGAGGTTAAGCGAGTAACAACCAGGCTTTTATTAACTAAAGAATGAAGGTCTAGTCTTGAGTGGTCGACCCGTCCAGAATACTAAGGGACTGGGAGGTAGTCACTTATATACCTGGAATAGTGGGAGGAGTCAGCCGAGGCATGTCCAGACCTGTACCTAGTGGAATACACAAACACATACAGACAGGTATAACAGTGGTTTACCACAGCGGGGTAAAGGGTAGGCGTCCAGCTGGGTATAAATATTAACAGTCTGGCTGTAGTCAATTACCATCCGTTTCTTTTCGCTATTTTTAACTATGACTACTTGGACACGCCACGGGCTGGTACTGCATTCAATAATGCCTTCCCGCAGGAGTCTGTCCACTTCCGCCTTGATAAAGTGTCTGTCTTCCAGACTGTACCGTCTACTTTTGGTCGCTATGGGCCTACAGTTCGGAGCGAGATTAGCGAATAAAGAGGGCGGGCTGATTTTTAAGGTTGATAGGCCACAGACTGTGAGTGGCGGCTGGGACCCGCCATATGCTAGCGTGACACTTTTGTGGTGGCACTGGAAGTCCAGGCCCAAGATTACATTAACACAGAGTTCTGGCATCACGAGGAGTTTAAAATCCTTGTAGTCCGTGCCTTTTACAGTCAGTGTTACCACACAATAGCCCAAAATGTCCGAAGTGTGGGGCTTAGCAGCCATAGCAATTCTGCTCCGTGTAGGGGTTACCGTTAATGAGTGCCGTCGTACCAGGCTAGGGTGGATAAAACTCTCGGTACTCCCACAGTCAATTAAACATTTCGTTAAATTCCCGTTTACCTGTATGTCCATCATGGATTTTGTCAACGGGTGTGGCCTGGATTGATCCACCGTGATCGAAGCCACTGTTGGGCCCTGGGCGGCCGTTGAGTCGGGAAAAGATGGCGGATCCCAAGATGGCGGCCCGCACGGCACGCACGAGGCGGTGACGGAGTTGGAAATCGGATTCCCCCTGCAGACTTTGCTAAAATGCCCCTTTTTCTTACATTTGAAGCATATAGCGTCCTTCGCTGGGCATCATTGTCTGGGGTGCTTGGCCTGGCCGCAGAAGTAGCATTTCGGGCCTCGAGACATTGCCGCTGTAGTAAGACTCCTGGGTGAACTTCTGTGTGGGGACTCCGGCGGCGTAGAGCTGGTCTGAGACCTGGATGGGGAAGATGGCTGATTCTAAGATGGCGGCCCCCTCGGCGCGCACGAGGCGGTGAGGGCCGTATGGCCGGAAGAATAAGAGTCAGAGTTTTTCTGGGCCACGTCCAGCGATCGCGCAGTGGCCACTGCCTTTTTTAAGTCCAGGACCTCCTTCTCCAGCAGTCTCTGCCGGATATAATTCGATTTGAGGCCCATGATGAAGGAATCGCGGACCAATTCATCAGAGTACGCGTTGGCCGTCACGGCCTTGCAGTTACAGTCCCGGACCAGGTCCAGTTGGTGAGCTACAAGCACAATTAGTCGTGTGGCAATATGATGTGGCAATAACGGAAGTGTGGCTTAAAAATGGTGAGGACTGGGCACTTAATATTCAAGGGTACAAGGTGTTCAGGTAAGATAGGGAAGGAAAAAAGGGAGGTGGAGTGGCAGTGCTGATTAAGGAAGACATGTTAGCGTTGGAAAGGGAGGATGTTCTTGAGGGGACAAGTACAGAATCCATTTGGTTAGAGTTGAGGAGCAAAAAGGGTATGATCACTATTCTGCCCTCGCAACGCGATCCTATGCAGAGCTAGACAGATAGCGAACAACTTGATATCTTCCCGTAAAATCACAAGGCTTGACTTTTCTTGTAACGCTTTATTGAAAGATTCTTATTATTGTAAAACTGAAATACAACACAGAAATGAAAGCACACATTAGTATACAAGCGCATAACTAATATGTATACACAAATTTAGGTACGCCTGAGCAACATAGTACATTTAGCATGTAAATTACCAAACACGTGGAAACACAGCTTACTGTAAATATACATTTAGCAAACTGGGAGGCATTCTCTTTAAATTAGCCCTGTACATGGTGTATCAAAATACAGCTACTAGTTAACCAGCTAGACAGAGAAAGGTTACAACTAAACATTTTCTACAACATGCAGTGCACACTAATCATCTATAGCATTCTAAAATACTTACAGACAAATAATTTCCAAGACTCAAGCATGGGGACAATACAACTGAGGAGCCTGTGCTGCTGTAGGAGCACCTTGGTGTAGGTCCTGTTCCAGCGGGGACTCCATGAGGACTGGGTACGCAGTCCTGTGGGGAGCGTGATGACCTCATCACGCTCGGTCGCGTTTGCCCGCGCTTGGGGCGTCCCGTGACTGCGTAGTTGCGTCGCTGGCCGTGTTTCTGGCCGTTGAGGCCGAAGTCGGGAGCGGGAACTGGAGGCCAGGCTGAGCCGGTGCTTGCCGCGGGAGCGGAAGATCGCGTCGCTCCCGGCGGCTGGTCGATGCGGCCGAAGACGCTAGGCCGGGCTGTGCTGGCGGCCTTTCTGGAAGGCCGAGTCGGGCCGGCAGCCGCCTCACGCACGTCACGTCGTATGTGACGTGACGTCAGCACGCTACGTCGTACGTGACGTGACGTCAGCACGCTAAGGCGCGTCTTAAAGGGGCAATGGCCCTAAAAGGTAAGTTAAAGGGGCAACGGCCCCAACAGGTAGGTTATACATATATAAGTAAGTTAAATACATACAGTGAGGTTAAGTTAGAGGGAGAGGCAGCACAATCACGCTATTGGGGGTATTCTATAGGCCTCCAAATAGTGAGAGGGAGGGAGAGGAGCAAATCTGCAGGAAAATTGCAAAGATATGCAAGAGCTATAGGGTGGTGATAGTGGGGGACTTTAATTACCCAAATATCAATTGGGATAATGCTAGGGTAAAGGGAAAGGAGGGGGAGAAATTTCTGAAATATGTTCAGGAGAATTTCCTTGACCAATATGTTCTTGGTCCAACGAGGAAGGAGGCATTGCTGGATTTGGTGCTGGGGAATGAGGTGGGCCAGGTCGACCAAGTGTCTGTGGGAGAACACTTGGGTACGAGTGATCATCGCATCACAAGATTTAGATTAGCAATGGAGAGGAGCAAGGAACAATCTAGAGTGGTACTTCTAAACTGGAATAGGGCTAACTTCAATGGGATGCGAAAGGATCTAGCCAGGGTAAAATGGAACCAAAGACTGACAGGAAAAACTGTAATGGAACAATGGGTGATCTTTAAGGAGGAGATGTTCGAAGTACAGGCTAGGTACATTCCAACAAGAGGGAAGGGTAAGAGAACCAAAGCAAAGGCTCCTTGGATGATGAGGGAGATAGAGAGGATGATGAAACAAAAAAGAGGGCGCATGAAGCATGTCAGGTGAATTCTTCAAGGGAGAACCAGACCAAATACAATAAGTTGAGAGGGGAAGTGAAGATGAAAATAAGATTGGCAAAGAGAGAATATGAGAGTAGAATGGCAGGTAACATTAAAGGGAACCCAAAAATCTTCTACCGGCATGTAAATAGTAAGCGGGTAATAAAAAGTGGGGTAGGGCCTATTAGAGACAAAGAAGGTGATATATGCTTAGAGGCACAGGGCAAGGCTAGAATACTTAATGAGTACTTTGTATCGGTGTTTACTAAGGAGGTGGATGCTGACAAAATATTGGTAGAAGTGGAAAAGGTAGAAGCAATGGAAGGGGTGAAAATTGATAGACAGGATATACTAGAAAGGCTGGGTATGCTTAGACTGGATAAGTCACCTGGTCCAGATGGCTTGCATCCCAGGTTGCTAAGGGAATTGGGGGAGGAGATAGCAGAAAGGCTTGCCATAATTTTCCAATTTTCCCTAGATGCAGAGGCGGTGCCTGAGGATTGGAAAGTGGCAAATGTGACACCATTGTTCAAGAATGGGTGTAAGGACAATCCTAATAACTACAGGCTGGTCAGTTTAACATCAGTGGTGGGTAAAGTTTTGGAAACAATAATCAAGGAAAAAATTAACGGGCACTTGGAAAGGTTTAAGCTAATTAAGGAGAGCCAACATGGATTTGTAAAAGGCAGATCATGTTTGACTAATCTAATTGAATTTTTTGTTGAAGTAACAGGGAGGATTGATGAAGGGAATGCAATGGGTGTTGTCCACATGGATTTTTGGAAAGCGTTTGACAAAGTACCACATAGAAGGCTGGTTAACAAAATTGAGGCTCATGGAATAGGTGGGTCAGTGGCAGCTTGGATAAGGAATTGGCTTAAGGACAGAAAACAGCGAGTTGTGGTAAACGGCTGTTTTTCAGACTGGAGACTGGTAGACAGTGGTGTTACCCAAGGGTCAGTGCTGGGGCCACTGCTTTTTTTGATATATAAATAAATGACCTGGATATTGGAATACAGAGTAGAATTTCTAAATTTGCCGATGTCACCAAACTTGGGGGTGTGGCAAACAGTGAGAATGATACCAATCGACTGCAACAAGACATAGAAAGGCTAGCAGAATGGGCAGACAAGTGGCAGATGGAATTTAATACAGAGAAATGTGAGGTGATGCATTTTGGCAGAAGGAACCGGGAGAGCCAAGACACACTTAATGGCACAGTTTTAAAGAGTGTGCAGGGACAGAGGGACCTGGGAGTTAATGTGCATAGGTCCCTGAAGGTGGCAGGACATATTGAGAGAGTGGTTAGCAAAGCATATGGGATCTTGGGCTTCATAAATAGAGGTATTAAAGTACAAAAGTAGAGAAGTTATGCTGAACCTTTATAAAGCGCTGGTTGGGCCGCAAATGGAGCATCCTGTCCAGATCTGGTCACCACACATTAAGAAGGATGTGAAGGCCCTTGAGAGGGTGCAGAGGAGATTTACCAGAAAGGTTCCAGGGATGGAGGATCTTAGCTACAAGGACAGGTTGGGGAAGCTGGATTTGTTTTGATTAGAGCAAGGAGGCTGAGGGGTGATTTGATAGAGGTGTACAAGATTATGACGGGTTTGGATAGGCTAGATGGGGAAAGGCTGTTCCCACTAGTTGATGGTACAAGGACTAGGGGTCACAGATTTAAGGTTTTGGGTAAGAGATACGGGGGGGACGTGAGGAAAAACTTTTTTACATGGGGAGAACCTGGAACTCACTGCCAACGGAAGTGGTGGAAGAGGAGACACTCGGGCCTAGAAATTCAGTTGCCTTAGCGCCGCTTTTGAGGCGCTAGAGGGACTAGCGGCAGAGTTATGGCCAGTTTAAAAATTCCCTGGGGCCCTAAATCGGCGTTGCACCGGTAGCGCTGCGCCGGCACCGATGACATCATCAGTGTGCGCAGCGTCCCGGTTGCCATGCCGACGGGCCCTAGCGCCGAAATTCAGTTGCGGCCGCCTCGCCCGTGGCAGCCGCAACTAAGACTCTGGCAACAGAGTCTTGCATGAGTTTGCGCCGGCGCATTAAAGGCCCCGCGGCGGCCGGCCGCTTTCCCGCCGGCCGCCTGCCCGCAGCTCCCTCCCCAGACTTCTCCCCCCCACCCCCCGGAACAGATGCAAGCCCGGCACTTGTCCGAGGTGCCGGGCTCATTTTTAGACAGATTTGCGCGGGCCGCGGCCGGGTGCAGGCAGCTCCTCCTTAATGGAAGGAGGAGGCCTGCACTTCCCGAGCCTGCCGCACCGCATCGGGTGCCGCAGCGCCGGAATTGCGGCGCGAAACGGCAGTTAGCGCCGATTTACCGCCGCAAAGACCCTTCAGTAGCGCCGGCAGCCGTTTGGGCGCGGCCCTGCTGAATTTTTGGCGCGCGCAGGGGGACTTAGCGCCGGCACTAACTTCCGGCGCTAAAGCCCTGGCTAAGCCAAAACCCAATTTCTAGGCCTCAATGTTTTCAAGGGGAGACTGGATAGGCACTTGAGGGAAATAAACTTGTAGGGCTACGGGGATAGTGCAGGGGAATGGGACTGACTGGATTGCTCTACAGAGAGCTTGCATGGACTCAATGGGCTGAATGGCCTCCTTCTGTGCTGTTTTGACTCTACGACCTCCAACAGTGCAGCGGTCCCTCAGTAATGCACTGGTGTGTCAGCCTGGATTTTGTTCTCAAGTCTCCAGAGAATTTTCTGATTCAGACTCGAGTGTGCTACCGACTGAGCCTCGGCTGATACCTAAAGGTCCTTGTGTTTGGACTGGTAAAGTGTGTCTCCTTGCTGAATCAGCCCTTTGATATAATGAGGGGCAATGTTCCGAGTATGCCACAACAGCAGACACCGTTGATTTCAACGGATGGAAAAAGTGCAAGCAGTTTGCACATGATGTTGTGATTGGTGCTGGCAGCAGGCGTGGCTCCCTGTTGCCATTCCATGCTCAGAAGATCACCCCACAGCTTTCAAATACTGTGGGTGTTGCCTCATACCAGACTTGAGGTGCTTCTGTTGAATACAACACTTTATTTCCATTCTTTTAAAATGTGCAGATTCTGCAATCAGTGTGCACAACCAGCGAATTTTAAACCTATCTTCGGAAACTTCACTGTGGTTGTGTAAGGACCAAAGAGCAAAGATCATTATCAATAAATGGTGTGTATCAGAAATTTGCTTGTGGAGGTCAATGCATCACACATGATTTTCTGTCCATTGGAAGTGAGAACGCTCTGATGTCAAAACTACCGTCAGTGTATATATTCTTGGATCTATATAGATCTCCCTCAGTATATTTATTCTTGGATCTATACAGATCTAAAGTCAGTGTATATATTCTTGGATTTATACAGAGCTACCATCAGTGTATATATTTTGGGAGTATGTAGATCTACCCTCAGTGTATATATTTTGGCAGTTTATAGATCTACCCTCAGTGTATATATTTTGGCAGTTTATAGATCTACCCTCAGTGTACGTATTTTGGGAGTTTATAGATCTACCATCAGTGTATATATTTGGGGAGTATATAGCTCTACCCTCAGTGTATGTATTTGGGGAGTTTATAGACCTACCCTCAGTGTATGTATTTGGGGATTATATAGCTCTACCCTCAGTGTATGTATTTGGGGAGTTTATAGATCTACCCTCAATGTATGTATTTGGGGAGTATATAGCTCTACCCTCAGTGTACGTATTTGGGGAATTTATAGATCTACCCTCAGTGTATGTATTTGGGGAGTATATCCTTATTCTCCTCTTAGGCAGTCCCTCGGAACCGAGGATGACTTGCTTCCACATTAAAAATGAGTTCGCAGGTGACTGATTAGTCCAATGCGGGACCTACAGCTCTGTCACAGGTGGGGCAGATGGTGGTTGAAGGGGCGGGTGGGTGGGGTGCTTGAGTTGATGTGCGCTCCTTGCGCTGCCTGCGCTTGGTTTCCGCTTGCTCCCGGCGAAGAGACTCGAGGTGTTCGGCGCCTTCCCGGATGCTTCTCCACTTTGTGCGGTCTTGGGCCAGGGATTCCCAGGTGTTGGTGGGGATATTACACTTTTTCAAGGAGGCTTTGAGGGTGTCCTTGAAGCGTTTCCTCTGCCCACCTGGGGCTCTCTTGCCGTGTCGGAGTTCCGAGTAGAGCGCTTGTTTTAGGAGTCTCGTATCGGGCATGCGGACAATGTGACCCGTCCATCGGAGCTGATTGAGCGTGGTCAAAGCTTCGATGCTGGGGATGTTGGCCTGAGCAAGAACACTGACGTTGGTGCGCCTATCCTGCCAATGGATTTGCAGGATCTTGCGGAGGCAGCGTTGGTGGTACCTCTCCTTTGCTTTGAGGTGCCTGCTGTACATGGTCCATGTCTCTGAGGCAGACAGCAGGGCGGGTATCACTGCTGCTCTGTAGACCATGAGCTTGGTGCTGGGTTTGAGGTCCTGGTCTTCAAACATTCTCTTCCTCAGGCGACCGAAGGCTACACTGGCACACTGAAAGCGGTGTTGGATTTTGTCGTCGACGTCTGCCCTTGTTGACAGTAGACTCCCGAGGTATGGAAAGTGCTTCCCTGTCTGCCACAGGGAAAGTCATCGCAAGAATCCTCCTCAATCGCCTTCTCCCAGTGGCCGAAGAGTTCCTCCCAGAGTCACAATGCGGATTCCGCCCACTAAGGGGCACAATGGACATGGTCTTCACCGCACATCAATTACAAGAGAAATGCAGGGAACAGCACCAACCGCTGTACATGGCCGCCTTTGACTTCACAAAGGCCTTCGACACTCAACCGTGAGGAATTATGGAGTGTCCTCCTCAAATTCTGCTGCCCTCAAAAGTTTGTCACCATCCTCTGCCTGCTTCATGACGACATGCAAGCCATGATCCTGACCAACGGTTCCACCACAGACCCAATTCACGTACAAACTGGGGTCAAGCAAGGTTGTGTCATCACACCAACGCTCTTCTTGATCTTCCTTGCTGCAATGCTCCATCTCACCCTCAGTAGGCTCCCCACTGGAGTGGAGCTAATTTACAGAACAAACAGGAAACTGTTCAACCTCCGTCGTCTTCAGTCCAGATCCAAGGTCATCCCATCCTCTGTCATCGAATTACAGTATGCAGACGATGCCTGAGTCTGCGCTCACTTGGAGGTCGAACTCCAAATCATCGTCAACACTTTCACCGAAGCGTACGAGAGCATAGGCCTTACACTAAACATCCGTAAGACAAAGGTCCTCTACCAACCTGCCCCCACCACACAGTACTGGGGAGTATTTAGCTCTACCCTCAGTGTATGTATTTGGGGAGTTTATAGATCTACCCTCAGTGTATCTATTTGGGGAGTTTATAGATCTACCCTCAGTGTATGTGTTTGGGGAGTTTATAGATCTACTCTCAGTGTATCTATTTGGGGAGTTTATAGATCTACCCTCAGTGCATGTGTTTGGATAGTTTATAGATCTACCCTCAGTGTATGCATTTGGGGAGTACATAGATCTGCAGTCTGTGTATGTATTTGGGGAGTTTATAGATCTACCCTCAGCGTATGCATTCTGATAGTATAAAGATATTATTATGAAGTCAGTTAAAATATGTTCTAAACTAATGAGATATGAAATATTGCAGTGCAAAGCTTGACTGTCTTGACTTGTGTAAATCAATAGGAGAGCCAGCGATTTACTCAGCAGGCTGTCATTATCATGAAAGCCATAGAAAATATGATACGTAGTTTCGGTGATCAGCAAGAATTTCGCAATGCTTCGATGGAACTGGAATTTGCTCTCCAATTTCAAGACAGGAAGATGGCTGACGAGCAAAAAGAGGTGACCTGATTGAAGAGTATTGGTTAGAATCTCCCAAAAAAATATTATAAGGGAAAACAAAACACTTCTGTGACTACCTCTATGCTCACTGGTTGCTTCCTTTTACCCGCTTTATACACTATTTTCATCCATTTTTGGGTCCCTTTTGGGCTCGGTTTTCCTACTTATTTTAAATGGGTTACCACAAATGTTAAATTAATGCCATCGTAAATCAAGACAACATGTTTCACCTCATTTTGCTGTTCTTTTATCCAAATGAGAAGTGTAACAGCTAGCATGCTTGCATCATACACATCAAATGCACTATCCACTTAGTCCCATTCCCCAGGTGCTTTGAAAATTTCCTTTTACAATTATTTATCCTTTTTAAAAGCTATTATAGATTCTGCTTGCACCACTGTCTTAACCTCTCCCTTTGTTCTTTGGTGATTATCTTAAAATTATGCCCTCTAGTTACCAGCTGACTGACCAGTGGGAATAGTTTTTCTTGACTTAACATATCAAAACTCCTGATTTAATTTATCAAAACTCTTAATAATTTTGAACACCTCTGTCAGATCCCCTCTTAACATTCTTTGTTGCAATGAAAAGAGCCCCAGTTTCTCTAATCTCATTTATAAAGCCTCCATTCTTGATATCACCTTAGTGACTCACCTACCAACCTGTTCTGCCATCGCCCCAGGCTTTAGGTCCTCCTGGATCTGCTTTACCCTAGGCATCCTCTAGCATGGCCACTGCAGTACCCATCACCCTCTCCCAGAGCAGCATACTACCAACTCTGCAATATTGCCCACGCCTCCCCTCCCTCATCACCATTGCTGCTGAAATGCTTTTCTTACCTCAAGATCTGACTCCACACCGGCCTTCTAAGCCCCTCCATGCACAAACTCTAATTTGTCTAGTACTTTGGGAATTCTTCAATTTAGCACTCGCTCAGTTCTTCAATTTAGCACTCGCTCAGTTCCACTCCCCCATTACATCTATTATCTCCAACCTCCACTAGTTCCCACTGCACCAAATTCATAATCCTTAGCTTAATTTCCAATTCATTCCATGACTTCACTCCACCGTACCTCTGAAACCTCCTCCAGCCCCAAGTCCCAGCCCTTGGTCTATGGCTCCAACTCTGGCTTTCAGTATAACCCCCTCACCCATCAGCTTTCCTCGCTTGGTGACTGAATTTTCATCCATGTAGGTCCGTCCATTCCTCTGAAATTGCCTCCCTGAGCCTTTTCACCTAGCTACTTTGCTTCTCGCCTTCACCAAAACCTATTTTTACAGTCCACAATTTTGGTTAACTCTCCGAATTATCCCACTACCACTACATCTGTTCTTACCTTTGTGAAGTGCTGCGAGACATTTCAAAATAGGCACAAAAGCAGGCCATTCAACCCCTCGAGCCTGTTCCGTCATTCAATTAGATCATGGCTGATCTGCACCTCAACTCCATTTATCCACCTTTGCTCCATATCCCTTGATACCCTTACCTAACAAAAATCTATTGATCTTAATTTTGAATTTTTCAATTGACCTAGCTTCAACAGTTTTTTGGGGGACAAAGTTCCAGATTTACACTACCCTTTGTGACATCCCCCCTGAATGGCCTAGCTCTGATATTAAGTTCTGGACTCTATCTTGTTCTGGACTCCTCCACCAGAAGAAATAGTTTCTCTTTACCCTATCAAATTCTTTAATCATCTTAAACACATCAATTAGATCACCCCTTAATCTTCTATGCTCAAGGGAATGCAAGCCTAGTCTGTGCAACCTGTCCTAATAACTTAACCCTTTTATTCCCAATATCATTCTGGTGAAATTACACTGCACCCCCTCCAAGGCCAATGTATCCTTCCTGAGGTGTGGTGCTCAGACTGAACACAGTACTCCAGATTCGATCTGACCAGAATTTTATTCAACTGTAACATAACTTTCACCCCTTTGTATTCCAGGCCCTTTGAGAAAAAGGCTAACATTCCAGTAGCCTTTTTACTTATTTTTTGAAGCTGTCCATGTTAAAGGCACTAAAGAAATGCAAGTTGTTATTTTGCTATTAAGCAAACTGACATCACACAATTCAATTTGAACAAGACCCGACTATTTTGGTCCCTGTCCTCACTGTAAATTTGCTTTTACCGTTTTTCCGCTAGGTCTTCAACAAAGCCTTATATGGCACCTTATTACATGCCTTTGACGTTTGCCTCAGTCCTGAGGAAAATTTTGCTATTAGTGCACTCCTATTTGATACCTCGCCGAGGAAGCTGTCTAGAAAAAGCAAGACATGCTCAGGTGAGTGTGCCGATACCAGTTGACAGGTAATCTTAGCAGATGAAGAGACAATGGCTTCTTGCTCAGCAGGAAATACTTTATTACTTTCCTTGCAATTGAAGTGTATATGGTTCAATATTTATCTCAACAGCCATTATCTACTGCAATTCCTAATTCCTATAATACAGCTCATCATATTTATGATTAACATACATAATTTAACCAAAGATCCTCTTAAAAGCTTTAGCATGAAACTGCAACTTTGAAACGGTTTCATGAAAGATTTGGATAATTGTTGTGAACAGATACTTCTTGGCTTGCATGTTACAAATTTGTGAATGCTTGCAAAGGCAGTTCTACTCAGACATTCCCAGATAGGTGCTCTTGGAGCAGACTTTTCCAGGTAGGTGTTCTTTGGTCAGACATGCCCAGATAGGTATTCTTGGTTCTGCAAAGACAGTTTCACAGGTAAGTGCAGGTAACGGCAAACCCCCTCTGGGCCGGAGAAACTCCTTGGCGTCCCTTCGGTCATTCTTTTTTCACCTCCAGGTATCGAGGGCTAATAATTTCAGTACCCCTTTCATCAATATAGTTGTAGCAACCAAAGATACCTCAAATCCCTTTTTTTTTTTAAATCACTTGCTGGAATATGAGAAACTTTTACCACATGTACATTGGGTGTTCCCATCAGAAGGAACGGAGAATTGCAGGTAAACTGTTCATCATGCAATTATCACAGGATTTCCCGTTAAAAGGAAGCTCTTATGCATTATGCACCAGCGCATTCTATGGCAGTCTAAAATGAGCATAGCACGATTCCATAGGGGAGCCAGTGGATTGTCGTCTGCTTCCCTGCAGCCCTGCATGCCCGATTTCATGGGCGGAAAATCTACGCCGCCTATTCAAAAAGGTGCTCCAATGTTCATGCAAATTTTTATCTTAATTTCAAAGCATAGGAATCAAGTGCGCATTAGTTGTAAGAAGGTTCTGTAGCCACAGATTACCATTAACTCTGCTACTGTGTGCCGGAAGCAGACAGTGAACTTAAAAAGAAAGACTTGCATTTATATAGCGCCTTTCGTGACCTCAGTATATCCCAAGTACTTTTCAGCCAATGAAGTACTTTTGAAGTGTAGTCACTGTTGTAACATAGTGAAATGCGTCAACCAATTTGTGCACAGCAAAGTCCCACAAACAGCAATGTGATAATGACCAGATCATCTGTTTTTAGGTGTTGATTGAGGGATAAATATTGGCCAAGACACCGAGAATAACTCCCATGCTCTTCTTTGAAATAGTGCCATGGGATCTTTTACGTCCACCTAAGACGGCAGATGAGGCCTCAGTTTAACATCTTAATCCGAAAGACTACACTGCCCACAGTGCAGCACTCCCTCAGTAGCACTGCACTAGATTGTCAGCCAAATTTTTTTGTGCTCAAGCCCCTGGACTGGGCCTTGAGCCCACGATCTTCTGACTCAGAGGCAAGACTGCTACCACTGAGCCATGGCTGCAGCATCAGTGTCATTTTAAAACATTTCAGAAATTATCAGGGACCAATTAGCAGCACTTACTGCTGCTACAACACCATTAGTTATTTTCTTAAAAGAACATGTAGTTTCCATGGTAGCAGCAACATGTACTGCTACACTTGAAAGAAAATGTATTTCACTTGCAGGTCGATTGACATACGTAAAAGGGAACTGTTGATACAGCCAATTGAAGGTTATAGCACTGTTGCACTTTTTTCAGGAAGGTTCGAGGAGAAATCTAGAGAGCAATAATGCAATGGCCAGTGGCCCTCACATTGATGGCATATTAGGCCAGAGGCCTGAGGCCTATTCTACACTAAATGCACCGCAATGTAGTGTGTACACTTGGAGCCTGTGCACAGGCTGTGTGCAAAATTCATTATAGCCGAGAACAGCCGGTGTGAAGAAACTTGCTTTGATTCCTGAACAAAGCCAGCACCGAACTCCACACACAGCTGGAGCCAAATGTGAACCTCCCAACCTTCAGCCTACAGCTGTATCCAGCAGGTAACTGACGCATATAAGGGGGTTGAAATTGGTCTGTGCCATTAGTGTGAAACGGGCTCACGATGAATCGGCAGCCCATTTTGCACCATGCCCATTTGCCTTCAATGGAAAGGAAGATCGGGCGCAGTGTAAAACCAGCTGCCGATTCACTGTGACCCATTTTTACACTAATGGCACAGACCACTATGGAGTGTCCTCCTCAAATTCGGCTACCCTCAAAAGTTTGTCAATATCCTCCGCCTACTTCACGATGACATGCAAGCCGTGATCGTGACCAACGGATCCACCACAGACCCAATTTACGTATGGACCGGGGTCAAGCAAGGCTGTGTCAATGCTCTTCTCGATCTTCCTGGCTGCAATGCTCCATCTCACCCTCAGTAAGCTCCCCGCTGGAGTGGAGCTAATCTACAGAACAAATGTGAAACTGTTCAACCTCCATCGCCTCCAGTCCAGATCCAAGGTCATACCATCCTCTGTCATCGAATTACAGCATGCAGACGACGCTTGCGTCTGCGCACACTCTGAGGTCGAACTCCAAACCATCGTCAACACCTTCACCGAAGCGTACAAGAGCACGGGCCTTACACTAAACATCTGTAAGACAAAGGTCCACTACCAACCTGCCCCCGCCACACAGTATTGCTCCCCGATTATCAAAATCCATGACGAGGCCTTGGACAACATGGACCACTTTCCATACCTCAGGAGCCTACTGTCAACACGGGCAGACGTCAATGACGAAGTCCAACACCGCCTTCAGTCTGCCAGTGCAGCCTTCGGTCGCCTGAGGAAGAGAGTATTTGAAGACCAGGACCTCAAACCCAGCACCAAGCTCATGGTCTACAGAGCAGCAGTGATACCCGCCCTCCTGTATGCTTCGGAGACATGGGCCTTGTACAGCAGGCACCTCAAAGCACTGGAGAGGTACCACCAACGCTGCCTCCGCAAGATCCTGCAAATCCATTGGCAGGATAGGTGCACCAACGTCAGTGTTCTCGCTCAGGCCAACATCCCCAGTATCGAAGCTTTGACCACGCTTGATCAGCTCCGATGGACAGGCCACATCGTCCGCATGCCCGATACGAGACTCCCAAAACAAGCGCTCTACTCGGAGCTCTGACATGGCAAGAGAGCCCCAGGTGGGCAGAGGAAACGCTTCAAGGACACCCTCAAAGCGTCCTTGAAAAAGTGCAACATCCCCACTGACACCTGAGAATCCCTGGACCAAGACCGCACAAGGTGGAGGAGAAGCATCCGGGAAGGCGCCGAACACCGGGAGCAAGTGGAAGCCAAGCGCAAACAGCGGAAGGAGCGCACGTCAACCCAAGCACCCCACCCACCCGCCCCTTCAACCACCGTCTGCCCCACCTGTGACAGAGACTGTAGGTCCTGCATTGGATTCATCAGTCACCTGAGAACTCATTTTTAGTGTGGAAGCAAGTCATTCTCAGTTCCGAGGGACTGCCTAAGAAGAAGAATGGCACAGACCAATTTACCCCATTGATTGATAGGGCCAGGGATTCCCGCACACATTTCCCCCCACCCCACCTGACTTCATGTCTGGAAATCTGACGGTGACACGGCTGCAATCTCCAGGTGTGCGCCCTTTGGGCCATGCTCCCCACCAGGTCCACTGGCTTGGAAAATTGCCTCACTTGTCGGTGCGCTATGCTTGAGGCTGAGGATACTGTTCCGAAACAGATAGAAATTTGATGACAACAACTGCGATGGGGTTAAAAGGAAAAAGAGTCACTGCTGTATGTTCAATTTGTAGTGCGAATCTTCAATGTTCCATTAACTTCATGAGCCCCTTAATGTTTTTAACAAGGTGCTCTTTCTGAAGTTCCTGAGGGGTGGCAGGACAGGAGCCCAACTAAGGAAGAAGGGGAAGCTGCCACCAAACTACAAGCTTGGTGGAAAACTTTACTCGTTCAGGAAATAATGAGGGCCAGAATGGCAGGTAAGAAATTAGGTGACTAACAAATTTGAGTTTTGCTTCAGAGACTGAGTATCAATGTGCAATATGTCATTTTGTGGCAAACAGTAAGTTGGTTTATTTTTTCCACCATGTAGTATAGGATGCGTCCAGCCAACAAGAAGGGGTGAAAAAATCACAGAACTATACCTCTTTAAGACCCTAGGACATTACCTTCTCACACAGAGAGAGCTAGATTATACATATTAGTGCTCCCAGTGCAGAGCGTCACACATCCAGAGCGCACAGCAGGAGTTCGAACATGGAGATCAATTAATCCATTTCCTTAATGGATGTAAAATCGTGCAGGATGCTGGAGAAACTTCTTTACACATAGAGTTGTGAGGCTGTGGAATTCACTTCCAGAGGCAGAAATTAAGTCAACATCCAAGATTAGATTGGACAAGTGGATGAAGAAAAAATGTTGAAGGGTTATGGGCACAGCATGGGTAAATGTGATTAGAACTTATGCTCACGTGGAGGGTAAACGCAGACACAGACCTGCTGGATCGAATGACCCATTTCTGTGTTGTAGCTGCTATGTATTTCTATGGAATTAGGGGATTTGTAGCAAATTGGATTAAAAACGGGTTACTACTAAAACAGAGAATAGGTGTTAATGCCGATTTCTCATCGTGGTTGGAAGTGAGTAGTGGTGTCCCACGAAGATCAGTTCTGGGACAGCTTCTGTTCACTATGTAAAGCAATGAATTGGACACAGGGCTAGAGGGAGCAAATTTGCAGCTGATAGTAAATTAGGAGGCATAGTAAATAATTCTTTGCACCCAAGCTCCATCAGCACGAAGAAGCAGAGCCAACTTCTCATAAAAAATGGTGCTTTGTGTAATGGTTGGTTTTTGGCCAGTAGGACAAGGGCCAACAGGAGTGAAGCCACCAGAGAGCAATTACAAAGAAGACCGATGCCACAGCAGCACTGCTTGCCTGAGTGCTGGGCAATGATAGACAGCAGCATTACGCTGCCACCACTACTGGAAGGTGTAATTACTGAGGGACGATTACATAGACAAATCCCATTATAGATGTGGGCATAGGAATCTGTAATAATGAGAATAAATTAACACAAAAGCTGTAACAAAATCATGACAACAGGAAGTCAAGTGGTGAAAACAGAAATGTACACATACACATGATTTTTAATACGTTATAGATTTAGATATCAACATATATGTGTGATATATATGTTACATATGTTAGGTAATTATTCATTTAGTATCCACCCATTTGAAGTGTGGATATAGTATTGGCCCCAGTATTCCTTTCCCCCACCCCCACCCCAACCTCCACCCTTGCCTGGGTACAGAACAGGCGCAATGTATTGTCCACCAGTCTCGGGCCGTAGCACCTACAGATCTGTTGGGTTTCTAAAAAGGAGCATTGAAACTTGGAAAAAAAAATTGTTTTAGGGATGTGTGTGACACTGGCAAAACAGTATTTATTGCCCATCCTTATTTGCCACAAGGGCATTTAAAATCAGCCACTCACTGTAGGACTGGAGCCACATGTAGACCAGACCATGTAGAGGTGGCAAGCTCCCTTCCTTGTGTACCAACAATCAGGAAGTTTTAATGGTCATTTTTCTGGTGCCAACCCACAAATTTGTATAGATTTGATCAGGTAGATAGAGAGAAGCCATTTCGTCTAGTGATGGAATCCAGAACAAGGGAGCGTAATCTTAAAATTAGAGTTAGGCAGTTCAGGGGTGATGTCAGGGAGCACATCTTCATCTGGAACTCTTCCCCCCGCCCCCTCCGCCCCCCAAAAAAAAGCTGTTGAGGCTAGGCCAATTGAAAATTTCAAAATTGAAATTGATAGGTTTTTGTTAAGCAAAGGTATTAAGGGTTATGGAACCAAGGCAGGTAGATGGAGTTAAGATACAGATCAGCAACAATCTAATTGAATGGTGGAACAGGTTTGAGGAGCTGAATGGCCTACTCCTGTTCCTATGTTCCTAATTACCAGAGTTGATTGAATTTAATTATTACAACTTTAAACTCTCAGGGCTAAATTTTCAGTTGCTTGCGCCAGCAGTTAGCGCCTTAAGAGAAGTGATTTTCGGGCGCTATGCGTGTAGCGCCCGGGCGCAGCGCAGTTTGCGCCCCGCCCCAAATTAAGTTGCCCGTTAGCGCCGGTGCAAAGTTTAGCGGCCGCCCGGATGCGCGCGCAGAAAATGACGTCACATCCTCGTGCAACGCCCTTTGGCCGCCCCGAATCCAAACTTCAGTCGGACCGCCCCATTGTGCGGCTGGCGTCCAGAGCGTTTGTAAAATGGAACGCAACACACCCTGGGGAGCGCAAATTAAAGGGCACTCCTCCTGCACTATAAAAGGCAGTCTGCATGTGTTGTGTGGAAGGATCCAGTGTGTTGTTGTGAACGGTGCATTTATGTTTCCGGCCTCCTCCTCCTCCTCCTCCTCCTCCTCCTCCTCCTCCTCCTCCTCCTGCTGTTTTCCCCCCCAGACTCTGCCTTTGAAAAAAACACATGCACCCTTCCCCTTTAAGAGCTCACTGGCACCAGAGTGTCTGCCGTGCGCTGCGCCCGAGCTCGGGTGTTGCGCTCTGCACCGCCGGCTTAGCGCCTAAAGATAGTAGTGGAACGCCTCTTTTAGTGCTCCACCAACCTCTTAGGGCGAAGCCACTGAATTTCCGGCAACGGGGCGCTACTTTGGGGCGGGCGCTAACTTCGGGCGGGCGCTAAGGTTAGCGCCCCAAAACTGTCTATACTGAAAATCTAGCCCAAAATCTCTGGGTTGCTAGTCCAGTATCATAACCACTAGGCCACCGCACTTGCCTTTAAGGTCCACTGGAAGTGGGTGCCACTTGGTCACAGTGGGAGCAAAGTGAGGCAGGAAGGCCAGAAACAAGCCCTCCAACCTCACTTACATTGTAATGGTGGGAGGAAGATCAGTGCCATGCTTTCTCCATTTACATATCACTGTAAAAATAGCGTGTTCCGCATTCTGACCATTCACTGAGTAAAGAAGTTTATCCTGAATTTCCCTATTGGATTTATTAGTGACTACCTAATATTTATGACCTTTAGTTTTGGACTCCCCCCTGCCCCCTCAAGCGCCTTTCACAACCTCAGAACGGCCCACTGCACTTTACAGCCAATGAAGTACTTTTGAAGTGTAGTCACGGTTGTAAAATGTAGTAAACGTGGCAGCCAATTTGCGCACAGCAAGCTCCCACAAACAGCAATGAGATAATGACACATGGTTTTTTTTTAAGTGTTATTGATTTTGGAATAAATCTTGACCAGGACACCGGGATAACTCCCCTGTTCTTCTTCAAAGTAGTGCCATGGGATCTTTTACATCCACCTGAGAGAGCAGACGAGGCCACGGTTTAACGTCTCACCTGTAAGACTATCTCAGATACTGCGGCACTCCATCAGTACTGCACTGGGAATGTCAGCCTAGATTTTTGTGCTCAAGTCTTTGGACTTAAACCCACAACCTTCTGACTCAGAGGCAAGAGTGCTGCCAACTGAGCCACAGCTTGAGCCCCAGCCTGTTCAGTTCTGGTATCATCCTTGTAAATCTTTTTTGCACCTTCACCAATGCCTCCAAATCCTTTATATAATATGATGAAGACCAGAACTGTGCCCAGTACTCCAAGTGTGGCATAACTGAGGTTCGATACAAGTTTAACATAACTTCCCTGCTTTGCAGTTCTATCCCTCTAGAAACCAGTGCTTGGTTTGCTTTTTTATGGCCTTGTATACATATTATTACATAGTCTTTACAGCACAGAAACAGGCCATTCGGCCCAACAGGTCCATGTCGGTGTTTATGCCTTATTATCCTGCGTCGCTACTTTTAATGATTTGTGAATATGTACTCCTAGATCCCTTTGCTCCTCTACCCCATTTAAACTCTTATTATCCAAGTATGTGGCCGTTTTATTCTTCCTACCAAAATGCACCATCTCACAATTATCTTTATTGAAATTAAAGTTTACCAATTATACACCCATTCTGCAAGTTTATTCATGTCTCCTGTAACACATATTCTTCTGTACCAATACAGGGACAGAGAAAAATGCATCTGTTAAGGAAACCCTGCGGCAAATTTGGGAAATGCTAGAACCAGACGCATTGCAACATGGCTTGTTTTTACTTAGGTATGATGCACTGAACACAACTGAGTGACATTCAGATCTGCAAAGATAATGTTACCTGAAATATTGTTTATCACTATTATTTATTATGTACTACGTATGAGGTAATGTACTTGAATTAATACTTTCATTAATTAAAGGTGCTGTGATGTTTCATAGGTCAGGATGAGGAAGTGAGCAGTTCTGATTAAAAACTTAATATAAGAAATAGGAGCAGGAGTAGGCCATACGGCCCCTCAAGCCTACTCCGCCATTCAATAAGATTATGGCTGATCATCAACCTCAACTTCACTTTCCCGCCCGATCTCCATATCCCTTGATTCCCCATGAATCCAAAAATCTATCTATCTCAGCCTTAAATATACTCCAAGTCTAAGCATTCACAGCCCTCTAGGGCAGAGAATTCCAAAGATTTACAACCCTCTGAGTGAAGAAATTCCTCCTCATCTCAGTCTTAAATGGTTGACCCCTTATCCTGAGACTATGTCCCCTAGTTCTAGACACTCCAACCAGGGGAAACAACCTCTCGGCATCTACCTTGTCAATCCCCTTCAGAATCTTGTATGTTTCAATGAGATCACCTCATTCTTCTAAACTCCAAAGAGTATAGGCCCATTCTACACAATCTCTCAACATAGGACAGCCCTCTCATCCCAGGAATCAATCTAGTGAACCTCCGCTGCACTGCCTCCAAGGCAAGTATATCCTTCCTTAGATAAGGAGACCAAAACTGTGCACAGTACTCCAGGTGTGGTCTCACCAAGGCCCTGTACAATTGTAGCAAGACTTCCTTACTCTTATACTCCAATCTCCTTTCAATAAAGGCCAACATGCCATTTGTCTTCCTTATTGCTTGATGTACCTACATGCTAGCTTTCTGTGTTTCTTGCATGCGGACACCCAAATCTCTCTGAACATTTAAAGGTTTCTCACCATTTAAAAAATATTCTGTTTTTCTATTCTTCCTACCAAAGTGAATAACCTCACATTTCCCTACATTATACTCCATCTGCCACCTTACTGCCCAATCACTTAGTCTATCTATATCCCTTTTCCGATTCCTTGGGGGAGAAATTCGGTGGCGCCCCTTTTGAGGAGCTAACTTCACGCCCTGGCTCTGTAAATTCAATGGTCGCGCTCCAAGTAGGAGGCGGGGCGCTACTGGAAGTGCTCACCCTCCTTCCTGGGGCACAACAACTGAATATCACGCCGCTACATGCAACAGCGGCACGCGCGTCAGCGCTGCGGTATTGCAGGCCTCCTCCCCTGATTAAAGGTAGGGGGCCTAGCGCTGCACACACCAGGGCCCTGCTGGACCACTGGGGAGCGGGGTGCCGGGAAAGCAGCCCAGCACTCGAGGAGTGTCGGGCTAAGTGATCGCGGACGGCACCCCGACTAAAAAAGGGGAAGGGGGCAGGTGCTGGCAATCGTCCAAAAAAAATGGCGGCCCAACACCTGCCCTTTAACTTGCGCTGCCGTGGCTACAAAAATGCCACGCTGACCCTGTCGGACATATTGTCCGGCGATATGACAGGGGGCGCTACCGAGTTTGCAGCCGGGGCACGAGCGGGGTGCTGCGCACGGCGATGACATAATTGCCGGCGGCGTAGCACCACAGGGAGCTACCGCCGCCACTAACCTCCCGCTGAATTTCGCGGGAGGCATTAGCGGCGCCGTGCCCGGGTGCTAGGGGCTTTGCGCCCTGATAAAGCCGTTAACAGGAGACACAATGCAACCCAATTTTTCCCCCATTGTGTTCTCCTCACAGCTTACTGTCCCACCTAGCTTTGTATCGTCAGCAAACTTGGATACATTGCATTTGATCCCTTCATCTAAGACATTAATATAGATTGTAAATAGCTGATCCTTGCGGCACCCCACTAGTTACAGCCTGCCAACCTGAAAAAGATCCGTTTATCCCAACTCTCTGTTATCTGTCCATTAACCAATCCTCTATCCATGCTACTAAATTACCCCAACCCCATGAGCCCTAATCTTGTATAATAACCTTTTATGTGGCACCTTATCGAATGCCTTTTGGAAATCCAAATATACTACATCCACTGGTTCCCCTTTATCTACCCTGCTTGTTACATCCTCAAAAAACTCTAATAAATTTGTCAAACATGATTTCTCTTTCATAAAACCATGTTGACTCTGCCTAATCATGTTATGATTTTCTAAGTGTCCTGATACCACTTCCTTAATAATGGATTCCAGCATTTTCCCGATGCCTGATGTCAGGCTAACTGGCCTGTGGTTCCCTGTTTTCTCTCTCCCTCCTTTATTGAATAGCGGTGTTATATTTGCGACCTTCCAATCCGCTGGGACCGTTCTAGAATCTAAGGAATTTTGGAAGATCAAAACCGATGCATCCACTATGTCTTCAACCACCTCTTTTAGAACCCTAGGATGCAGGCTGTCAGGTCCAAGGGATTTGTCAACTTTTAGTCCCATTAGTTTCAGTAGTACTTTTTCTCTACTTATATTAATTACGTTAAGTTCCTCACCCTCATTAGACCCTTGGTTCCCTACCATTTTTAGTATGGATTTTGTGTCTTCTACTGTGAAGACAATACAAAATATTTGTTTAACGTTTCTGCCATTTCCTTATTCCCCAAAATAATTTCTCCTGTCTCAGCCTCTAAGGGACCAATGTTTACGTTTGCAACTCTTTTCTTTTTTACATACTTGTAGAAACCCTTAGGGCTCAAATTTCCAAGCCCCGAGGAGGTGGGTTTGGAGGCGGGAGTGGTGATAAAATTGCAGAATTGGGGGGCAGGAACTCATCCCGCCCCCAACCCGCCGCCGTGCCAATGTCCCAGGAGGCAGGCATCCGACCTGTTGTAGGGGGTGGTGTTTGGGGTCAGCTTCACCTCTGACTTATGAGCGGTTCAAATCGCTCCCACTCCCTTGGTTCTAGACCTTGGACTTATTTGGGGGTTGTGATAAAAGTGCAGCAGACAACTGATTTTTGGTGTAAGAACTTTGATCTTTATTTGAGAAAGAAAATACAACACAATAATAACACTCTAATAAAATGGGGAAACACCGACATACACGAGGGAAAAATTACAGTAGACAAATACCTCACCCTTCCCAATCCCATCTTACTAGCTAAGTTAGGCTCTAAAGGGACCAGGGATAATGCTCACCAAAGCGACTCCTTGACAGTTGAGCTGGTTCGCGATTTCGGGGTTCATTAGATGTGTCGGTTGGGGCCTGCCGTACCCCGGATACGGTAGAGGACTTCACCTGCATAGCTGGTCAGTCTTTGCGAGTCCGCTGATGTGGTAGGGTGCGTATTGGATCTATCAGGTGAGTACCCAATTTTCTTTGGTTAGAAATAGGGCCTAGAGTCTTTTGAATAAAATCTTACCCAGGGGTAAGTCAGGATAGTTTGTAGAGTGGAAAAGACTTGCGAATCTTCGGTTTCTTCCGAGTTGGGTTTTCGTTGGTCGTGGTGGCCCGATATTACCCAGTTGGCTGTAGGTAATATTCGATGGGGCCCTTGGTGCCGCGGGGTGTCCGATGGTGTGTTACTTCTTCGAGAGAGAGAACTGCTTCGAGATGCTTGCTCCTTGATCTTGGTGTTGCTCGACGATGGCTCTTCTTAAACTTGTTTCTTCTTTCCGCTCGAACTGTACTGTAGTGTGAACTACTCCGCCTTGCTGAACTTGAACTGTACTGTCCTTGTGGTTGAACTGCGTGAACATACTGACTGTACTGTACTCTTTAACTGTTGAACAGGCCCCCAATTATACTAATCGAGGCCTGCTAATCTATGCGCCAAATCTGTTTAGGTGTATCGTTAGATTTTGGCGGGCTCGTTAACATTGAGCTGTGCAAATTGTTTAATTGGTTTCAGGATGGCTTCCTGAGTTGTTGAAGTAGTTTAAAAATGTGATGACTAGTTTTGGGATGGCTTTCCTGAGCTGTTGAGCTCTTATCTAATTGTATTGAATTGTCCTCAAGCTTTGAGTTTCCTGTGGGGCCTGAGATTCTTTGTAGGTTGGTGAAACGATTTGTTTTATGCATGTTTTTGGATGGGTTCTGTGAGGCTGTTCTTCCGTGGGTCTATTGTTAGCATGTACATTTCTTGATAGGGCTGGGTGACGTTTACAGTTCCCCCAGACAGTTTGACTACCTCGAATACTCAAACTGTCTACTGCAGAGGTAGATCCCAAATTCTGTAACAGCCTTTTTCCAAACATGCCTGAACATGCCTTTTAAAATGCCAAGTCTGTTTCTGACCTTGAATCTCCTTGTTAGGCCCAACATGCCCTTCTATCACTCTTGAAGTTTTAACAAGGGTCCAAAGTCACTTTAATATGGTTTTCTTTCATAATGGGGGATCTGTTAATTTTGAGAATCCTACACTGTGCTGGGAGCCGCCTCCCCAAGGCGGGAAGGGGCTTAGTGCCAATTAACTGCCTGTTGACAGGTTGTTAACAGGCAGTTTTTTGCCTCATCCCTATTTTTAGCCCTGAAGTGTGGGCTTCCCGACGGCTCTGAACCACGCCAAGTTAGCGAGGCAGACCATCGGTCTGAAGTGGTTGGAAGGGTCGAGATGTCCATTGTGCAGGTGAGTGATGGGTGCATGTGTGCAGAGGTAAGTGTGTGACGTAAGTGTAAAGTGTTTTAATAAGTTTTACTTACCTTTACTTTCCCCTGCAGGCTTCCTCCCTCAGCTCACCGGCACAGAAAGCAGAATGGCCGCTGAACTGTCAAAAGCTGCAGCCTCTGCTTTCTGATCTGGAGAGCTCTCTAACTGAGTCTGAATAGAAGGACTCAAGTTAGAAGACAGATTGTCAGTGTTTGACAGCTTCACAGAGCTGTCAAACGCTGATTTTTCATCTGTCAAAAGCTCTTGACAGGTGAAATGTCAATCGCTGATGTCACCCGTAACCAGGTGTCCCTTAATTGGCCTGCTGAGCCCGCTGGGCGGGCTTAACAAGGTCAATCAAGGGACAATAGCGTGGGTTGGCCACAAGTCGATGGAGGCGGGGCTACAACCCAAAAAGTGGGAGTCCTGCTTCCAAAAGCTCCCCATTGACAAAATCCAGCCCTTACAATCTGCTTTTATATTTCTTGCTAGTTTTCTCTCATTCTATTTTTTCCCTTTTTATCAATTTTTTGGTCATCCTTTGCTGGCTTCTGAAACTTTCCCAATCCTCAGGCTCACTATTATTCTTCGCATCATTATAAGCGTCTTCTTTCAATCTAATGCTATCCTTAACTTCTTTAGTTAGCCACGGTTGGATCACTTTTCCTATGGAGCTTGTGTTCCTCAATGGAATGTATTTTTGTTGAGCATTATGAAACATTTCTTTAAATGCTAGCCACTGCTTATCTACTGCCATACCTTTTAATCTATTTTTTAAAATAGAAGCCCAGAAAATAAGGCCCTGCTATTAGCTCGGGAGTTGGAGGTGGGGTGGGGTGTGTTTTGTGGTCGGGAAACCGGGAAGAATGGGTTTCCCTCATGCCCTGCCGAATTTAACGGCAGAGCCTGATTAACATTTTTAGTCTCCATTTCTTGGCCGCAGCCATCCAGATTGAGAGGCTGGCAGGCTGTCGGCGGGTAAGCCTTCGGCATCAGGCTGCAGCCAGGGAGCGGAGAGGAGGGAGGGAGAGATCATGGGTCGGGGGCTGTGGATCGATCGGAGGCATTGGGGGGCCCAGAGATGCATTGAGAGGGCTGGAGATGCATTGGGGGGCCGGAGACATAGGAGAGTTGGAGACACATCAACCTCCGAAAGTGGGTGGGTTGGAGTCAGGTTTGAGATTTTTTACATTTTTATATCCCACCCGATCCAAGCCCACCTGTATTTGGGGGTTAAAATTCCCATCTAAAAGATAGAAATAGGTCACTCCTGTGGCAAATGTAATCATCCACTTTAAATAAATACTGTAATGCAGGGAATTAATTGGTGAATGTGCAAATGTTTCTTTTAACAGTGTATCCATTAACTAGATTGTCCTCAGAGCCACCAGGCTCTTCACAGCAGTAGTGTGTTTACCAAACAATATTGAAGATGATTGCTGACTTACACTTGGTGAAATCCTCTCAATAATACTATTTTTTGAAGGGTTTTAATCAGGTGATATAAAAGTTTCTGGAAAGAAAAATTGCACTGTTTAAACTATTTAGAAGCAGAGCAGCCAAATAAAAGTATCAAGCTTACAGCCCAATAATATTTGCTTGTGTGGTGTGTGAAGCTGCACACAGATTATGGTTATTGGCAGCATGAGACTTTAGATAGCGTGGGTGCATCACTAAGTCTATTTCTGGATATGATGGAGGAGGAGGAGCAGGACTAGCAAGAGATGATGGCCAGGGATCTCATGAAGGGACACGCTGGAGACCTTCAGGACTCTGAAATATCTGAGGTGCTGAGAGGACCACAAAGGTATGAGAAAAGAAAAAAAGACTTGCATTTCTAAAGCGCCTTTCACAACCACACAACATCCTAAATGGCTTTACAGCCAATGAAGTACTTTTGAAGTGTAATCACTGATGTAAAGTTGGAAACGCAGCAGCCAATTCGCACAAACAGCAATGTGATAATGACCACAAAATCTGTTTTAGATGTTGGTTGAGGGCTAAATATTGGCCCAGGACACCAGGCTCCCATGCTCTAATTAGAAAAAGTGCCGTGGGATCTTTTACGTCTACCTGAGAGGGAAGATGGGGCCTCAGTTTAGCGTCTCATCCAAAAGATGGCACGTACGACAGTGCAGCACTCCCTCAGCGTGCACTGGAGCATCAGCCTGGATTATGGGCTCAAGTTTCTGGAGTGGGACTTGAACCCACAACCTTCTGGCTACTGTGACCTCAGAGAGGGCCGGTGTACAAGGAGGCTGCACTTCACAAAGCCACCATCTCTCACCTGCATCTAGATCGGCATCATCACTAATGGTGACCCCTGGATTGAAGTTCTACACAGGCACCCGTTGGGGACGTCACTGCAATCAGACAGTATTGAATACATTGCTGCATCATAGAGATAACAGGTTGCCTCTGTGTGTACATAGAGTTCAACAGCACAGTGAAGCTACAGGTCATAGGTCAGGTACAGATGAGGAAAGCCACTTAGCTCATCTTTAGCTCAGCCATCTAGAACAAACCTACTAATTCAATCACCATATTCAGCTGTTTGCTGAATGATTCTATACTTCTTGCTTCCCCTACACTGGTGGTCCTTCCACAAATTAGTCATTCATTGTTTGAAGAACTGATATCAATCCTCAAATAACCTTCTGCCTCGCTGTTTTGACTATGTGTCCCCCACGCTGTGGTGTACAGTTTAGTATGAAGTACTGTACCAGATCTACTGCATTGGACCACCTCATGTGTCTCTATGAGGTTACGGCTTGCTCACTTCCTTTCAATGCTGGGAATAATGATGAACCTGTATAAAACACTGGTTCGGCCTCAACTGGAGTATTGCGTCCAATTCTGGGCTTTAGGAAGGATGTGAAGGCCTTAGAGAGGGTGCAAAAAAGATTTACGAGAATTATTACAGGGATGAGGGACTTCAGTTATCGCGGATAGACTGGAGAAGCTGGGGTTGTTCTCCTTAGAGCAGAGAAGATTGAGAGGAGATTTGATAGAGGTGTTCAAAATCATGAGGGGTTTAGACGGAGTAGATAGAGAGAAAGTGTTCCCATTGGTGGAAGGGTCGAGAACCAGAGGACACAGATGTAAGGTGATTGGCAGAAGAACCAAAGGCGACAGGAGGAAAAACTTTTTTACTCAGCGAGTGGTTAGGATCTGGAATGCACTGCACTGCCTGAGAGGGAGGTGGAGGCAGATTCAGTCATGGCTTTAAAAGAGAATTCGATAAGTACCTGAAGGAAAAAAAAATTCAGAGATACCGGGAAAGGTCAGGGGAGTGGAACTAGCTGAAGTGCTCTTGCAGAGAGCCAGCACAGGCTCAATGGCCAAATGGCCTCCTTCTGTGCTATAACCATTCTATGATTCTATGAGAATGGCATACATGAAAAAGCCATGTTAGCACATCTGAAGTTGAAGGATGCCAAGTTGAAACTGTAGTCAGATCAGTTTTTTTAAATTAATTTATGGGATGTGGGCATCGCTGGCAAGGCCAGCATTTATTGCCCATCCCTAATTGTCTTTGAGAAGGTGGCGGTGAACCGCCTTCTTGAACCGCTGCAGTCCATGTGGTGAAGGTACTCCCACTGTGCTGTTAGGTAGGGAGTTCCAGGATTTTGACTAGCGACAATGAAGGATCGGCGATATATTTCTAAGTCAGGATGGTGTGTGACTTGGAGGGGAACTTGGAGGTGGTGGAGTTCCCATGCACCTGCTGCCCTTGACCTTCTAGGTGGAAGATGTCACGGGATTGGGAGGTGCTGCCGAAGCTGCAGTGCATCTTGTAGATGGTACACACTGTAGCCACAGTATACCGGTGGTGGAGGGAGTGAAAGTTTAAGGTGGTGCATGGGGTGCCATTCAAGCGGGCTGCTTTGTCCTGGATGGTGTCGAGCTTCTTGAGTGTTGTTGGAGCTGCACTTATCCAGGCAAGTGGAGAGTATTTCATCACACTCCTTACTTGTGCCTTGTAGATGGTGGAAAGGCTTTGGGGAGTCAGGAGATGAGACACTCACCGCAGAATACCTAGCCTCTGACCTGCTCTTGTTGCCAAAGTATTTATGCGGCTGGTCCAGTTAAGTTTCTGATCAATGGTAACCCCCAGGATGTTGGTGCAGGATTTGGCGATGGTAATGCCATTGAATTGTGACGGAATAAGCCATATTTCAAGGAGAACAACTCCAGCTTCTCCAGTCTGTCCATGTAACTGAAGTCCCTCATCCCTGGAACCATTCTTGTAAATCTTTTCTGCACCTTCTCTAAGGCCTTCACAACCTTCCTAAAGTGTGGTGCTCAGAATTGGACACAATACTCCAGTTGAGGCCGAACCAGTGTTTTATAAAGGTTCATCATAACTTCCTTGCTTTTGTACTCTATGCCTCTATTTATAAAGCCCAGGAACCCATATGCTTTTTTTAACCGCTTTCTCAACCTGCCCTGCCACCTTCAACGATTTGTGCACATATACCCCCAGGTCTCTCAGTTCATGCATCCACTTTAGGATTGTACCCTTTAGTTTATATTGCCTCTCCTCGTTCTTCCTACCAAAATGTATCACTTCGCACTTTTCTGCATCTGCCACGTGTCTGCCCATTTCACCAGCCTGTCTATGTCCTCTTGAAGTCTATCACTATCCTCCTTACTGTTCACTATACTTCCAAGATTTGAGTCATCTGCAAATTTTGAAATTGTGCCCTGTACACCCAAGTCCAAGTCATTAATATATATCAAGAAAAACAGTGGTCCTAGTGCTGACCCCTGGGGAACCCCACTGTGTACCTTCCTCCAGTCCTAAAAACAACCGTTCACCACTACTCTCTGTTTCCTGTCACTTAGCCAATTTCGTATCCATGCTGCCACTATCCCTTTTATTCCATGGGCTTCAACTTTGCTGGCATGCCTATTTTGTGGCACTTTGTCAAACGCCTTTTGGAAGTCCATGTACACCACATCAACCGCATTGTCCTCATCAGCCCTCTCTGTTACCTCATCAAAAAACATAATCAAGTTAGTTAAACATAATTTGTCTTTAACAAATCCATGCTTGTTTTCCTTAACTAATCCACACTTGTCCAAGTGACTGTTCATTTTGTCCCGGATTATAGTTTCTGAAAGCTTCCCCACTACCAAGGTTAAACTGACTGGCCTGTAGTTGCTGGGTTTATCCTTACACCCTTTTATGAACAAAGGTGTAACATTTGCAATTCTCCAGTCCTCTGGCACCACCCTCTCTCTAAGGAGGATTGGAAGATTGTGGCCAGTACCTCCGCAATCCATCTGGTCCTGGTGACTTATCTACTTTAAGTACAGCCAGCCTTTCTAGTACTTCCTTTTTTATCAATTTTTACCCTATCCAGCATCTCAACTGCCTCCTCTTTCACTATGACTTTGGCAGCATCTGCTTCCTTGGTAAAGACAGATGCAAAGTACTCATTTAGTACCTCAGCCATGCTGTCTGCCTCCATGCATAGGTCTCCTTTTTGGTCCCTAATTGGCCTCACCCCTCCTCTTACTACCTGTTTACTATTTATATGCCTATAGAAGACTTTTGGATTCCCTTTTACGTTAGCTGCCAATCTATTCTCATACCCCTTTGCCCCTTGTATTTCCTTTTTCATTTCCTCTCTGAACTTTCTATATTGAGCCTTCTGAGAGTGGAAGGCTCACATGCCATTTGTACAGCATATTATACTTCCTTCACTTTTGTCAGTAGAAAAGGATATTGCTCACATGCAGACAGTATGTGACCAAGGGCAGAAAAAAGTATGCAATGAATTGCTTGTTTTCTGTGCACCTTTCACAATACATACATCTTGATGGAATCGGAGCCTCCACAACTGTTCAGCAGAAAACATGGTGGGCTGCTGGGAGACCTGCACTACCTGCTCAAAACTTTGCTGCTGGCACTTCTGTGGAACAACTGCATACCTCAAGAAAGGCCCGAAAATGAGGTATACCTCGTAGGGAAGAAAATATATTCAAGCACGTGTTTGGATTATGAGAGCAACAGCAGCTTGCATTTATATATCATCTTTAATGTAGCAAAACATCCCAAAGCACTTCACAGTAGCATAATCAGACAACAATGGACATTGAGCCAAAGAAAGAGAAAGGAGGAGAGGGAGATGTAGAAACAGAGGGGTTTAAGGAGGGAATTCCATCGTATGGGTCGAAGTGGCTACAGGCATGCCACCAAGGGTGAGTTGAAGGGAGGGGGGAATGTAAAGCGGATGCACACTTCCAATATTTATATAAGGTGTGAGCCGGGATGAATTCGAGATTGGACTCTAGGGGAATCAAGGGATATGAGCAACGGGCGGGAAAGTGGAGTTGAGGTCGAAGATTAGCCATGATCTTGTTGAATAGCGGAGCAGGCTTCAAAGGCCCTGTGGCCTACTCCTGCTCCTAATTCTTATGTTCTTAGATGAAGAACTCACATTTATATAGTGCCTTTCACAACCTCGGGACATCCCAAATCACTTTGCAGCCAACAAAATATTTTTGAAGTGCAGTTGGAAATTTGTGCACAAGTTCCCGTAAACAGCAATGAAATGTTTGACCAAATCATCTGTTTTAAGTGTTGATTGAGGGATAAATGTTGGCCAGGACCCCGGGAGAACTCATCTTTCAAATAGTGCCATGGATCTCTAATGCCAATCTTGTAAGATTTGCAAAATTTCTACATTTCCCCAAAGGTTATTATTAATAAAAGGGACCCTGCATGGACATTTTAAGTCAAAAAGGGCACCCAAGATGGCATCCGCGCCTCGTGGCAGAAAGCCTGTGAGATTTTAAAACTTGGACTCTGCGACGCAGGCAGCTTGTGGAGAAATCGAAACCAAAACTGCAGTTTCTGTGAAGAGAGACTTTGCATTTTCAAAACCAGACAGGACTTTGAATTATGTATTAGATCAAATTGGAGACAAATCTAAACCCAGTTAGGCCTATAGTTAAGGTCATCAAGCAGTTTGCATAAATAATCAGGAACAGATTAAGGAAGCCATCGAGGCTGGACAGGCCCATCAAGGTGCATTCATAACAAAACAAGTCAATTATCGAGCAGTAGATGCGATTACCGGCCATCTAAAAACAGTTAGTATAGATTGCTACCATTATTTAAAATAGCTCGCCAAGATTAAGACAAAGAACTAACCTGATTTGGCGCGCAGATAAGAGCCATCCGTAGGAGTATAATTGAAGGCCCCGGGTAGCAATCTCTCTCTTCTCTCTGGCCTCTCCTTGCTCCTCGCCCTCGTGGCTGCTGCTCTTTCCCCATCCCGCACTTACCCCCTGGCATCTGCCCGTGCCTTTCCCCACTCCATCTGGAATCGCCCAGGCACTACATCGGGTGGACACGGACAATCCAGGCCAGGCGAGGCGGGACGCGATGAGGCGAGGAGGCAAGACGAACTGAGGAGACGACTGAAGACAAGCTTCGAATGATTGGGCCTTCAGTCTCAGCTGACCTGCGACTATCTTTATGCAAACTCAAACTGTCGGCCGAGGAAGAGGAACCATCATCCCTGCAAGGTAAAGTACCAAAGCAGAGACTTTAACTTTGGGGTACTCGAACCTGGACAACGCCCTTGCAGCACCCGGAGACCACGTGATGACGGCAGACTCCAGAGAGCACCAAGAGTGAACCCCGAACCCCACCGCTGTTTTGAGTTCAGCAGACCCCTTTTGATTGGTAAGCATAAATTCTGGCCCCTCATAGCTTAATCTAGTTAGGTATAGGGGGTGGGATAAGGATAAGGGGATTGTTAAGATAGTTGTTTTCCCTCAATGTGCCGTGTGTTCCCCATTCCCTGTATAAATATAGTTATTTGTATTGGCCTGTAATTTTATACACTGGTAACTTCTCATAAGACGGTGTTATTTTTCTGTTTAATAAAATCTTGAGTTTTGCTTACATCCAAACCACCTGTCTACTCGAGTCTTTTCTGTATTGCTGCCTGTACCTAAGTCCGGTGTCTAGAACCCAGGGGCGTGGGAGCGATTCGAACCGCTCATAAACAGTCAGGGGCACAACTGGCTGGGCGTACGTGCCAAACACCACCACACGCCACCCCCTACAATCTGAGAGGGCAGACAGGGCTTTGGTTTAACATCTCGTCCAAAAAATGACATCCCCGACAGTGCAGTACATAGTATTGATACCTTTGAGCCACAGCTGAGACATATAAATAGTAGAGGTATTTTTTTTAATTCGTCATGGGATGTGGGCGTCACTAGCAAGGCCAGCATTTATTGCCCACCCCTAATTGCCCTTCAGAAGGTGGTGAGGAACTGCCTTCTCTAACCGCTGCAGTCCATGTGGTGAAGTTACTCCCTTGGTGCTATTAGGGAGGGAGTTCCAGGATATATTTCCAAGTCAGGATGATGTGTGACTTGGAGGGAAACTTGGAGGTGGTGGTGTTCCCATGCGCCTGCTGTCCAATGCTGTAAAATAATGATATTCAAAAAGCTTTCTCCATATATTAAGTTTTGGGTGGCATGTAAAAGCTGTAAAAGCTTTTATAGATATGTGAAGAGAAAAAGATTGGTGAAGTCAAGCGTATGTCCCTTACAGTCAGAATCAGGGGGATTTATAATGGGAAACAAGGAAATGGCAAGTCAACTAAATACATACTTTGGTTCTGTCTTCACAAAGGAGGACACAAATAACATCCCAGAGATGCCGGGGAACAGAGGGTCTAATGAGAGGGAGGAACTGAAAGAAATCAGTATTTGTAGGGAAATGGTACTGAAGGCCGATAAATCCCCAGAGCCTGATGGCCTACATCCCAGGGTACTTAAGGAAGTGGCCCATGAGATAGTAGATGCATTGCTGGTCATCTTCCAGAACTCGATAGACTCTGGAACAGTACCCATGGATTGGAGGGTAGCTAATGTTACCCCACTATTCAAAAAAGGTGGTAGAGAAAAAGCAGGGAATTATAGACCGGTAAGCCTGACATCGGTAGTGGGGAAAATGCGAGAGTCTATTATAAAAGATGTAATAGCAGAGCACTTGGAAAGCAGTGACAGGATCGGACAAAGTCAACATGGATTTACAAAAGGTAAATCATGCTTGACTAATCTACTGGAATTTTTTGAGGATGTAACTGGTAAAATAGATAAGGGAGAACCAGTGGATGTGGTGTATTTGGACTTTCAGAAGGCTTTCGATAAGGTTCCACATAAGAGATTAGCGTGCAAAATTAAGGCACATGGGATTGGGGGCAAGGTATTGACTTGGATAGAGAACTGGTTGGCGGACAGAAAGCAAAGAGTTGGAATAAACGGGTCATTTTCCGAGTGGCAGGCAGTGACTAGTGGGGTACCGCAAGGATCGGTCCTAGGACCCCAGCTGTTCACAATATATATTAATGATCTGGATGAGGGAATTGGATGTAATATCTCCAAATTTGCAGACGACACAAAGCTGGGTGGGAGGGTAAGCTGTGCGGAGGATGTCGTGAAACTCCAGTACGATTTGGACAGGTTGGGTGATTGGGCAGAAACATGGCAAATGCACTATAATGTGGATAAATGTGAGGTTATCCACTTTGGTGGCAAAAACAGGAAGGCAGATTATTATTTGAATGGCAATAGATTGGGAGAAGGAGAAGTGCAAAGAGACCTGGGTGTTATTGTGCACCAGTCGCTGAAGGTAAGCATGCAGGTGCAGCAGGCGGTTAAGAAGGCAAATGGTGTGTTGGCCTTCGTAGCAAGAGGGTTCGAGTACAAGAACAAGGATGTCTTGCTGCAGTTGTACAGGGCCTTGGTGAGACCGCACCTTGAGTATTGTGTGCAGTTTTGGTCACCTTACCTGAGGAAGGACGTTCTTGCCATGGAGGGAGTGCAGCGAAGATTCACCAGGCTGATACCTGGGATGGCAGGAATGATGTACGAGGAGAGATTGTGTCGATTGGGCTTATACTCACTGGAGTTTAGAAGATTGAGAGGGGATCTCATCTATTATGTCCGTGTGCAATTGAGACACGGACTGCAGGAGTTGGTTATAACAGGTCTTTACTGAGTGGAGACAAACTGGAACTAACTATGCAAAGTTACTACACAGGCTTATATACAGGGGTGGTCACTACTGGTACTGCAGTATACAGGGGCTGCAGAATATAGTTCCTCCTGCAAAGTACATACACTACAATTCCTCCCCTTTTAGCTAAACAGTACATAACATTCGATTAATAATTAAATAACATATTTACAATTACAGTTGTCATATACATTAGCTGAAGTTAAGCAATTATAAGTTCAGTCGTTGAGGAGGCTTCCTGATTCTGTCTGGATAACGCCTCTTTGGGGTATCAGGTTCTTCTGGCAGAGTTGATTCGGAATCAACGTCGTTGTTGGGTTCATCTGCTTCCAATATTCCCGATTCTGAGGTAGATGCAATTGGTACTTCGGTTTCATCACCAGGTGTATCGGATCCTGGTGTGGAATTGATGTTTTCCAGTGACTCTAGAATCTGGTCAGCATGGCGTCTTACAATGCTCTCTCCAACGTCCACGGTATACATTAGAGGTCCTTGCCGTGTACAGATCATTCCTGGCTGCCATTTCTCTGTGCGGTAGTCCCGGGCCAAAACTGGTTGACCTATCTTAAAACTCCTGGTCGGCCTTTCATTCATATTCTGAAACTGCCTGTTCTCCACATCTCTTCTGATGTTTGGCTTAACCAAATCCAAACGGCATCATAGTCTTCGATTGAAGAACATCATGGCTGGAGTTTGGTTGGTAACCGCATGTGTCGCATTCCGGTAGGCAAACAAGAAGTTATCCACCTTGTGTTGTAGGGGTATGTCTTCATTACACATTGCCTTGATAGCCTTCTTGAATGTTTGAACGAACCTCTCAGCCAATCCATTGGTGGCTGGATGATATGGGGCGGATGTGTAATGCTTAACACCATTATTCTTTAAGAACCTCCGGAACTCTTCAGACACAAACTGTGGTCCATTGTCGGAGCAAATCTGTTCAGGCAGCCCATTTCTGGCGAATATGGTTCGTAAGACTGTGATAGTTTTTTCTGTGGTGGTTGAGGACATTTTTATTACCTCTGGCCACTTTGAATGTGCATCCACCGCAATTAAAAACAACGAGTCCATAAATGTACCAGCAAAATCAATGTGCACCCTTTGCCATGGAGATGAGGGCCACTCCCATGGATGTAGAGGGGCTTGTGGTGGGGCGTTTTGGACCTTCTGGCATCCTGTACAGCTCTTGGTCATCTCTTCGATTTCTCTATCGATTCCCGGCCACCACACAAACGCTCTGGCTAAGTTCTTCATTTTTACCCCTCCCAGATGACCCTCATGGAGCTCATTGAGCACTCTATCCTTCAATTTGGGTGGAATTACTACTCTGGATCCACACATCAAGGTTCCTCTGCACACTGACAGCTGTTCTCTTCTCGGCGAGAATGCTGGCAACAGTGGTTCGCCATGTGCTGGCCATCCCTTCACCGTTAAATCATAGACCCAGGAGAGTGTCGGGTCATTTCGTGTTTCCTTTTCTATGTTTGCATTCATCACAGGTAGACATTCAACTATGGTCGAGTGGAATATCTCCACTGGATCCACTGCAGGTGCTTCTTCCACCGTCGGCAATGGTAGGCGCGACAATCCATCAGCATTCCCATGCTGTTTAGTTCCTTTGTACTCGATGTCATATTGGTGTGCCCCTAGGAAAAGGGACCACCTCTGTAGCCGTTGTGCTGTCATTATCAGTACGCCCTTCTGAGGGTTGAAAATGGAGATGAGAGGTTGATGATCAGTTAGTAGAGTAAATTTCTGACCGTGCAGGTAGTGATTGAACTTCCTCACCCCCCACACCAGGCTGAGGGCCTCTCTGTCAATCTGGGCATAGTTACGCTCGGCTGAAGTTAACGAGCGTGACGCAAAAGCTATCGGCCTCTCTGAACCATCAAGGAATTTATGTGACAGTACCGCTCCAATGCCGTAGGGAGACGCATCACACGCCAGTCTTATCGGTAGTGATGGGTTGTAGTGAGCCAATACTTCTCTTGAAGTGATTAGGTCTTTACTCTTCTGAAAGGCCCGCTTACATTCATCGCTCCATTTCCATGCTACTCCAGATTGTAGTAGGGCGTGCAGTGGGTGCAGAATTGTGGACAAATTCGGCAAAAACTTATGGTAGTAATTCACCAATCCGAGGAATGACCTCCGTTGCGACACATTTTCAGGTGCTGGAGCCTTAACTACCGCTTCAATTTTGTCAGGGGACTTATGTAACCCCTCTTCATCAATCACGTGGCCACAATACGATATCTGTTTCTTTAAAAACTCGCACTTGGGGCGATTGGCTCGTAGCCCATGTTCTCTTAGTCTAGTGAGCACCTGCTCTAGGTTGGCAAGGTGTTCACTGTCATCTTCACCTGTCACTAGGATGTCGTCCAAGTAACACTGAGTCCCCGGAATCCCTTGCAGGACTTGTTCCATCGCTCTTTGCCATATCGCCGGAGCTGATGCTACTCCGAATACCAGTCGATTATACTGGTAAAGACCTTTGTGAGTGTTTATCGTGAGATACTTCCTAGAGGATTCTTCAACCTCCATCTGCAAATATGCTTGTGCTAGGTCAATTTTTGTAAAACGCTTCCCTCCAGATAGTGAGGCGAAAATATCTTCTTTCCTCGGGAGAGGATATTGTACTGTGTGAAGGACTGGGTTCACCATCACCTTGAAGTCCCCACAGATGCGAACCTTCCTTGGCTCCTCAGACTTATTGTTTAACGTTTTCTTCATGACAGGAACGATGGGTGTCGCCCACTCGCTCCAGTCTACCTTAGATAACACGCCTGCATTCTCCAGATTCTCCAGCTCTGCCTCGACGGCTGGGCGAATTGCATATGGTACCGGCCTTGCTTTGAAAAACTTGGGAATTGCATTCTCTTCTATTTTTATCGAGGCGGTTACGCCTTTATGAGTTCCCAGTTCTTGTTGAAATACCTCTTTGACGTTAGCTAAGATTTTTGACAATCGTCCAGGTGTGACGTCGTCATCCTTTTTACCAGCCACCGTCAGTGCCTGAATGGAGTGCCAGTCTAAACTTATCTTTCTGATCCATTCACGTCCCAATAACGGTGGTCCACCAGATACAATTTCTGTATTTCCTTGCCGTTGTATTCGATAGGCACCCTTATTTTCCCTCTGGGTTATACTTTTTGCCCCGTATACGTCTTCAAGACAATGGATGTCTCTTTCAAGGGTATGTGTGAGAATAGCCGCTCGTAGTCTCGTCGATTCATGACGGTCAGGGCTGATCCTGTATCCAATTCCATTTTGACTTGGGACCCTGCTATCGTGAGGGTGACCCAAATGGTTCGGTGATCCTCTTTTGCGATTACGTTGTGAAGTTTGAGACAGCTTAGTCTCTTGTTCCCGGATTCACTATCGCTCATCTGGTCTTCGGAACTACTGTCCATCATCTTTTGTACTTTCCTGTACTGTTCCTTAGTAGCCTTTTTGTTGTCGTTAGTCTTCTTCCCAGACCTGCAAACTCGTGCAATGTGTCCCATCTTTCCGCATTGCCTGCATATTTTGTCCTTGGACCAGCAGTCCTTCTGGTCATGGGTTGTTCTGCTGCAGCGATAACATTTTTCAAATCCCCGTGTCATTTCGTGGGTGCCGTATTCCTGTGGCTTTTGCTGTATTTCCACAGCTCCCCTTGCTGCTGCTTTGTACGATACTGCCACGCTTAAAGCCTTATCTAGCATCAGCTCTTTCTCTGAGAGTAACCTCTTCTGGGTTCCTTCACTCAGGAGTCCACAGACAAATTTGTCCCGTAGAGTATCTGTCAGTCCTGCTCCGAACTGGCAGTGCTTTGATAGCTTGCGTAGTTCTGTAAGGTAATCAGCATTGCTCTCATCTTTATGCTGATTCCTCCTGTGGAATTTAAATCTTTCTGCTATCAGCAGCGGTGTAGGATTTAGGTGTTCCTATAGGATATCAACAATTTCGTTAAAACTCTTCACCATCGGTTTGGCTGGAGTAATCAGGTTCCGCAATAGGCCGTACGTTCTTGTGCCCATTAAGTTTAGTAGTACCGATGCCTTTTTCTCATCGGCTACTTCGTTTGCCTCGCAATATACTTTGACTCTTTCCACATACGTGGTCCAGCCTTCTATTGCATTATCGAAGGCAGTGATATTGCCAGTCTTCGGCATCTTGGAAATCTAAGATGGCGCCTCCTGCGCTTTGCCTTCTTCGCCGATTTAACAAAATGGCGCCTCCCGCGCTTTCCGTCTTCTCCGCTGCTGCTAGTGCTGTTGCTGGCGTTTTATGCCTTGATGGTGACGCCCTATGGTCTTTGCGCACTTCCCCCTGCGCTGCTGCTAACGCCGCTCTCCGTGGTTCCCGTGGCAAATTGCAGCTCCTCGCGGCTTTCTGCGCTTCTAATTTCTTTTATTTCCCCGTCGTCGGAGCAACCCTACGGGACACTTTCCTCCTTCTTCTCGGGTCTGTATGCTGCCCGGCTTCGTATCACCGGCCGCGCCCTGTGTGCTCCACCCTCTCTCTCTCTCTCCTCTTCCCAACAACGCTGCTCGGCCCCGTTGAAAAGCCACCCGATCGAGCTCTAGCCCGCCGCAGCCCAGGAAGGATCAGTGTACTACCTGCCACCAGCCCGCTTAGCTGGAACACCATCGACAGGATAACCAAGCCCCGCTCTTGACAGCCTCTCCTGCAAATCTTCAACTCCGATGAATCAGAGGCGGTTGCCCACGGTCGACGCCCGTTTCTTCTGTTTGTTTTATTTATTTTTTTCTTTCTTCCTTCTGGCCTCGACCTCTGACAACTTCGCTTCAGGGATGGATCCCCATGAGGTGGTGCAGACTGTAGGTAAGTTCAGATCTGCTCATCGCCAGTATTATGTCCGTGTGTAATTGAGACACGGACTGCAGGAGTTGGTTATAACAGGTCTTTACTGAGTGGAGACAAACTGGAACTAACTATGCAAAGTTACTACACAGGCTTATATACAGGGGTGGTCACTACTGGTACTGCAGTATACAGGGGCTGCAGAATATAGTTCCTTCTGCAAAGTACATACACTACATCATCGAAACCTATAAAATTCTGTCAGGTCTGGACAGACTAGATGCAGAAAGGATGTTTCTGATGGCCGGGGAGTCCAGAACCAGGGGTTATAGTCTAAGGATAAGGGGTAAGCCATTTAGGACTGAAATGAGGAGGAATTTCTTCACCCAGAGAGTGGTGAACCTGTGGAATTCTCTGCCACAGAGGGTGGTGGAGGCCAGTTCATTAAATATATTCAAGAAAGAGTTGGATATATTTCTTGAGGCTAAAGGGATCAAGGGATATGGGGAGAAAGCAGGGACAGGGTACTGAATTTGGATGATCAGCCATGATCTCATTGAATGGCAGAGCAGGCTCGAAGGGCCGAATGGCCTACTCCTGCTCCTATCTTCTATGTTTCTATACCTCAGGAAGGATATATTGGCCTTGAAAGGGGCGCAGCACAGATTTGCCAGAAATGATGGTACACTCCCAAAGAGACCATATCGACCCAGAGATGATGGTGCGCATGATGGATAATGTTGCAGCTTCCATTGCAGCACAGACGGAAGTAACCCAATGTCTTAGTGCTGCAGCGGAAGCTCAGACTGCTCTCATGCAGTCTACTTGGTGCCATCGAAACTCGACTGCGCCCATGCAGTCTCAGCGAGATGCCACCCAAGCTCAGACCACTGTCGTACAGTCTCAGCTTGAAGCCACCCAAGCTCTGACTGCTGCCATCGTGGCTGGGTTTACCACTGTCGGCCGGGGCTTGCAGTCTGTCGTACCATCCCAGCACATGCTGAGGCATTGCCCCGGTGGTTGTGGCAGTGGGGCCGTGGAGCAGGACCCTGCTGTCCTCTCTCAGGATGACAGCATTCTTGTTCCCACCACTGCTACTCCGCTATTGCCCTTGCCGCTGCCCGTCAGCTAGCTAGCCCAGACTGCTGCTGCCCATGCCGAGGTGGTGCAGTCTACAGCCAGGCCTTCTAGGGCCACAGCTGCTTGAGATCGTCCTGCAAGGCCACCTGAAGCATGGAAACTCAGCAGCCTTCCACCAGCCATGCTGCAGCCACAGGGGGAGCACTTCGTAGGAGCACTAGAGTAGGAAAAGGCACACGAACGATAGGCACTAAGGGATTGCAGAAGGGTAATTAGTTGATAGTTTTCTTGCAAATATGTGTTCACTGATTTTTGATAAATTTATTAATTTTGTTTGGAATCTTTTGTGGTGTCTCTCATTTAAGCTTTGTGCCTAGGAGGACGCTGTGATTTTCCATGACAGAGGGATGGTATGATGGGGATGTGGTGAGCAATGGAGATCTAGGGTTTCATTCATTGGAATCAGAGTCGAATGAGCCATTCACGGACAGCCCATCCAGAAGAGCGATTGGCTGCCTGCCTCCTCCCTCCCTCCTCTTCCTCCTCCTCCTCCTCCTCTCCCTCATTGTCCTCCTGAGGTGGTCCCGCAATCCCTGGTGACAAGGGCTATGCCCTCATGATGGCCAAGTTGTGAAGCATGCAGCAGACCACCACGAAATGGGATATCTGCTCCTCCCAAGCCATCAAGACAGTGGAACCGTTACTTCAGTAAGCCGATGGTCTGCTTGATGATGTTCCTGGTGAAAGTGACTCTCATTATATGAAGGCTGGGCACGAGTGTTGGGGTTGCGGAGCGGAGTCATGAGCCAGGTGGATCGCGGATAGCCCTTGTCTCCGAGCAGCCACCCTCGAGTTTGCTGTGATGGCTGGAAGGATGAAAGTGCCATGGCTGCTGCCAGGACAGCAGGCATTGACATTGAGGAATCGCTGGGCGTGGTCGCACACCAGCTGCATGTTAAGTGATTGGTAGCCATTGCAGTTCCAGAAGATCTCAGGCTTGTTATGCGGCACCCGCAAAACCATGTGTGTGCAGTCAATGGTGCCCTGCACCATGAAGAAGCCTGCTATCCTGGCAAAGCCACATGCATGCTCATCCTGCTTCTCTCTGCTCAGAGAGAAGAAAACATAGTCCCTTCTCCTGGTGTAGAGAGCCTCAGTGACTTCCCAGATGCAGCGATGGACAGCGAACTGTGAGATGTTAATTATGTCTCCAGCTGCAAACTGGAAGGATCCGCTGGCAAAGAAATTCAGGGCCACGGTGACCTTGACTGCCACTGGGAGAGCCATGGTCACCCTGCTCTCAGGCTGCAGGTCTGGTTGCAGGAGGTGGCAAAGTTCTGTGACCACCTCCTTGGTGAAGTGTAGCCTCCTAATACACTGCTCCTCGCTTAAGTGGATATAAGAGAAGTGCTCTCAGAAGACCCTAGGTGGGTAAGGCCTCCTGTTGAGAGCCCTCCTGGCCTTCCACCGCCTCCATCTTTGTGCATCTTCTCATCTTCTTTGCTTCCTCCGCTCCACTCCTGAAGATCCTGTAGCGCGAAGTAGATTGTTGGAACAGCCCCCATGTGTTATGTATTGTGTGTTCTCCTCCCACCTGTGGTGGCGCTGTCACAGCAGATAAATGGTTGGGTGTTCTCTTGGTTAAGTTTAGCTCTCTTTGTTTGGAACTCTCCAGAACTTCCCTTTCCCTTCGAATAAAGCACTTCATGTTTGAATCTCTGAGTTCTGAGTTCTAATTGTGTCTAGGTAAAAAAAGGTACCGACACAACAAAGTGGCGACGAGGAGCGGATGAATCTGCATATGTTACGGGTGCAGTGAGTAAACAGAAATTTAAATTTGAAACGTGAGGTGGCTACTATATTAGGAAACATCGGTGATTTTGATGAAAATGTGGAGCAATGGAGTGCTTATACGGAATGTTTTGACTATTTTGTCTTGGCGAATGCGGTGGCAAACGAAAAGGTCGTGCCTACCTTTTTGAGTGTAATGGGGCCGAAGACATTCAATTTACTTCGCAGCCTTGTGCAGCCAGATAATCCAGGAACTAAAACATATAAGCAACTAGTGGAAATTCTTGGAGCACATTTTTCACCAAACCTCTGGTTATTGCTGAGAGATTTAGATTTCACAAACAGAATCAAGAGGAGGGGGAATCAGTGATGATGTTTATTGCTGCTTTTAAAAGGTTGTCAGAACACTGCCAGTTTAAGGAGGTGCTGAATGACACCATTAGAGACAGATTTGTGTGTGGTCTGCAAAGTGCAGCCACACAGAAGCGCCTTCTTACTGAGGACAACCTTACTCTTGAAAAGGCCATTGAAGTTAGTGTCTCCATGGAGATGGCGGAAAAGGAGGCTCACCAGTTGAGTTCAACAGGGAGAGTTCACAAGGTGTCGTCTGAGCCTAAAGGTGCGTGGAACGGCACATGTTACCATTGTGGGAAAACGGGCCAACACGCTAATGACTGCTGGTGTACGGAGCTGGAATGCCGAAATTGTGGCAAACATTGAACGTGCCTGTAGAGGTAAAAAAAGAACAGACAGAGCTGGGAAGCATGGAAGCAAAATGTCTGTATTTGGACAAGAGAGAAAAAAGAGTGTTCATTCAGTGCAGTATGATGGAACAAGCAAAACAGAGGGGAGCGACACCTCTGAGGAGGAAGAGGTGCACATACTGACGGTTGCAGGTGGTTCAAATGGTGACTGGGTGTCACCACTGGTGGAGGGACAATCAGTGCGGATGGAGGTGGACACAAGCGCGGCTGTGTCCCTTGTTTCAGACACTGTCTACAACAAAATGCTAAAGCATCTTACCCTTCAGCCAACAAACATTGTGCTAAAGACGTATACCGGCGAACCTGTGGCCATGAGAGGCGCCATTGAGGTGACAGTTAAATTGAACGGACAGACTGCAAAACTGCCACTATATGTGGTAAAGGGAAATTACCCATCGCTACTGGGATGTGCGTGGCTAGAGAAAATCACACTGGACTGGCCTGCAGTCCGCATGATGTCAAAAGAGGAGTCAGGTCTGACTGCAGTGTTAAACAAACATGCAGAACTCTTCAATGGGGAACTTGGGAGCATGAAAAAGATCAGCATGAGACTGGACATGAAACCTGACAGCAAGCCGAAGTTTCACAAAGCCCGACCTGTTCCCTATGCAATTATGGCAAAAGTTGAGGCTAACTTGGAGGCCTTAGTTGAGAATGGAGTCCTGGAGCCTGTGAGCGTGAGCAAATGGGCCACACCCATTTTTCCTGTCCTGAAAAAGGATGGATCTGTTCGAATCTGCGGGGATTTTAAAGTGACTATTAACCCGGTGCTGTCTGCGGAACAGTACCCTCTTCCCCTCATTGATGATCTTTTTACGGGCCTGGCCGGAGGGCAAAAGTTCAGCAAAATAGACTTATGCCAGGCTTATCTACAAATGCATGTCGATGACAAATCAAAGGAGCTGCTGACAATTGTGACACACAAGGGGCTATACAGGTACTGCCGCCTTCCGTTTGGAATTACGTCGGCCCCTGCTCTATTCCAAAGGGCAATGGATCAGATTTTGAGTGGACTGCCAGGAGTCCAGTGCTACCTGGACGACATCCTTGTCACTGGGACAAATGAGGAGGATCATCTTCTGAACTTGGATGCGACACTACAACGACTGAAAGAGTACGGACTCAGAGTTCGTAAAGACAAATGTGAATTCTTTCAGTCTTCAGTTGATTACCTGGGGCATGTGATTGATGCTACTGGCCTGCATAAGGCGCCGTCAAAGGTCAAGGTGATCGTGGAGGCCCCAGCACCCCAGAATGTGAGCCAGTTACGTTCATTTCTGGGGCTACTTAACTGCTATGGGAAGTTTATTCCAGACTTAGCAACATTGCTGAAGCCGTTACATCAGTTGCTATGTCAAGGCAAAACATGGAAATGGACTGAACTGTGCAACGAAGCTTTCGCCCAAGCAAAGAAAGCATTGCTGAAATCGGAGGTCCTGACACACTTCGACCCAAAGCTACCCGTGCACCTAGCATGTGATGCGTCACCATATGGTGTGGGAGCAGTCATATCCCACATCATGCCTTCTGGTGAAGAGAAACCTATCGCCTTCGCATCATGCACCTTGAACAAGGCCAAGTGTAACTATGCACAGATTGAGCGCGAGGCCTTGGGAATCGTTTTTGGAATTCGAAAATTTCATCAGTACCTGTTTGGGAGAAGGTTCACACTCCTGACGGACCACCGTCCATTGACTTCAATCTTCGGGCCCCACACCGAAATTCCGTCTCTCGCTGCAAGCAGGATGCAAAGGTGGGCTTTACTGTTGTCAGGACACACATACGACATCAAATATCGCAAATCAGACTTGCACGGCAACGCAGGCGGTCTCTCGAGGCTACCCTTGCCTGTTACTCCCCCAGAGCCTCGTCAGATAGACATCTTCTACTTTAGACAAGTGGAGGGAGCACCTGTCACTGCAGTTCAGGTGCGAAGGTACACCCGCAACGATCCAGTCCTGTCTGAGGTAATGGACGATGTCATTCGAGGGAGAACTATAGGAGATTCTCCTAGTTTGAAACCTTACGTTTCAAAAAGAAATGAGCTCTCCGTCCAGGCAGGTTGTCATCATTCCGCCACCTCTGAGGGAACCTATACTGCAACAACTTCATACAGGCCACAGTGGGATGGTTCGGATGAAGGAAATGGCAAGAAGCTACTTCTGGTGGCCAGGTCTCGATGGGAATATTAAGGAGAAAGCCAAAACATGTTCCCCATGTCAAAGGCGAATGCCACAGCTGGCAACCCTACACCCCTGGGATTGGCCTGCAGAAGTGTGGCAGCGAGTACATGTGGACTTCGCCGGTCCTTTCGAAGAGAAGATGTTTATGGTGGTTGTGGATGCTCGTAGCAAGTGGCCGGAGGTCGCTGTGATGAGGTCTACCACGGCAGAGAAAACAATTGAGAAACTTAGTGAGATGTTCAGCCGTTATGGCTCACCGGATCAACTCGTAAGTGACAACGGTCCACAATTTGTATCACAGGTGTTTGCAACCGTCCTGCATGTGAATGGTGTCCAACACATCAGGTCTGCGCCCTATCATCCCTCTACTAACGGCCAGGCAGAAAGGTTCGTGCAAACTTTGAAGCGCGCCTTGAAGGCATCGCAAGGTCAGGGCTCAATCCACCAACGTCTGAACAGCTTCCTGTTGTCCTACAGGAACGAGCCGCATGCCACAACCAAAACTTCCCCCGCTTCGCTCATGATGAAGAGTCAGTTGCAGACAAGCTTTGACTTACTCAAACCTCCAAGGGCAGAGCAGGTTGTCCATCGTCAACAACAAGCTCAAGTTGAAAAGAGAGAGAAAAGAGCCAAGGAGAGACGGTTTCATCCGGGAGAGCACGTCCTAGCTCGAAACTACAACACTGGACCGAAATGGGTTCCTGCTACGGTGATCGCGCAGATGGGCCCTGTGTCTTACATGGTTGAGACTGCCGAGGACGTCGTCTGGAGAAGACACACAGATCAACTGTTGCTAGGAGCAGAGACAGCCACAGAGGCTCCAACGGCTGTGCAAACTCCTGACTTTCGACTGACACAGGCACCTTCTCCATCTAGGCCTGTGTCAATGCCTACTGCTGTGGAAGCCAGCGATGACCGCCGGTATCCTGTCAGAGAGCGGCGGCCTCCAAGACGATTAGATCTGTAGGCTTAGCGACTTACCCACAAGACTGGGGCAGAATAAACCCCAGGGTAAAGTCAGGGGTTGAGGCAGTCTACCTCTACCGTAGTTTAGTTGAGTGCATTGAAAGTAACTTAACTGTTGAGGAATAATGTGGACCTTCCATTTAAGAGGGGAGGAATATGTTATGTATTGTGTGTTCTCCTCCCACTTGTGGTGGCGCTGTCACAGCAGATAAATGGTTGGGTGTTCTCTTGGTTAAGTTTCGCTCACTTTGTTCGGAACTCTCCAGAACTTCCCTTTCCCTTCGAATAAAGCACTAAGGCCTAGAAATTGGGTGGCTAGCGCCGCCTTTTAGCACCTAAAGAGGCAGTCAGTGGCTGTAGCGCCACTGGCTGCGCCTTGTGCCATATTGAGTTGGGGCGCTAATGGTGGTGTTAACCTGTTGCGCTGCGCCGCCACCGATGACGTCATCGGTGTGCGCAGCGCCCCATTCACGTCCCGATTGCGATATTGGGTAGCGATTGCCGCTGCTGCGCCGATCGCTACCCGTGCCCGGTTCTCGGGGCCTTACTGCGCCGGCAGAGGCGCAAGTTAAGGTGGAGGTGCAGGGCGGCCGGTTTTTCCGGCGGCCGCCTGCCAGCACCTCCGTCCCCGGCCTCCAGATCCCCCCCCCGTGGCATTGCCGGCTGTTTCCCGAGAGCCCGGCACTTCTCCGCGGTGCCGGGCTCTTTTGCCGGCATTCGCGATCGGGGATCGCGCTGTTGCAGGCTCCTCCCCCTTAACTTTGGGAGGAAGGCCTGCAGTACCACAGCGTGCTGTGCCGCAGCGTGTGGCGCTGCGGCACGTTGCGCTGCAAAATTCAGTTTCAGCGCCCTGAGAGGGACGCGGAGCGCCTCGAGCCGCGCCGCGTCCCCTCTAGGCGCACTGAAACCGAATTTCCGACGATCAATAATGCTCGAAACGCTGCGCTAAATCCAGCGCCCAGGCGATTTTTGCCCCGCTTTGGCGCCTCACCCCAATTTCTAGGCCTTCATGTTTGAATCTCTGAGTTCTGAGTTCTAATTGTGCCTAGGTAAAAAAAGGTACCGACACAACACCATGACTGTGAGCAAGTATTGTGAGCAGAAGCCTTTAAATAAGAATGAAGGCATTCTCTACTTGCAATGACACTCCCTGTTACCTTAGAACCGTGAAAGAAGTTAATAAAGCTGGTGGAGTTGCAAAAAGTAGCACAGTGCCAGTCAAACTGCATTAACATGTCAGGTAGAACTGATTGTTGAAGATCCCTTTAACTACGGCTGCTGAAGCCTCCTTCCTGCTTCTCAACGCTTGCTCAGCCTGTCATTGTTAAGGCGTGTCGGTAAGTGCAGCGGCGAAATCCATTGTCGCAGATCGGGTGTCAAGTGAGTGGTGCACACTCACTGATGTCACGATCTGCTTAATTTCAATCATTTCAGTGATTGCTTCTATTTGCAGCACTGCCAGCCATCCCAAAATGGCAGCTGCCGTGGGACCCGCTGCCAGCTGGCGGAAGAGTGGCGGCCACCATTTTTTTGCCCGATTATGGCAGTAACGGGTGACATTGAACCCCTGAATTTCTAGGCCAAAGTGTCCATTAATTGTGTTTACTTCAAGTTCCAAAATAACCAAGATCAGATCAGAGGTAGCCAACTGCTTAATGGTGCACTTAAAACTGAGTTACAGTTAAAGCTTGTGTAAGTTAGACAGTATTGTTCTTTCAGTGTTGAAATGTAAAAATAATTATGCATACTGAGGTACAACAGAATGGTGGGATGTAGACTTGATCCCCCCGCCCTTCCCAGCTGTTTATTTTTCCCCGATAGCTAATGTAAGCAAATATTTGGTCTAATTATATACCCAACCTCAGACGTGTTGGTGAGACGAGGCGCAAAGGCATGGGAGCAGCAGTGTTAAGAGTTTTGGGAGCAAGGTGCCCAACCCTTCTCTCATTCAGAGTCGGTGCATTGTCAGAGGCCTTGGAGTAAGGTGCCCACCCACTATCTCAAAAAGTTTGGTGCATTGCTGAGGAAGATCAAGGGCTTTGGTTAGATTTCATTCCCTCAACCAGTATAATAAAACTAAAGTTACCTGCCCTTCCCTATGTGCGTGCAAACATGGGATTGTGTTTCATGTACACTCTTACTGTTTTTGATCCTCCAGGTACATGTTTGACGTAAGTCCAAAACTGGCAGAAAGGTATCCTTTTTATGAAGATGAATGGAGCAGGACAGTATACGAGGATTACACAAGCACATACTGTGATCTTCATCCCAACTACTGGTTTGTGGTATTCAGGTATGAACTGAAATCGCAGCCCTCAGCAACATACCTGAGGTTTTTATCTGTGTGTACTTTCAGAACGCTATATAACATTACTTTCTATTGTAATAATTAGTGGTTCTTTTATGTTTATTGGACTTTTAATTCAGTGATTGCTAATGATCCTATGCATTGCTGTATTGTGCCTGGTTCAGTATTACAGTAAGCGGCTCTTGGCTGTACTGTAATTGATGTATCTGCACTGTGCAATGTAACAAGTGTGTTGCCATTGAGAATAAGCACTGTACAACTGTTACAGACAACATTTTGGCCCTTGATCATTCTTATTCCCAGGCTTGCTTTTACAAGATAATTGCATGAAGAAGGCCTTTCGGCCCATCTTGGTTCATCCAGCCAGAGAGATCCCAACAGTCCCAATTATTTCTTAAATGATTCCAGGCTTTTTTTCCTCCACTACTCTATCTGGAAATGTATTCACCACATTGATGATAAGCTCCAAGCTATATCATGGTTCTTTTTAGAGTTTCCTCAATATGACTTTGTTCAAAGGTTCACAAGGATCAAGATTGCCAAGGGAGGGGCCTTTATCCATTTGAAGATTTTACAATTTGTTTTAACAGAGACGATGCAGATATGAAAGGTATACAGTCAGAGCAACATAGGATGGGAATTTATTTGGAGCTGCTCCCACTTTGTCACCGTTTACATGTGTAATTGAGGTTTCCACCACACTTCCAGCGAAGTTACGGCGACAAAGCAAGAGGAAATTCCTGGCTATATTTGTCACTCAGAATGATTACCAATCTTGCAAGGGTAAAATTCCATATGTATGCTGATGACACCTAGCTCCATCTCTCTACCACTTCTCTTGACTTCATGATGACCTCGGCATTGTCCGGTTGACTGCCCGATGTCAACTCATGAATGAGTCACAATTTCCTTCATCGGTACATTGGCAATACCAAAGCCATTACTTTAGGTGCCCACCACAAACTTGTTCCCTTACCGCTGACTCCATCACCCTCAACAACAGCAACTTGTATTTAAATAGCACCTATAACATTGAAAAACATCTCATACTTCACAGAGGTGTGATAAGACAAAAATGGACACCAAGCGTACTAAAGAGATATTAGATGGGGGTGACCAAATGTTTGGTCAGAGAGGTGGATTTTAAGGAAAGGCATGTGGCGAAATGTAGAGGTTTATGGATGGAATTCCAGAGCTTAGGGTCTAGACAGCTGAAGGTACAGCCATCAATGGGAGTACCTGAAGAAAGGGAGTGGGTTTTTTTTAGGAGTGGGTGATGTTGGTGGTTTTGAAGAGAGGGGACAGTATCTGAGGAGAATAGGGTCAATGGAGCTGGAGGTGGGTCTCATGGACAAGGTGATCTCAGAGAGGTCATGAAGGGAAATAGGAGACAAACTACAGAAATACATAGGCTCAGGGCTAGGGCAGGGGGAACCTTTGAGGGAGGTTTGGCTTGGTGGGTAAGAGGAAGGGGGATGCAATGGAGATCGCTAACAAAGGTTGATATCAAAGATGCAGTTCATATCGTAAATGTAGCTCTGATATATCATTTTTAAATGTATCTTTACGTGGGAGATTTTATTCCCTTTTGGTCAGTCACCCCATGTGACTGACATTAGATTGATGTAGTAAAAGATTAGCAGATGCAACGTAGCTTATCGGCAATCCCTTCTCTCTCCTGAAACACATTTAATTGCCTTGTGAATCCATTTATACAGTCTGCCTTTCTGCTAACTTTCCCCACAAATTCTTTTGGTTAAAAAGATCTTCCTGAATTCCCTTCTTGCTCTTAACTTCTCAATGTTTACCTTCAGCCCCATGATATTTGAACCTAGTGCCACAGTAAAACCCCTTTTGTTCCCTTTGCTTTCACTCGGTGAACTTTGGCTGCCTGACTGAACTTTGTTCTATCCACAGAGAGGTGTTTCATATGCCTGAGGACATGCTGATGGTGCCCAAGATCTACACTGCACTGCCAGCCTGTGTTCTTCATGTGATCAATAATGATACAGGAGAGGAAATTCCCAGGGTTTTTCAAAAGGTACCACCTCACGTCTATACTACAAATCAGGTAGGTATAGCCAGTTGCCAGAGACCTGATCACAAATGTATTGTTTTGTGCGAAATTTCTCTAAACTTGCTCTTTGACTGTGCAGATATTTTATTCAAATTAACAAAAATCTGAATCATAAGTGCCTGCCTAAATCTGTAAACTATCTTTTTTTTCTACATACAGAGTGGCTATACATTCACAGTTGAAGCCCAGATAGGAAGTTTCCCAGTTCCCTCTGGTAAATGGAGAATACGTTTGATCGGCTCCAAGCATCCTCTCCCTGTCCTGGCAAGCGATGCTGTCAACAGCAACTTTTCAATGAGGGAGATTAAGTCCTACTATGTTCCAAATGACAAAAGCATTCTCTTCAGGTAGTCATGAAAAAAAATTGCTTTACAGCTTAACTTTGAAGACCCCATCCACCACCTTAAACATTCACTCCCTCCACCACCGATGCACCATGGCCGCAGTGTGTACCATCTACAAGATGCACTGCAGCAATTCACCAAGGCTTCTTCAGTAGCACCTCCCAAACCCACGACCTCTACCACCTAGAAGGACAAGGGCAGCAGATGCATGGGAACACCACCACCTCCAAGTTCCCCTCCAAGTCACACACCATTATGACTTGGAAATATATCACCATTCCTTCATAGTCGCTGGGTCAAAATCCTACAACTTGCTCCCTAACAGCACTGTGGGAGTACCTTCACCACATGGACTGCACCAGTTCAAAGTGGCAGCTCACCACCACCTTCTCAAGGGCAATTAGGGATGGGCATTAAATGCTGGCCTTGCCAGCGATGCCCACATCCTGTGAACGAATACTTCTTTGAAAATAATTTTGTCAGAGGCATTCTTAAGATGGCTGTAGATTGCGTTTCCTAAGATGAAAGTCTTGTGAAAAATGATAACTGATGACTAAACTAGATGGATAGAACCTCAAGTACAAAGTGACTTCAGTGCAAGATCAGAGTGAACCTCATTTCAGGCATTTTAATACAGTGCTTATGAATTAAGACCATAAGAAGCGCAACTTTCCAGCTCGACTCGAAGTAAAAATAGAATCAGAACCAAGTTGTGCTGGCTGAAATGATTATCGTATTTTAAAGAATAATAAAAAGGACATGCATATTCTATGAAGATTTTCCTGACAGGTGAAGTAATATTAGAATCATAGAATGATACAACACAGAAGGAGGCCATTCAGCCCATTGTGCCTGTGCCGGCTCTTTCAAAGAGCTATCCAATTAGCCCCACTCCCCTGGTCTCTCCCCATAGCCCTGCAAATTTTTCCCCTTCAAGTATTTATCCAATTCCCTTTTGAAAGTTACTATTAAATTTTCTTCCACCACCCTTTTCGGGCAGTGCATTCTAGATCCTAACAACTTGCTGTGTAAAAAATGTTTCCCTCATGTCGCCTCTGATTCTTTTGCCAATTACCTTAAATTTGTGTCCTCTGCCACTGGAAACAGATTCTCCTTATTTACTCTATCAAAACCCTTCATAGTTTTGAACACTTCTATCAAATTTCCTCTTAACCTTCTCTGCGCTAAAGAGAACAATCCCAGCTTCTCTAGTCTTTTCACATAACTGAAGTCCCTCATCTCTGGTACCATTCTCATAAATCTCCTCTGCACCCTCTCCAAGACCTTGACATCCTTCCTAAAGTGCCCAGAATTAGCTGCAATACTCCAGCTGAGGCCTAACCGTGTTTTATAAACGTTTAGCATAACTCCTTTGCTTTTGTACTCTATGCCTCTATTAAAGCTAAGGATCCCGTATGCTTTTTCAAACAGCCTTCTCAACTTGTCCTGCCACTTTCAAAGGGGTATGGTAGCATAGTGGTTATGCTACTGGATTATTAATCCAGAGGCCTGAACTAATGATCCAGACACATGAATTGAAATCCCACCACGGCAGCGGGTTAAATAAATTAATTAAATAAATCTGGACTAAAAAGCAAGTATCAATAAAAACCCATCTGGTTCACTAATGTCGTCTTTGAAAATAATTTTGAAAGAGGCTGTGGCAAAACCACCAATGAACTCCTGTACAAACGCATAACTGTCTTTAAACCAATGTTATAGCATCTATGTTCGTTTGCTGAGTGTAAACAGGCTTTCTGTAAAAGCCCTGAAACAACGCGATGACGTCATCACGTTGGTCACGTGATGCCCCGAACGGCAGGAAACGTCATGATGTCAGACAGTGGGAGGTCCTGACTTCAGACCTCGTGGAACAAGTTGCTGTATAGACCTGTTTGCTGTTGCTCCTGCATGTTTTTGTTTTGTTCACTTGTTTAATTAAATTCGGTTGATTTACTGAACTGACTCGACCTCAGTGATTCAGTTAGGAATCCGTTGATTCCTACATTGGTGACCCCGAAGCTTCGCGGACGATTTTCACGGAGGCAAGCTCGAGAACAAGATGGATGTGAATGCAGCGAGTTTGAAGCTCCCTCAATTTTGGGAACAACAGGCAGCCTCCTGGTTCGTGCAAGCGGAGGCTCAGTTCCAACTGCGAAACATAGTGCTGGATCAGACCCGTTACCTTTATGTGGTCTCCGCACTGGACAGCTCGACGGCTTCCCGAATTATCAGCCTGCTGGAGACCCCGCCCGTGGGGAACAAGTACGAAACGCTCAAGGCGCGCCTCATGCAAGTATTCAGTCTCACGAAGGCTGGGCGCGCGCGACACTTGCTCGCACTCCCTGGGTTAGGCGATGCTAAGCCTTCCGAGTTGATGAGCCACATGCTCACCCTTCTCGGGTCTGAGCCGCAGTGTTTTATATTTCGGGAACTGTTCCTGAGCCAGCTCCCTGAGCAGGTGCAAGCAGCCCTGGCCAGGTCGACGGCTACGGACGGTGTGGCGCTCGCGGCTGAAGCCGACACCATTTACGCGGTGATGCAGCAGTACTGTGCCACCTCGACGCGTTCCGCCTCCAAGAACCCCACCTCGGCGCCTCCACAGACCGGCCTTTGCTACTACCACGCCTGTTTCGGTCAGAAAGCCAGATGCTGCCGACCCCCGTGTAAATTCATGCCACCGGCACCGAGAAAGCAGCAAAACCGATTGCGCGACCGGAGGGGAGACCCTGAGGTCGGTTTCGCATCCACGCTAACAGTTGGTGATTCCGGGAAATTGTTGTACATCACCGACTCCATTTCGGGCCGGCGTTTCTTGTGCGACACGGGCGCCCAGTGCAGCATCCTCCCCGCTTCGGTCCTCGACGTCCGATCTGGGAGGTGCGGTTCTCCACTACAGGCCACCAATGGCAGCGCCATCCGTACGTACGGGAAGCGGCGGATCCGATTGTGTCTCGGCGGGCAACTTTTCCACTGGGAGTTTATAACCGCCACGATACCACTGGCAATCCTCGGCGCTGACTTTTTCTGCACGCATGACCTACTAGTCGACGTACATAATCGCCGCCTGATTCATGCCGCCTCACGGACCCCCGTTCCCTGTTTTCGGGGCTCCGGCGCGACCCACGCGGTTGCCCGCACCGAGTCGACGCCCGACGAGTTCACCCGCCTGCTCAAGGAATTTCCGGAGCTCACTCGACCCACCTTCTCGGCGACGACTGCCAAACATGGTGTTGAACACCACATCGCAACGACCGGCCCCCCGGTTTACGCCCGGGTTCGGCGATTTGAGGCCAGTAAACTCGAAGCCGCGAAGGCGGAATTCGCCACTATAGAGCGGCTGGGAATCGTTCGCCGGTCAGATAGTCCCTGGTCATCTCCACTACACATTGTGCCAAAGCCCGGCGGTGGGTGGCGGCCCTGTGGTGATTATCGGCGCCTCAGTGAGGTCACGACTCCGGACCGGTACCCGATACCGTACATTCAAGATTTTTCCGCCGACTTAGCCAGCACTTCGTGGTTCTCCAAGATCGACCGCGTCCGCGGGTACCACCAAGCGCCCGTCCACCCTCAAGACGTCCAGAAGACGGCGGTCATTACCCCGTTTGGCCTTTTTGAATTTTTACGAATGCCTTTCGGACTCAAAAATGCGGCGCAGGCGTTCCAACGCCTCATGGATTCGGTGCTACGGGATCTCAAATTCCTTTTCGTGTACCTCGATGATATCCTCATCGCCAGCGCGCCAAAGGAGGAACACCTACATCACCTGTGCGTCCTTTTCCGCCGTCTCCAGGAACATGGCCTTATAATTAACCCAAACAAGTGCCAATTCGGACTGAGGCAGATCGATTTTCTGGGCCACCGCATCACCGCAGAAGGGGCACTGCCACTCCGGGCGAAAGTGGCAGCCGTCGCTGCGTTTCCACGGCCACAATCCATCAAGGCGCTCCAAGAATTCCTCGGCATGGTAAATTTTTATCATCGCTTTGTCCCCCGGGCTGCCCAGCTCATGCGGCCGCTCTACGAGGCACTCCGAGGGAAGCCGGGGAAGGAACCTGTGATTTGGTCGCCGGTTATGGACTGCGCTTTTGGGGACACGAAGGAGGCCCTCGCCAATGCGACGATGTTGGCGCACCCACTGCCCGGCGCCACCATCGCGCTCACGACAGATGTGTTGGACTATGCCGTCAGCGCCGTGCAAGAGCAATGGGTCGACGGGACATGGCAACCGCTGGCGTTTTTTAGCCGCCAGTTACATAGTAACAAATGTAGCTATAGTACATTTGACCAGGAGCTGTTGGCGTTGTTCCTGGCCATCCGCCACTTTCTCTTTTTATTGGAAGGACGCCAATTCGTCGCTTTCGTGGATCACAAGCCCCTGACGTTTGCCATGGCCAAGACGACTGAGCCGTGGTCGGCCCGACAGCAACAGCAACTCACTTTCATTTCCGAGTTTACCACCGACATCCGGCACGTGGCCAGCAAGGACAACATTGTTGCCGACTGCCTCTCGCGTGCGGCCATCCAGGCCGTCCAGCTGGGTCACAATTATACGCTAATGGCGGCTGACCAAGCGGCTGACCCGGAGACGCACGCTTTCCGTTCCGATTCGTCCTGCCTGCGGCCAGTGGACGTACTTTTCCACTCAGACGGCACGTCCTTGCTCTGCGATGTCTCCCTGGGAGACCCACGCCCGATCGTTCTGTCATCCTGGCGCAGGAAAGTATTCGATATCATGCACGGCCTTGCACACCCGGGCGTGCGTGCTTCACAGAAATTGTTAGCATCCAAGTTTGTCTGGAGGGGAATGAGAAAAGATGTGCGCGACTGGGCCAACACCTGTGTCGTGTGCCAGAGGGCGAAGGTGCAGCACCACGTCAAAGCTCCTGTCGCCATTTTCGAGGTACCGGAGCGGTGATTCGATCATGTTCATATCGACCTCGTGGGCCCACTACCACCGTCACAAGGGTTCACGCATCTTCTGACGATCGTCGACCGTACCAGGCCATTCCATTGACATCCACCACCTCCGCGGATGTCGCCCGGGCTTTTCTTTCGTCCTGGGTTGCCCGTTTCGGCGTGCCATCGGACATTTCATCAGACCGCGCAGGCCGCAGTTCTCATCTGCTTTGTGGAACGCCGTGGCTTCAGAATTGGGCGCCAAGCTCCATCGCACCACAGCTTACCATCGTTCTTTGAAGGCATCGCTGCGGGCTACCCTCCAAGGGACCGCGTGGATGGATAAGTTGCCATGGGTGATGCTCGGGTTGTGCACGGCACCTAAAGAGGACCTGCAGGCGTCGGCCACCGAACTGGTTTATGGCCAGCCGCTCAGGGTCCCCGGCGAGTTTCTCCCGTCGCCAACGCGTCCGTGGTCTGCCACTGAACAACTGGAGGCTCACCGGGCCGCAGCGCACGCGTTCTGGCCCATTCCGACTTCACAGCATGGACTGCCCACGTCACATGTTCCGCCGGAGCTTATGAGGGCTAAATTCGTTTTTGTCCGGTAGGATGCCCACCGTAGTCCCCTCATGCCTCCATACACGGGCCCTTTCTGAGTACTGCAGGCGGGCGCCAAGAGTTTTCTAGTGGACGTCAGAGGTAAACCCGACCACATTTCCGTGGACCGCCTCAAGGCTGCACACCTGGACCTCGAGCAGCCAGTCGAAACAGCGCAGCCGCCGCGTCGTGGGCGACCGCCCGCAGCCGCCATGCCTGGCCCATTGGCCCCGCGACCCAGCTCCTCTCCTGCACCGTCCATTCCTCTCCGGGAATATCGGAGTCGCTCCGACAGGATTTTCCGACCTCCTCTGCGATTGACTTTGACGATTAAAGACACTTCTGGGGGGGCGCATGTGGCAAAACCACCAATGAACTCCTGTACAAACGCATAACTGTCTTTAAACCAATGTTACAGCATCTATGTTCGTTTGCTGAGTGTAAACAGGCTTTCTGTAAAAGCCCTGAAACAACGCGATGACGTCATCATGTTGGTCACGTGATGCCCCGAACGGCAGGAAACGTCATGATGTCATGGCGTCAGAGAGTGGGAGGTCCTGAGTTCAGACCTCGTGGAACAAGCTGCTGTATAGACCTGTTTGCTGTTGCTCCTGCATGTTTTTGTTTTGTTCACTTGTTTAATTAAATTCGGTTGATTTACTGAACTGACTCGACCTCAGTGATTCAGTTAGGAATCCGTTGATTCCTACAAGGCATTCTTAAAATGGCTGCAGATTGTGTTTCCTAAGATGAAAGTCTTGTGAAAAGTGACAACTGATGACTAAACTAGACGGATAGAACCTCAAGTACAAAGTGACTTCAGTGTAAGATCAGAGTGAACCTCAGCTCAGGCATTTTAATACAGTGTTTATAAATTCAGACCGTAAAAAGCGCAACTTTCCAGCTCTCCCTTAGGTCATCACCACTGTAAGGGGTCTTTTTAACGAGCTTGTGGTGTGCGAGATCGATTCTTGATTTCACCCTGCTCGTGAGCGGTTTTGAAGCGCTCCCCCCTCACTGATTCTAGGCACTGGACTTATTGCCAGACTACCTTGATGTGTTGGCCCAACTTGTGACTCGGAAGACAAATGGATCAGGTGAGACAAGGTAAGTTTTAAAATTAATGGTTTCTTTATTTATAAGGAGAATAAAAACACAGGGAACAAAGAAACAACACAGACAAAATCACTAACACGTCTCCCAATGGGAACTAAAATTTAACACACAAGAATTACTTTGACTATCTTAAAATACATCAATTCATTAGCTGCGGTATAATAAAACGGGTTGGGGAAAGCGCGCGGTGCAACGAAGGATAAATAACACTCCCGATTACAAAGCCCTTAATATTAAAACCCTCCCGTCTCTAAAGTATCCCTCTACTAGGTCAGCTAGGTGGAGTTGGGCCTCTATGCTCACCAGGGTTTTAAAACTGTCCTCGACCTTGGTGCTCCTGTAGCTTCCGGGATTCCCGATTGATCTTCCTTCTGGGACGGGCTCCTGAACCTGCTCTCCTGCTCGAACTTGTAGAACCTCTGTGCTCCTCGAACCGTAATCGAACCTCCTAATCAGACCTCTCCACTCGAACCGTTCAACTTAACCTTAACCTCTCGTTGTTCTCTGCCTCCGATCGTACCTTCTGCCCGTCGATTTTCCCCCAACAGTTATACCGTTTCCTTGCCCTTATCTTTGGCGCCAAATCAGGTGTTTTCTTTTGTCAAAGTTTTGGGCCGGCTACTTTGACAAAAGCTGGTACTTTAGTTTAACGACTTTAATCGTGGCCGAAACCAAACTGATGGGTTATGTCCCGTGTCCCGCTGAGTTTGATGCAGATAATGGGTCTTGTCTGTGCTCTGTGATTTCAGTGATGGGTTTATGTTTATCTGGCGATTAACATGACCTTTTCAAGTGCAAGTCCTTTGTTTTTGACTTCGTTACTGCTGCTACCTTTATTACCATATCAATTGCAGTCAGTCTGGAATTTTCCAATCGGTGGTGACTCAGGTTTCTTTAAGGTATTGCAGTGGTATGTCCTTCTGAAATGAGTCATGTGATCTGCCGACTCCATCTTGTGCTCTTAAAAATGTGGCCATTTCAGGGGTTTTAAAATGTAGGCTGTATTTTCCTGGATTTTGCGAATCCTACACCACCTCCTCAAGGGCAATTAGGGATGGGCAATAAATGCTGGCCTTGCCCACATCCCATGCACGAATTAAAAAAAAACTTGAGTACATACACCCCCAGGTTTCTTTGCTCCTCCACCCACTTTAAAATTGTACCATTTAGTTCATATTGCCTCTCTTCATTCTTCCTACCAAAATGTAACACTTCACACTTCTCTGCATTAGGGTTGCCAAGGCTGGGAACTCAACGTCCAGGGGTATTCAATATTCAAAAAAGATAGGCAAAAAGGAAAAGGAGGTGGGGTAGCATTGCTGGTTAAAGCGGGGATAAACACAATTGTAAGGAAGGATATTAGCTCTGATGATGTGGAATCTGTATGGGTAGAACTGAGAAATACCAAGGGGCAGAAAACGTTAGTGGGCGTGGTATATAGACCTCCAAGCAGTAATGCGGAGGTCGGGAATGGCATTAAACGGGAAATTAGAGATGTGTGCAATAAGGGCACAACAGTTATCATGGGTGATTTTAATCTACATATAGATCGGGCTAACCAAATTAGTAACAATACTGTGGAGGAGGAATTCCTGGAGTGTATACGGGATGATTTCCTGGACCAATATGTCGAGGAACCAACTAGAGATCAGGCCATCTTAGACTGGGTATTATGTAATGAGAAAGGATTAATTAGCAATCTTGTGCGAGGCCCCTTGGGTCGGAGCGATCATAATATGATAGAATTCTTCATTAAGATGGAGAGTGAAATAGTTGACTCAGAGACTAGGGTCCTGAATTTAAATAAAGGAGACTACGATGGTATGAGGCGCGAGTTGGGTAGGATTGATTGGGGAATGTTACTCAAAGGGTTGACGGTTGATAGGCAATGGCAAACATTCAAAGATCACATGGATGAACTACAGAATTTGTTCATCCCTGTTTGGCATAAAAATAAAACAAAAAAGGTGACTCAACCGTGGCTAACAAGGGAAATTAGGGATAGCATAAGATCCAAGGAGAGGACATATAAATTGGCCAGAAAAAGCAGTAAACCTGAGGATTGGGAGCAGTTTAGGATTCAACAAAGGAGGACAAAGGGATTAATTAAGCGGGGGAAAATAGAGTATGAGAGTAAGCTTTCAAGGAACATAAAAACTGACTGTAAAAACTTTTATAGATATGTGAAGAGAAAAAGATTGGTGAAGTCAAGTGTAGGTCCCTTGCAGTCAGAATCAGGGGAATTTATAATGGGGAACAAAGAAATGGCTGACCAATTAAATACATACTTTGGTTCTGTCTTCACAAAGGAGGACACAAATAACCTCCCAAAGATGTCGGGAACATAGGGTCTAATGAAAGGGAGGAACTGATAGAAATCAGTATTTGTAGGGAAATGGTGTTAGGAAAATTGATGGGATTGAAGGCCGATAAATCCCCAGGGTCTGATAATCCACATCCTAGGGTACTTAAGGAAGTGGCCCTAGAAATAGTAGATGCATTGCTGGTCATCTTCCAAAAGTTGATACACTCTGGAACAGTACCCATGGATTGGCGGGTAGCTAATGTTACCCCACTGTTCAAAAAGGGTGGTAGAGCACAAACGGGGAATTACAAACTGGTAAGCCTGACATTGGTAGTGAGGAAAATGCTAGAGTCCATTATAAAGGATGTAATAGCAGAGCACTTGCAAAAAAGTGACCGGATCAGACAAAGTCAACATGGATTTACAAAAGGTAAATCATGCTTGACTAATCTACTGGAATTTTTTGAGGATGTAACTGGTAAAATAGATAAGGGAGAACCAGTGGATGTGGTGTATTTGGACTTTCAAAAGGCTTTCGATAAGGTCCCGCATAAGAGATTAGCGTGTAAAGTTAAGGCACATGGGATTGGGGGCAAGGTATTGACTTGGATAGAGAACTGGTTGGCAGACAGAAAGCAAAGAGTTGGAATAAATGGCTCTTTTTCCGATTGGCAGGCAGTGACTAGTGGGGTACCGCAGGGATCGGTCCTTGGACCCCAGCTATTCACAATATATATTAATGATCTGGACGAGGGAACTAGATGTAATATCTCCAAGTTTGCAGATGACACAAAGCTGGGTGGGCATGTGTGCTGTGAGGAGGATGCCAAGAAACTCCAGTATGATTTGGACAGGTTGGGTGATTGGGCAGAAGCATGGCAGATGCAATATAACGTGGATAAATGCGAGGTTATCCACTTTGGTGTCAAAAACAGGAAGGCAGATTATTATCTGAATGGCAATAGATTGGGAGAAGGGGAAGTGCAACGAGACCTGGGCGTCCTTCTGCACCAGTCGCTGAAGGTAAGCATGCAGGTGCAGCAGGCAGTTAAGAAGGCAAATGGTATGTTGGCCTTCATAGCGAGAGGGTTTGAGTACAGGAACAAGGGTGTCTTGCTGCAGTTGTACAGGGCCTTGGTGAGACCACATCTTGAGTATTGTGTGCAGTTTTGGTCACCTTATCTGAGGAAGGATGTTCTTGCCATGGAAGGAGTGCAGCGAAGATTCACCAGGCTGATACCTGGGATGGCAGGAATGACGTATGAGGAGAGATTGGGTCGATTGGGCTTGTACTCGCTGGAGTTTAGAAAAATGAGAGGGGATCTCATTGAAACTTATAAAATTCTAACAGGGCTAGACAAACTTATGCAGGAAGGATGTTCCCGATGGTCGGGGAGTCCAGAACCAGGGGTCACAGTCTAAGGATAAGGGGTAAGCCATTCAGGACAGAGATGAGAAGGAATTTTTTCACCCAGAGAGTGGTGAACCTGTGGAATTCTCTACCAAAGAAGGCAGTAGAGGCCAATTCATTAAATGTATTCAAGAAGGAGTTGGATATATTTCTTAAGGCTAAAGGGATCAAAGGATATGGAGAGAAGGCAGGAACAGGGTACTGAATTTGGATGATCAGCCATGATCTCATTGAATGGCGGAGCAGGCTCGAGGGGCCGAATGGCCTACTCCTGCTCCTATCTTCTATGTTTCTATGTTAACTTTCATCTGCCATGTGTCTGCCCATTTCATCAGTCTTGCCTATGTCCTACTGAAGTCTGTTACTATCTTCATCACTGTTTACCACATTTCTGAGTTTTGTATCATCTCCAAACTTTGAAATTATGCCCTGTATACCCTGGTCTAGGTCATTAATATATATCAAAAACAGTAGTGGTCCTAATACCGCCCCCAAGGGAATGCCCTCCAGTCTGAAAAACAACTGTTCACCACTGCTGTCTGCTTTCTGTCCCTTAGCCAATGTTGTATCCACGCTGCCACTGTCCCTTTAATCCCATGGGCTTCAATTTTGCTAAGTTTATTATATGGTACTTTATCAAACGCCTTTTGAAAATCCATCTATACAACATCAACCACACTAAATTCAGCAACTCTATCCATTATTTCATAAAAGAACTCAATTAAGGTAGTCAAATACAATTTGCCATTAACAAATCCATGCTGGCTTTCATTTATTATCCCATATTTTTTCCAAGTGCCAATTAATTTTGTTCTGGATTATTGTCTCTAAATTTTTCCCCACCACTTACGTCAGGCTGACTGGCCTATAGTTGCTGAGTTTATCCATGTCCCTTTTTCGAACTGGGGTGTAACATTTGCAACCTTGCAATCCTCTGGCACCTCTCCCATCTATGAAGGATTGGAAGATTGTGGCCAGAGCCTCTGCAATTTTCACCCTTACTTCCCTCAGCAACCTAGGATGCATCCCATCTGGACTGGGTGACTTTTCTACTTTGACCACCACCAACCTTTTAAGTACCTCCTCTTTATCTATTTTTATCCTATCCAATATTGCTATAGCCTCCTCCCTTACTGCTACATTGGCAGCATCCTCTTCTCTAGTGAAGACAGATGCAAAGTACTCATTTAGTACTTCAGCCTCTGCCTTCCCAAGAAGATCTCCTTTTTGGTCCCTAGTTGGCCTCACCCTTCCTTTGACTACCCTTTTACAATTTATATGTTTATATAACTTTTAGGTTCCCTTTTATGTTACCCGCTAATCTATTCTCATACACACTCTTACTTCCTTTTTCAGTTCTCCTCTGTACTTTCTGTATTTGGCTTGGTTCTCTACTGTATTATGAACCAGACCTGCATCATAAGCCTCCTTTTTCTGTTTAATTTTAATCTCTATATCTTTAGCCATCCAGGGAGCTCTAGCTTTGGATGTCCTTCCTTTCCCCCCTTGTGGGAATGTGTCTAGTCTATACCCAAACTATCTCCTCTTTGCAAGCCTCCCGTTACTCATTTACTGTTTTACCTGCCAATCTTTGATTCCAATCCACTTGGGCCAAAACCCTTTTCATCTCACTAAAATTAGCTCTTCTCCAGTTGAGTATTTTCACATTTGATTTTTCCTTGTCCTTTTCCATAACTACTCTAAACATAATATTGTGATCACTGTTCCCCAACTATACCCCCACTGACTCATGCTCTACTTGTCCTACTTCATTCCCAGAACTAGATCTGGCACTGCTTCCTTCCTCGTTGGGCTGGAAACATACTGGTCATGAAATTCCTCTTGTACATATTTCAGGAATTCCTGCCCTCTTTGCCCTTTACACTGTTATTTTCCCCATCTATATTAGGATAATTGAAGTCCCCCAGGATCACTACTCTGAAGTTCTTGCATCTTTCTGCAATTTGCCTGCAAATTTGCTCCTCTGTCTCCTTTCCACTTTTTGGTGGCCTATAGTACACACCCAGCAGTGTAATAGCTCCTCTATTGTTTCTTAATTCTAACCAAATACATTGGCCCAGAACTTGGTGTCGGGGGCTTCCCGCGCGTGCAAGCCCCCGATCTGCACTCACCCTGCGCGCTGACATCTGAAGCCCGGGCCTGCTCGCATTTCCTGTCACAGGCCCGGTTCAGATGTCAGCGCGCAGTGCTTACCTGATCCAGCGGCATAGTTAGTGCGATGTGCCGGCTGGGATCAGGTGAGCACTGTACAACCAATCAGGGGAGGGGAAGGTTCATTCATGAGTTTGAGAGTAAGAACTGTCAAACTCATGAAAACTACAGGGGCCCAAAACACTATTTAAACTTTAAATAAAAATTTAAAAAACATCCCAATCGTTAAATTAAGTATAAATAAGTTTAAAAAAATAATTTAAACAATAATTTTTTTTTTTGAAAAAAATAAATTTTTAATAAAAAGGGTCCAAAACTAAACTTACCTTATTGTAGATTCTTTAAAATAATAAACCTGTGGGGAAAAAAATTCTAAATTACACTAAAACACCACTTACCTGTAAAAATAAATACTTACGTGTGCTTTTTACAAGCGTAAAGACCGGAGGCCTTTACACATGCGCAAATCCCCCAAAACAGAGGAAATCCAAGACGCACGCGCTGCCCCCTACAGCGCACGCGCTAGCCTCTTCAACTCTTGGGTTAGAGGAGAGGAAATGCCGGTTTTCAGTGCATGCGCTGTGCATGCTGAAAACCGGCATTTCCTCCGGCCAGACGCGTGAGTACCCCTTCCGTACTCACGCGTTTGGGAAGGAATTTCTGCCCCATTCTGTCTTTGAACCCTCAAGTATATCATCTCTTTCCAGTGCTGTAACAGTATCTTTGATCAATACTGTCACACAACCCCTCATTATTTCCTTTCCTATTTTTCCTGCATATCTTGTAGCCAGGAATATTAAGTTTCCAATCCTCCCCTCGTTTGAGCCAGGTCTCCATTATTACCACAATATTATAATCCCATGTGGCAATTTGTGCCTGCAGTTTACCAACCTTATTTGTCACGTTCCGTTCATTTATGCACAAGCATTCCAAACCCATCTTAGTCTGCCTCGCATTTCCCCCCTGTCTGATCCCCTATTTCTGAGGGGTCCTTGTGCCATCCAGCACACATCGCTAGGACCACCTGATGTTAGAAGCAGCGTTACTCTTTTTTTTGTTATTCCCCATTGTGTTTACACCACAGATGCACTCTTACACTGGGAATTTCCTCGGGACTTCTCCCACTCCACCGCCAGTGTAAAAATTTTCCCAACAATCTTGAAGAACCAGCTGAGATTATGATTAGCACCACAATCAGCTAGAACAATGTTAAGACTCCAACTCTCTCACACCAGTGTTCAGCTCTGTTCACTTAACACTTCTAAATTCCTGTTTCATTTCAAACCACTCTCACTTGGAGCAGAACAGAGAGAAGCCTGACCACAGAGCAAAAATCCTCCCTTCCCACAACCATAGAACTACTCCACCCCACTAGGAATAAAAGAGAAGTGTCACAGTCAGGCCAGCATCATCATATTCCCGCACCATAATTCTTCAAACCCACACATTTTTTCCCTGTTCCTTCATCTACTGCTTAACACCATGGTGTTGCCCTCTTACCAGCTCCCTCCAAGGCAGACTGCAGGGACGCCTGCTTGGGATGCTGTTGCCATCTAGAAAATGGCACAACAGATGAAGACATTCTATGGGGTTGACACGTTAAAATAATCAGGAACAGAAGAGACCTTCAAATTTTTGCTTTTGGATGGAATAGTGAATTAAAATACTTAAAAGCAGCTATCAGTAATAAAATCAACTTTCAATAACAGGTAAAAACAGCTAAATCTATTTCTGCCACGGAGCTTTTTACTATACCAGCACTACAATGAATGAAAGAAAGATTTGCATTGCTATAGCATATTTCACAACCTCAGGACATCCCAAAGCGCTTTGCAGCCAATGAAGTACTTTTGTTGTAATGTTGGAAACACCACAGGCAACTTGCGCACAGTAAAGTCCCACAAATAGCAATGTAATAATGACCAAATCATCTGTTTTAGTGATGTTGGAGGAGGGATAAATATTGGCTAGGACACTAGGGAGAACTCCCCTGCTCTTCTTCGAAATAACGCCCTGGTTTCCTTTACATCTACCTGAGAGGGCAGATGGAGCCTTGGTTTAACGTCTCATCCGAAAGACGGCACCTCCAACAGTGCAGCACTGTCCTCAGTACTGGGTGCAGCACTGTCCTCAGTACTGGGTGCAGCACTGTCCTCAGTACTGGGTGCAGCACTGTCCTCAGTACTGGGTGCAGCACTGTCCTCAGTACTGGGTGCAGCACTGGACTGTCAGCTTCGAATTTGTGCTCAAATCTCTGGAGTGGGATTGAATGCACAACCTTCTGACTCAGAGTGCTACCAACTGAGCCACGGCCGACACCAGCAGAAGCACTCAGATTTCCTCTTCTGTCTGACCCTATGCCCAACAGAGCACCTCCACATGTGCCCAGTAAGCACCAGACATATTTAAATTAGTCCCGATGGGAAGTTTGGGCACTGCTCCCGCTCCTGACAACGTCTGCTTCCGACACACTGTGCCCAAACTGTTCCCAGTATCTGTTGCAACATTTTCCCTTTAATGAATCCACAATTGTAGAAATTTAATTTGTCTATTCCGTGCTCTGTCAAGCCACGTACGTTGACATTTCAAATAGGTTGTTGTTTAATAGTAACTGAAACTACAATTCCCCCTGGATGGTTGAAATGAAAACAGTGTATGAACTGTCCCTGACTTTCAGAGAACTTGTCACTTAACTATCTTGGGGTACAGAGGCTACTCCCCTCACAAAGTCAACTTCCACCACAAAACAGTGCAGCATAGACCCAAAAACAGGGTCGTGAATATACGTCTCCCCCTCATCTATCTTCTTCACACTCCATAGCACCATCCAAGTCAGCAAGAAAAAAGACCAAGGCCCGGATTTTGCAGTCAATGGCGAAGGAACGGCGCTCACCATTCTTTTTTTTTATTCGTTCATGGGATCTGGGCGTCACTGGCAAGGCCAGCATTTTATTGCCCACCCCTAATTGCTCTTGAGAAGGTGGTGGTGAGCCGCCTTCTTGAATCGCTGCAGTCCGTGTGATGAAGGTACTCCCACAGTGCTGTTAGGTAGGGAGCTCCAGGATTTCGACCCAGCAACGATGAAGGAACGGCGATATACTTCTAAGTCAGGATGGTGTGTCACTTGGAGGGGAACCTGGAGGTGGTGGTGTTCCCATGCGCGGGTTTGGGAGTGCTGCCAAAAGAGCCTTGGCGAGTTGCTGCAATGCATCTTGTAGATGGCACACATTGCAGCCACAGTATGCCAGTGGTGGAGGGAGTGAAGGTTTAAGGTGGCGAATGGGCTGCCAATCAAGCGAGCTGCTTTGTCCTGGATGGTGTTGAGCTTCTTGAGTGTTGTTGGAGCTGCACTCATTCCATCACACTCCTTACTTGTGCCTTGTAGATGGTGGAAAGGCTTTGGGGAGTCACGAGGTGAGACACTCGCCAAAAAATACCTAACCTCTGATCTGCTCTTGTTGCCACAGTATTTATGTGGCTGGTCCGGTTAAGTTTCTGGTCAAAGGTGACCCCCAGGATATTGATGGTGGGGGTTTCGGCGATGGTAATGCCATTGAATGTCAAGGGGCAGTGGTTAGACTCTCGCTTGTTGGAGATAGTCATTGCCTGGCACTTGTGTGGCACGAATTTTACTTGCCACTTATCAGCCCAAGCCTGAATGTCGTCCAGGTCTTGTTGCATACGGGCATGGACTGCTTCATTATCTGAGGTGTTGCGAATGGCACTGAACACTGTGCAGTCATCAGCAAACATCCCCATTTTTGACCTTTTGTTGGAGGGAAGGTCATTGATGAAGCAGCTGAAGATGGTTGGGCCTAGGACACTGCCCTGAGGAACTCCGGCAGTGATGTCCTGGGGCTGTGTAGACTGACCACCAACCACCGCAACCATCTTCCTTTGTGCTCGGTATGATTTCAGCCAGTGGAGAGTTTTTCCCCCGATTCGCATTGACTTCAGTTTTACTGGGGCTCCTTCATGCCACACTCAGTCAAATTCTGCCTTGATGTCAAAGGCAGTCACTCTCACCTCACCTCTGGAGTTCAGCTCCTTTGTCCATGTTTGGACCAATGCTGTAATGAGGTCTGGAGCCGAGTGGTCCTGGTGGAACCTAAACTGAGCATCAGTGAGCAGGTTATTACTGTAGTGAGTAAGTGTCACTTGATAGCACTGTCGATGACACCTTCCATCACTTTGCTGATGATTGGGAGTAGACTGATGGGGCGATAATTGGCCGGATTGGATTTATCCTGCTTTTTTGGACAGGTCATACCAGGGCAATTTTCCACATTGTCGAATAGATGCCAGTGTTGTAGTTGTACTGGAACAGCTTGGCTAGAGGTGCGGCTAGTTCTGGAGCACAAGTCTTCAGCACGACAGCCGGGATGTTGTCAGGGCCCATAGCGTTTGCTGTATCCAGTGCGCTCAACCGTTTCATGCTAACAGCTGCCCACAGACTTTTTGTGGGCTTTTGAGCGGCAACTTGCTGTCATCAGACATCTGATCCAGCACGGCACCCTCTACAGGGGATCTGTGGTGGGTGTAAACAGGACAAGGAACAGTGTGGCCCTTCATACAATCAGATTGAAGAATCCTAACTGAAACACGCAGAGTTCCAGCATTTATTGCCCATCCCTAATTGCTTTTGAGAAGGTGGTGGTGAGCCGCCTTCTTGAATACAACTGAGTAGCTTGCTAGGCCATTTCAGAGGGGCAGTTAAAAGTCAACCACTTTGCTGCGGGTCTGGAGTCACATATAGGCCAGACAGGGTAAGGACGGCAGATTTCCTTCGCTAAAGGACATTAGTGAACCAGATGGGTTTTTACAACAATCCGGTAGTTACATGGTCACCATTACTGATACTAGCTTTTTTATTCCAGATTTATTTAATTAATTGAATTTTAATTCCCCAGCTGCCGTGGTGGGATTTAAACTCCGGATAATTAGTCCAGGCTCTGGATTACCAGTCCAGTACCATAACCACTATGCTACCGTAAACCAGGAAATATAAATTAGATTTAATTCATGTACAGAAATTAAATAAAGAGAGGGAAAGAAAGAGAGATAAGAGACAGAAAGAAAAAGTAAAAAAAAAATGTTTTACATCTCCAGCACTAACTAAATTCTGTAGGAATGAGACTCCACATTTATAAAATTAAATTTTCAGGGCCAGAGATGTTGTTTGGCAGTAATCCAGTTGCCGTGGTCCATGTAGGTACCAACGAAATAGGTAGGAAAATGAGATAGGTTCTGCTGAGAGAGTTTGAGCAGCTAGGAACTAAATTAAAAAGCAGAACCACAAAGATCATAATCTCTGGATTATTACTGGAGCCACGAACAAATTGGCATAGGGTCAATAGGATCAGGGAGATGAATGCGTGGCTCAAGAAGATTGGTGTGGGAAAAGTGGGATTCGATTCGTGGGGCACAGGCACTAGTACTGGGGAAAGAGAGAGCTGTTCCATTGGCAAGGACTACACCTGATCCATTCTGGGACCAGAGTTCTAGCGAATCGAATAACTTGGGAGGTAGCTAGGGCTTTAAACTAAATAAGGAGGGGGAGGGTCCCGGTGGAGAGAAATCTAGAATGCTAAAGAGAAAAGACGAGGAAGCAGTGCAGGAAAGTGATTGGGGTAAGGATAACCAGATTGTGTCAGGAAGGGACAGAACGTATAAACAAAGGGGTGCACTAACAAATAGGGGCCGGGTAAGAAAAAATGGTAATAAGACAAATAGCGCCATAGTACAAAAAAATGTTAAGATGTCTAAGAACATATAAGAACATAAGAAGTAGGAGCAGGAGTAGGCCATACGGCCCCTCGGGCCTGCTCCGCCATTCAATAGGATCATGGCTGATCCGAACCTAGACTCACGTCCACTTCCCTGCCCGCTCCCCGTAACCCCTACTTCCCTTATCAGCTTGGAAACTGTCTATCTCCGTTTTAAATTTATTTAGTGTCGCAGCTTCCACAGCTCTCTGAGGTAGCAAATTCCATAGATTTACTACCCTCTGAGTGAAGAAGTTTCTCCTCATCTCAGTTTTGAAAGGGCAGCCCCTTATTCTAAGATTATGCCCCCTAGTTCTAGTCTCACCCATCAGTGGAAACATCCTCACCGCATCCACCCGATCAAGCCCCCTCACAATCTTATATGTTTCGATAAGATCGCCTCTCATTCTTCTGAATTCCAATGAGTAGAGGCCCAACCTACTCAACCTTTCCTCATAAGTCAACTCCCTCATCTCCGGAATCAACCGAGTGAACCTTCTCTGAACTGCCTCGAGAGCAAGTATATATTTTCTTAAATATGGAAACCAAAACTGCACGCAATATTCCAGGTGTGGCCTCACCAGTACCCTGTATAACTGCAGCAAGACTTCCCTGCTTTTATACTCCAGCCCCCTTGCAATAAAAGCCAAGATTCCATTGGCCTTCCTGATCACCTGCTGTACCTGCATACTAACCTTCTGTGTTTCATGCACCAGGACCCCCAGATCCCTTGGTACTGTAGCACTTTGCAGTTTCTTTCCATTTAGATAATAACTTGCTCTTTGATTTTTTCTGCCAAAGTGCATAACCTCACACTTTCCAACATTATATTCCATCTGCCAAATTTCTGCCCACTCACTTAGCCTGTCTATGTCCTTTTGCAGGTTTTTTATGTCCTCCTCACTTACTGCTTTCCCTCCCATCTTTGTATCGTCAGCAAACTTGGATACGTTGCACTCGGTCCCTTCCTCCAAATCGTTAATATAGATTGTAAAGAGTTGGGGTCCCAGCACTGACCCCTAGTCAGTGATTGCCAACCCGAGAATGAACCATTTATCCCAACTCTCTGTTTTCTGTTAGATAGCCAATCTTCCACCCATGCCAGTATATTACCCCCAATCCTGTGATTTTTTTATCTTGTGCAGTAATCTTTTGTGTGGCACCTTGTCAAATGCCTTTTGGAAGTCCAAATACACCACATCCACTGGTTCCCCTTTATCCACCCTGTTTGTTACATCCTCAAAGAATTCAAACAAATTTGTCAAACATGACTTCCCCTTCATAAAACCATGTTGACTCTGTCCGATTAAATTATGCTTATCCAAATGCCCTGTTACTGCTTCCTTAATGATGGACTCCAACATTTTACCAACCACAGATGTTAGGCTAACTGGTCTATAGTTTCCAGCCTTTTGTCTACTTCCCTTTTTAAATAAGGGTGTTACATTAGCGGTTTTCCAATCTGCTGGGACCTTTGGAAAATTACCACTGATGCATCCACAATCCCTACCGCTACTTCTCTCAAGACCCTAGGATGTAAGCCATCAGGTCCAGGGGGTTTATCCACTTTTAGTCCCATTATCTTACCGAGTACCACCTCCTTAGTGATTTTAATCGTGTTTAACTCCTCCCCCCCCTATAGCCCCCTGTTTGTCCAGTGTTGGGATATTTTTAGTGTCCTCTACTGTAAAGACTGATACAAAATATTTGTTCAGTGTTTTTGCCATCTCCATGTTCCCCACCACTAATTTCCCGGTCTCGTCCTCTAAGGGACTAACATTCACTTTAGCCACCCTTTTTCTTTTTATATAACTGTAGAAACTTTTGCTATCTGTTTTTATATTTTTTGCTAGTTTACTTTCATAATCTATCTTCCCTTTCTTAATTAATCTTTTAGTTATTCTTTGCTGGCTTTTAAATGCTTCCCAATCTTCTATCCTCCCACTAGATTTGGCTACTTTATATGCCCTTGTTTTCAGTCGGATACTATCCTTTATTACTTTACTTAGCCGCGGATGGCACAAAATGTTAACAAGTCAAATCTAAAGGCAGTGTATCTGAATGCACAAAGCATTCGTAATAAGGTAGACGAATTAACAGCGCAAATAGATGTAAACGGATACAACATAATTGCAATTATGGAGACATGGCTGCAGGGTGACCAAGGCTGGGAGCTGAATATCCAAGGATATTCGATACTTAGGAAGGACAGGCAAAAAGGAAAAGGAGGTGGGATGGCGTTGTTAGTAAAGGATGAAATCAGAGCAATAGTGAGAAAGGATATTGGCTCAGAAAATAAAGATGTCGGCCTAGATTTTCAGTGTGCCGTGAGGCGGGCTTTTAGGCAGGCAGGGGGCAAAAATACCGAATTCGGGGGTTCTGACACCATCCCGCCCAAAACCCGCCTCCACGTAAGTTTCAGAGGAGGCGGGTACCTGCCCCACACTGGGACCCGCCGACCCGAGGCGGGAAGGGATTAGTGCCAATTAACTGCCTGTTAACAGCTAGTTAACAGGCAGTTTTTAGCCTAATCCCTATTTTGAGGGGTGTCATGTGGGATTCCCGACTGTTCCAAACCACGCCAGGTTAGAGCAGGCGGGCCGTCGGGTTGAAGGACTTGGAGGGGTCGCGATATCGGTGTTCAGTTCAGGTGAGTGATGGGTGCATGAGTGCAAAGGTAAGTGTGTTTGGTGTGTCTAAAGTGTGTAAAGAACTTTAAATTCCTGTACTTACTGTATTGATTTCTTTGTGGGTTCAATGACGAGACATTTATGAAAGAGAATGTCTTTTAATCTAAAGTCTGTTCAACTCTTTTTAACAGTATTACAGGAGACACCATGCTAGTGATCCATCTAAAAGCGAAACTAAAACTAAACTGCTTGTCTCTGTCACATGCCCTCTGCTGGTCAGGCATAAGTAATCAATCAGGCAACTATGCTGGTAAGGCATCATAATCAAACAGGCAAATACCATCACTATTTGCTGATATCATTACATCTCCCTTTCTTAAAACAAAAGTATTTTACTTTTAACTAACAACATGTTTTCTTTGTATTAATCTGCATTTTAACTGTAACACTTAATGAACTTACATCATCATTATCATGATCAAGGTTTTTTAACCTTGCTTTGTGTGTTCACATGAAATACGTAAATACACTAGAACTTGAAGAAAGAATAAGATAACATTACTTCCTTCTATAACAATAGTCCTTAAATTTGCTTAATGAGTCTCTCAGGAGGCTTCACGTGTCTTGAGGATTTTCTGATTGATTGTCCTTGAATCTGAGTTGTTGCCTCAGATGATTGGTTCTCAGCTGTGTGATCAGGTTGTTCAACAGCATCAGTCTTTTGACCTGCTGTGTGATCAGGTTGTTCAACAGTATCAGTCTTTTGACTTGCTGTGTCTGGTCCCATGAGAAGATCTCGACGATTTCTTCGCAGAACAGCACCCTCATCTGTCTGAATGGTGTATGATCTTGGTTGAACTTCACTCAGGACAGTTCCCTTCTGAGTCCATATGTTTGTCTTGTCTTTGAACCTTACTTGGTCACCAGTGTGGAGCTCAGGTAGGTTTTGTGTTCCTCTGTCATAGTAGTACTTTTGCTTTTCTTTCTGTTGTTCTTTGAACTTCCTCACTTTCTCCCCCTCTTTCGTTTTCAAGAGGTTCTCCGGAATGGGTAGGTTTGACCTTAGCCGACGTCCCATAAGGAGTTGGGCTGGTGACATACCACACTCGAGCGGCGTTGTGCGGTATACAAGCATGTTTTGGTAGAAGTCAGTTCCACTGTCTTTTGCCTTGTACATCAGTCTTTTCACTGTCTGGACCGATTTTTCCACTAAACCATTGGACTGTGGAAAGTGAGGACTTGACGTTGTGTGGACAAAGTCCCACTCTTCGGCAAAGTGTCGGAAACTTGCATTGTAAAACTGAGGTCCGTTGTCTGTGAAGACCTCGCTTGCCATGCCATGTCTGGAGAATATGGCTTTCATACATGTTATCACAGCATCTGCAGTGGTGGTGTACAGTCTACAAACCTCTGGATACAGGGAGTAATAGTCTGTGACTACAAGATAGTCCTTCCCTTGACATACGAAGAGGTCAGCGCCTACCTTCTGGTAAGGCCTGTCTGGTGCTGGGTGTGGCTTTAGTGGTTCTACCGGATTGCTGCTCAATATTTCAGGCATATTGTGCAGTTTGACACCTCATTTGTCACATCTTGGTTGATTCGTGGCCAGTACATCACCTCTCGTGCTCTTTTCTTACACTTTTCGATTCCCAGATGTCCTCCATGGATTCTTTTTAGCATCTCTTTTCTCAGACTCTTTGGGATAACTATTTTACTTCCTTTGTAGATGATGTCTTCGACCACTGATAGACCCGCCCTGCAGTTCCAGTACTCTGCCATGTCAGGTGAGCAGAATTGCTTCATGTTGGGCCATCCATCCAAGATGCTTTTCCTCAGTCGCCTCAGTGTTTCATCTTTGTTTGTCTCAGTCTTTATGAGCTCCATTTTTGCATCTGCTATGGGCAGTGCACTTGTGATCATGTCCACGTAGGCGTTCACTTTTTCATCCATTTTGGTGTTTGCGGGCTCACTTGGGTCAACAGCTCTGGACAACGTGTCTGCTGTATACATCAGCTTACCCGGTGTGTATGCAACATTCAGTGTATAGCGTTGCAGCCTGATCATCATTCTTTGTATTCTAAGCGGACAGCTATTTAGTGGCTTTTGGAACAATGCAATCAAGGGCTTATGGTCAGTCTCTACACTGATTGCTTGTCCTGACACAAACTGGTGAAATCTTTCACAGGCGTATGTGATGCTGAGCAGCTCCTTTTCTATTTGAGCATATCACGTCTCCGCGTCTGTCATTGAGCGCGATGCATATGCAATAGGTTGCCAGTAGTCATATTTTTGCAGAAGAACGGCACCGAGCCCACTCTGTGATGCATCTGATGATATCTTGATGGGTCTCGCTGGGTCATAAAACCTCAGAACTGGTTCCTCTGTGAGCAGTTTCTTTAGATCGCTCCATGACTTCTCATGCTCATGATTCCATTCCCATTCTATGTTCTTTTCAGTTAGTTGTCTCAGTGGCGCCATCTTTTCTGAGAGGTTGGATATGAATTTACCCATGTAGTTGATCATTCCATTAAGCCTCTGCACGTCCTTTTTGCATTGTGGCTTTGGCATATTCTCAATGGCGGACACCTTTCTGGGATCTGGTCTGATGCCCTCACCGCTAAGGATATCTCCCACGAATGTCAGTTCTGTCACCCCGAGCTGGCATTTCTCTCTATTCAGCTTCAGGTTTGTTTTCCTTGTTGCTTCCAGCACTTTTTTCAGTCTCTCGTCATGCTCAGTTCTCGTGGTTCCCCATACTATGATGTCATCCATTGATGTATCAACTCCCTCCAGGTGCTCATAGATCATATGTATAGTTTTGTGATACACTTCAGGAGCTGAGGCAATGCCAAATGGTAACCTTAGGAATCTGTATCTGCCAAATGGACTGTTGAACGTGCACAGTTTTGAACTTGCCTCGTCCAGCTTCATCTGCCAAAATCCTGATGATGCATCTAACTTGCTGAAATACTTTGCATTTGCAAACTGTGACATGATTTCCTCACGTGTAGGAAGCTTGAAGTGCTCTCTCTTTATTGCTCTGTTTAGATCTCTTGGATCCAGGCAAATTCTGAGCTTTCCATTCTTTTTGTCCACAACGACGAGGGAACTCACCCACTCAGTTGGCTCATCTATCTTTTGAATCACGTTCAGGCTTTCCATCCTGTCCAATTCTGCCTTCAGTTGCTTTTGAAGAGCAAATGGAACTTTTCTGCATGGATGTATGACCGTTGGCATACTTTTATCTACTCTGATCGTGTGTTCTCCTGGAAGGCAGCCTAGACCCTTAAATAGGTCGTTGTACTCTTTCATGAGTTCATCATAGACTGTCTCTCCTTCGCTTTCCACAACGAGGACTCTCTTTACCAGGTTCAGTCTCTCACAGGCTTTTAAACCTAGTATGGCCTGCACATCCTTTGGCACCACGATTAATGCTAGCGTGTGCTCTCTGTCCTTGTGTGTTACTTTGACAATGCATCTTCCTTTCACCGGTATATCAGTACCTGAGTATCCTGTCACTTTCACTTTTGTTCCATGTATCTTTGGTCTGGGTCTAACTTTCTTAAAATCAGTCTCTGATATCACATTAACTTGTGTTCCAGTATCCAATTTAAATGGAATGTGTATGTCATTCACTTTTAGTGTCAACATCCAGTCTCTTTTTTCTTTTTTGTTTTCAGACACATCTACATTGAACTCCTCTATCTCGCTTTCATCTATTGCATGGACCTTGCTTTGTTGCGCTTGGTTCTTACAGCAACGGGCATAATGGTTGTTTTTGTTGCAACTATTGCATGTTTTACCATATGCTGGACACTTTCTTGGTGTATGCTGTGTACCGCATCGACTACATGACTTTCGATTGCCCCTTTCATTTTTGTTCGCTGGCCGCGCCTCTTTTTTCACATTGCCGCTCTTTTTGTTAAACGGTTTGTGTCCGTTCTTACTCACTGCATCCACGTTGCAGCTACTGTCACTAAACAGCTCCTTTGCCTGCGACTTCACAGTCTCAGTAGCCCTACACAGTGCTATGGCTTTTCCCAGGTCTCGATCTTGCTCTCTTACCAGTCTTTCCCTTAGACCATTATCTGGAATACCACACACCAGTCTGTCTTTTATCAGCGAGTCTGTCAGTCCCCCAAATTCCCATGTTTTGCTTCAGTTTCTCAGTTCAGTCACATACTGATCAATAGTCTCTCCCGTTTTCTGTACACGTGAAAAATCTGTGCCTCTCAAATGTCACGTTACGTTTAGTTATGCAGTAGGCCTCAAACTGTTCCATTATTTTATCTAGCTTCATTTTGTCTCCATCAGCAGCGAATGTGAAGTTGTTATACACCTCCAGCGCTTCATCACCCACGACATGTAAGACCACTGACGATTTCTTTTTATCACTTTTCTCGTCAGCTCCGATTGCTGATAAATACAACTCCAAACGTTGTTTGAATCTCCTCCAATTTTCAGCCACATTACCTGTCAACTGAAGCTTCGCCGGTGGGTGTAAACCTTCCATTTTTCACTTCGTTAGCTATTCTTCAAAGGTAAGTAACGATGTTCTCTTTTGGCTTGCTAATATGTGGAGAGCTGATTTAACTTCAGATTTTTCCTCTTCATCTCTTTCAATCACTTCTGACACCATGTATTGATTTCTTTGTGGGTTCAATGACGAGACATTTATGAAAGAGAATGTCTTTTAATCTAAAGTCTGTTCAACTCTTTTTAACAGTATTACAGGAGACACCATGCTAGTGATCCATCTAAAAGCGAAACTAAAACTAAACTGCTTGTCTCTGTCACATGCCCTCTGCTGGTCAGGCATAAGTAATCAATCAGGCAACTATGCTGGTAAGGCATCATAATCAAACAGGCAAATACCATCACTATTTGCTGATATCATTACACTTACCTTAACAGCCTTTCTTCCTCTAGGTTTCGGGAGTCCATCACTCAGCCGGCACTGAAAGCAAAATGGCTGCGAGCTGTCAAAAGTGACAGCCTTCAGCTTTCATTGCTAGTGAGAGTTCTAACTGAGTCTGTGTAGAAGGACTCAGGTTAGAAGTCAGGCTGTTAGTGTTTGACAGCTTCAAACAGCTGTGAAACACTGATATTTCATCTGTCAAGACCTCTTGACAGATGAAATTTCGGTCTGTGATGTCACCTGTTGCTGGGCGGCCCTTAATTGGTCTGCTGAGCCCGCTGGGCGGGCTCAACAAGGTCAATCAAGGGAAAATCGCGTGGATTGGCCGGATGTTGATGTAGGCGGGACTAAACCCCGAAAGTTGTAGTCCCGCCTCCTTCCCGACAGCTTAATGAAAATCAACCCCGTAGAATCAGTCTGGGTGGAGCTAAGAAGCACCAAGGGGCAGAAAACATTGGTGGGAGTTGTCTATAGGCCGCCAAACAGTAGTGGTAATGTAGGGGATGGCATCAAACAGGAAATTAGAGATGCATGTAACAAAGGCACTTCAGTAATCATGGGTGACTTTAATCTACATATAGACTGGCCAAACCAAATTAGCACTAATACTGTGGAGGATGAATTCTTGGAGTGTGTACGAAATGTTATTTTAGACCAGTACATTGAGGAGACAACTAGGGAACAGGCTATCCTAGATTGGGTATGATAGAATTCTTCATTAAAATGGAAAGTGAAGAAGTCCAATCCGAAACTAGGGTCCTAAATCTCAACAAACGAAACTACGAAGGTATGAGGAGTGAGTTGGCTATGATAGATTGGGGAGCTTCATTAAAAGACATGATGGTGGATAGGCAATGGCTAACATTTAAGGAACGAATGCATGAATTGCAACAGTTATACATTCCTTTCTGGTGCAAAAACACAAAAGGAAAAGCAGCCCAACCATAGCTAACAAAAGAAATTAAGGATAGTATTAGAGCCAAAGAGGAGTCATATAACGTTTCCAGAAAAAGTAGCAAGCCTGAGGATTGGGAACAGTTTAGAATTCAGCAAAAAATGACAAAGAGATTGGTTAAGAGGGGAAAAATAGAGTATGAAAGTAAACTAGCAAGGAACATAAAAGCAGATTGTAAAAGCTTTTACAAGTATGTAAAAAGAAAAAGATTACTGAAGACAAATGTAGGTCCCTTACAGTCAGAAACAGGGGAATTTATAATGGGGAACAAGGAAATGGCAGAGCAATTAAACAAATACTTTGGTTCTGTCTTCACGGAAGAGGACACAAATAACTTCCTAGAAATGCTAGAGAGCCAAGGGTTTAGTGAGAAGGAGGAATTAAAGGAAATTAGTATTAGTAAACAAATAGTGCTGGAAAAATTAATGGGACTGAAAGCCGATAAATCCCCAGGGCCTGATAATCTGCATCCCAGAGTACTAAAAGAGGTAGCCATGGAAATAGTGGATGCATTGGTTGTCATCTTCCAAAATTCTATAGATTATGGAACAGTTCCTGCAGATTGGAGGGTGGCTAATGTAACTCCACTATTTAAAAAAGGAGGGAGAGAGAAAACAGGGAACTACAGATTGGGTAGCCTAACATCAGTAATAGGGTAAATGCTAGAGTCTATTATAAAGGATGTGATAACAGGATACTTAGAAAATATCAACGGGATTAGACAAAGTCAACATGGATTTATGAAAGGGAAATCGTGTTTGACAAACCTACTGGAGTTTTTTAAGGATGTAACTGGTAGACTAGATAAGGGGGAACCAGTGGATGTGGTGTATTTGGATTTTCAGAAGGCCTTTGATAAAGTCCCACATAGGAGGTTAGTGTGCAAAATTAAAGCACATGGGATTGGGGGTAATATACCGGCATGGATTGAAAATTGGTTAACAAAGAGTAGGAATAAATGGGTCTTTTTCGGGGTGGCAGGTGGTGACTAGTGGGGTACCGCAGGGGTCAGTGCTTGGGCCCCAGCTATTCACAATATATATCAATGATTTGGATGAGGGGACCAAATGTAATATTTCCAAGTTTGCTGATGACACAAAACTAGGTGGGGTTGTGAGGAGGACGCAAAGAGGCTTCAAGGCGATTTAGACAAGTTGAGTGAGTGGGCAAATGCATGGCAGATGCAGTATAACGTGGATAAATGTGAAGTTCTCCACCTCAGTGGGAAAAACAGAAATGCAGAGTATTATTTAAATGGTGATAGATTGGGAAATGTTGATGCACAAAGGGTCCTGGGTGTCCTTGTACACCAGTCACTGAAAGCAAACATGCAGGTGCAACAAGCAGTTAGGAAGGCAAGTGGTATGTTGGCCTTCATTGCAAGAGGATTTGAGTACAGGAGCAAGGATGTCTTACTCCAGTTATACAGGGCCTTGGTGAGACCACACCTGGAGTACTGTGTGTAGTTTTGGTCTCCTTACCTAAGCAAGAATATACTTGCCATAGAGGGAGTGCAGCGAAGGTTCACCAGACTGATTTCTGGGATGGCAGGATTGTCGTATGAGGAGAGATTGGGTTGACTAGGCCTGTATTCACTAGAGTTTAGAAGAATGAGAGCGGATCTCATTGAAACGCATAAAATTCTGCCAGGGCTAGACAGGCTGGATGCAGGGAGGATGTTTCCCTTGCTGGGGGGTCTAGAACGAGGGATCACAGTCTCAGGATACGGGGAAGGACATTTAGGACCGAGATGAGGAGAAATTTCTTCACTCAGAGGGTGGTGAACCTGTGGAATTCTGTACCACAAATGGCTGTGGAGGCCAAGTCACTGAATATATTTAAGAAGGCGATAGATTGTTTTCTAGACACAAAAGGCATCAAGGGGTATGGGGAAAAAGCGGGAATATGGTGCTGAGATAGAGGATCAGCCATGGCGGAACAGGCTCGAAGGGCCGAATGACCTACTCCTGCTCCTATTTTTCTATGTTTCTATGTTAATTATGACTTCTCACGCTGTTAAAAATTCACTGACACCTGAATGCACCAGCCTGAACTTTTTCTGCCGTGTTTAGTGGGTAACTCGTGGTTAAGTATTGCAACTTCATGCCCTTACATGGATTTCAATGCCAAGTCTCTCGACGAGATACTGTTATAGCGCAGCCTTTGGAGGAGCCGGGTAACTCAGACAGCAACTTCCGTATTTCCGCGTTTAATTGCCATGTGTGGACTCAGGAAGTTGCTGTCAGATTTATTCCATAATAACGGTGAGCACTGTTAGCCTCATGCATTTATATACCACCTTTTATGACCTCTAGACATCCCAAAGAGCTTTACAGCCAATGTAGTACTTTTGAAATGTAGATACTGTTGTAATAAAGGAAATGTGGCTGGCAATTTGTGCACAATCAGCAATGAGATAATGACCAGATAATCTGTTTTACGTTTAAGTTGAGGGATAAGTATTGGCCCGGCCTCTGAACACCCCGCCCCGCTCTTCTTCAAATAGTGCCATGGGAGCTTTTACGTTCACCTGAGATGACATCTCATCCCAAAAGACAGCACCTCTGACAGTGCAGCAACCCTCTCAGTACTGCATGAAAGTGTCAGCTTAGCTTTTGTGCTCAGGGAATGGGACTTGAACCCACGACCTTCTGAATTAGACGTCAGAGAGTGCTGGCACTGAGCCACCACTGACACTTAGGGCTGGATTTTCAATGGGCCGTGGAGGCGTGATTGGAGGCTTGTGGGGGGTTAAAATCGCGAAAACTGGCGGGCGGGACCCCCCCGCCCCACCTGGTTCCCGACTCCGAGCAACTTTAACTCAGTCGTATATAATGATCCCGACTCTGTCCCGCCTCCAACAGGCGGGATAGGTCATTAAGGCCCTTAACAAGCACTAAATAGCCTCTATAATCCTATTTTGAAAGGCCCTTGTGAATTTAACCCTTTTCCTACGTGAAACACGCCTAGTGGGAAACACGATGGTGAAACCTGGCGGGAGCACTATTGGATTGCTGACTATCAGCTGCAGGTCAACCATTAAAGAGGAGATTTGATCAGCCATCATTTGCAGGTGGCAGGACTTTGTTGTCTCAGGTCTGGGGGAACTTTTAGAAGGCATAACCACAGTTGTGGAAGTTTGGAGCCTGACACCCATCTCCAGTGTGACCTCCTGGGAAACCCTTCTCACCACCCTCACTGAGCGCTTCCTCAACTGAGGCATATACCAGAAGCATGGGAGCCATTTATTTCCTTCCCTTCTGGACATTAGATGAGCTCGAGCACCAGCCGCGGCACCAGCAGAACCAGGAACAACAGCAGCACCAACAGCAGCAGCAGCAACAGGAGCGCCAGGCTGCTTATCACCCACCTGAAGCTGTACAGGCGAGAAGGGGCCAGCGCTTGGAAGCCCGTCGGCACAGGAGATATCCCCCAAACAGGGTCTACAGACACAGGGTCAGCTACCTCAACATGTCTGAGCAGCAGTGCCAAAGGCGGCTCCGACTTTCGCGAGAGGTAGTGAGTGACATCTGCGCAATGCTGCAACAATATCTGCAGCCCAGAGGACCAGGTGGACAAGCCTTACCAGTGGCCGTCAAAGTCACCACCACACTCAACTTTTTTGCCTCAGGCTCATTCCAGGGATCAGCAGCAGACATCAGCGGCATCTCCCAGGCGGCCGCACACACTTACATCACGCAGGTGACCGATGCCCTCTGCCATCGCGCACAATCTCATCCATTTCACCAAGGATCAAGCAAGTGTCACGGCGCGAGCGGTTGGATTAGCTCATCTGGCAGGCTTTCCAAGGGTGCAGGGCGTCGTTGACTGCACACATGTGGCCCTTAAGGCACCCCATCGCAATCCAGGTATTTTTGTCAACCGCAAGGGCTTCCACTCCCTTAACGTTCAGCTGGCGTGTGACCACAAGAAGGAAATTTTGCATGTTTGTGCCAAGTACCCTGGCAGTTGCCATGACTCCTTCATACTGCGGCAATCTAGTGTGCCTCCGCTATTCAGTCCGCCAGACCAACTTAACGGATGGCTACTTGGAGACAAGGGCTATCCCCTGAGGACGTGGCTAATGATGCCGTTGAGGAGCCCATTCAATGAAGCTGAGGAAAGCCACATGTCCACCAGAGCCATAATCGAACAAACCATCAGTTTGCTGAAGATGCGCTTCAGATGCCTGAATAGATCCAGTGGAGCCCTGCAGTACTCAGCAGCCAGGGTCTCCAGAATTGTCGTGGTTTGCTGTGCACTTCACAACATGGCACAGCGTCGTGTCTTGCAGATTCCTGAGGACCAAGTGGCTCCTCGCATACCCTCCTCAGATGAGGAGGAGGAGGAGGAGGAGTGCAAAAATGCACATCCTGTGGAGGCCCATCAACCAGCGGCAGCATTACACGAGAACATTACTGCCTGGGATACAAGGAACACACTCACCTTGGCCAGATTTGCCTAGCCTAGCCGATCAAGCACTTTTGCCTCGCAGCTTCTTACCTGAGCATCGACAATGGCCAAGACCCTGCTGATTCCTAGCTATTTGACCAGCATACTGACAGTTGCAAGTAATCCTAAGCCCTCAATGTGAAAGTCCCATTCGCGAAATGACACACGCCACAACTGCAACAGTTGCCATCAGAATTTTTATGTGCAAGAACCAACTGATGGCATTTTTACAATAAACATATTTCACCCAAGTGACTACCCTTGTGACTATTTGTGCAGAATTTTTCTCTTACGCGTGCTCCTACATGGTGCCTCCCCTGTGGCTTCATCAGATGTGGAGGCCCCTTGCTCACTTTGCTGCTGCTCCTGTCTTGACAACTTTGGCAGGCGTCCTCTGGGGTTGCGAGCCTCTCAGGGCTCGTCAACAGTCTGCTGCTCCTGCGGCTGTGCAGGGGTTGAGACGCCTATCTCACTTGGGTGTGGACTCCGGTGGGGCTCTGACCGAGGGCTCTGCAGTGGTATGGAAGTGTGAGCGCTTGGAGAGGAACCCTCACTTCCTTGATGTCTGCCACCAACTTCCCTCTCATGGGTCAGGTCCCCCTCAGCGCCTGCAAGTGGCTGGAGAGCACCTTGCTGCACATCAGGGGGGCCATGGGGACCCGTATCTGCAATGGCAGTCCTACTCAGAAGGACTTCCATGAAGGTCTGGTTTCTCAGTTCAATAGATGACCATCGCTCCTCCAGAGATATTATTCTATTATGAACACTCACCATGTTTTCAGCACTCTGGCGACTTATCTCCTCCATGGCCGAAGCCATCCTCTCGTCTACTGTTGCCATCCGTTTGAGGGAGGTTGCCATCCTTTCCGTTGTGATGCGTTCATGCACCAAAGACACCATAACGGCTCTGCTCATGGTCGCTATGGACTCCTTCATTCACTCCACACTCGCAGCGACTCCCTGGAGACAAAACCTGCCAGAGACTCCTGCATCTGTTTCTGGAGTTCCAGCACCGCTGATCTTATGGATGGACCCAGAGGCAGAGGGTCGACATGCAGCTGAGCTGAGCTGGCAGAGTCCTGCACCCTCTGACTAGGACTCTCCACTGCTGTCCCTGTCTCCACAATCTGCTGATGCGCTGAATTTTGGTGACGCTGCGCCCTCAGAGGTTGCAGCTTCCTCTGAGGTGTCTGGCTGCTCAGCCTGTTCTTCCTGGCTAGTGGGAACGGATGCTTGCTATGGTCCTGTGGGGGAGTAAAGGAAAGAGTCAGAGATGTGATGCCAAGGTTACATGCACATTGCATATTGCAGATGCTCATAAGTCCATGTTAGAGCTTCAAAATCATTACCAGCGACTCATGCAATGCCAATGAGAGAGATGGGAAACTATTCTGTCACCAGCTTGCTGTGTTTCACCCGTCTGTCTGTCCCCCACTTGCGCGTCGTCCTCTACTCCCACAATTTCCAGGACCGCCTCCTCCCAGGGGGTCAGGTAGGCTAATGAGGCTGTCCCTCCTACTGTCCTCGCTCGCTCTCTTTTATTGTGAGCTCTCTTTTCCTGCAATGAGGGAGACAAGTGGAGGCTGATTGAGAATGAAGGAGTGAGTGTAGAGATTCCATAGCATCGATATTTAGAAGGAGACAAAGATGGAGTGAGGTGGCAAGACCAAGGGCCCTCCCTGTGTGTTGTCAGTTGTTTGCATAGCATCACAGCGATAGGGAGTGTGAGGGCTGCATAGTCGAATAGTTATGTGAATGTGACCATAGAGAGAAAGGGAATGGGTAAGGGTGCATGGATGTGAGTGTCAAGTGGGATGTGGAGGAAGAGATTGCTGAAGCTGAGTGCTGGTGAGGAAAGGCAATGGGGATCAGATTGAGGGTGATGGGAAAATCATACTCACTTTTCCAGTGCGCTGAAGGTCATGAAATCTCTTGCGGCACTGTATCCATATTCTGGGTGACTCCCAAGGAGTTGACCTCCTCAGCCACCTGCCTCCACGCTGCCTTGGTCTGCTTGGGAGGCCTCTTCCTCCCTGTAGAAGGGAAGAGCACCTCCCTGTTGGCTGTAGCCCCATCTACTAATGCCTGCAGGGCCACCTCGTCAAAACGAGGAGCTGATCTGGGTCTCCCGCTAGTCATCTTTCCTGCAGGTCTCTCACACTCCACAGGCAAAAAGCTTGGCAGTCTGCAGAAGAAGCAAGGCTTGCTGTAGACCTTAAATGCAGCAGCAATGATGACGTCATCGGAGGCGACTTTCAGTCAGGAGAAACCCATTTGCCAAGGGTTCCCACACGTTGGAAATCAATTGGACAATTAAGTTAAAATTGCATCAATCTCCCACATCCATTTAGATTCGGGTAGATAACACGAAATGCGGATAACACGACACCATCCCGCACCTGAGTTAAAATCCAGCCCTTAGACTCCCAGCTCCAAGTTAAACACTGCTCCCAAAGTTTCCTGTGCCTCTTGCAGATCATCCCCGGTCGTTGAGATGATTGGAGGGTAGCTCCCACTACTTCATAATAGTGCTGCATTCTTTCTGAAGGGAAAGGTGGCGTCAACCAAATTTGACTATCCAACTGCTTTTTGGCAGAAGTGGGGAGATGAATTATAAACTATGGTGAATTAAAGAAAAATAGATGATAATGACAGTTAATATTTATTGAATTCTTGTAGTTTCACAGGACTCCACCAAGCTGCAATATATTTGTGGGAGCAGGGGAACGATTTTGGAGAGTCCCTTGCAGGAAAGGACTGAGCGTGGCGAGTGTTGCAATAGCAAATAAATCATTAATTCCTTCGGCCTTGTTTTCTGGGAAATCTTTTGCTGATATTTTGGAATTGTTGGGTAAATTTTGTGGGGCAAGACGCCGGCACGGAAACTCACCCACTGATGGTGGTGTGGATCAGAGAATCAGGTGTGCTGGATTCTACAATCCCCCATCCTGTCCAGTGATGCAACGCACGGGGAGCAGAGCCTTGTGAAATTTAACCTTTTATGTACTTAAGAGTCAAGTATGCATTGTATGATAAGCTAAAATAGTCTCCTGTGATCTCTCCGCACCCCACAAACCCTTCCCTGACCCGGCCTCCGATCTCCTCCCAACCCGGCCTCCGATCTCCCCCAACCGGCCTCTGATCTCCCCCAACCGGCCTCCGATTTCCCCCAACCGGCCTCCGATCTCCCCCCAACCGGCCTCCGATCTTCCCCCGACCAGCCTCCGATCTCCCCCAACCCGGCCTCCGATCTCCCCCAACCGGCCTCCGATCTCCCCCCAACCCAGCCTCCGATCTCCCCCCAACCCGGCCTCCGATCTCCCCCCAACCCGGCCTCCGATCTCCCCCCAACCCGGCCTCCGATCTCCCCCAACCCGGCCTCCGATCTCTCCCCGACCGGCCTCCGATCTCCCCCAACCCGGCCTCCGATCTCCCCCCAACCCGGCCTCCGATCTCCCCCCGACCAGCTTCCGATCTCCCCCAACCCGGCCTCCGATCTCCCCCAACCGGCCTCCAATCTCCCCCCAACTCGGCCTCCAATCTCCCCCCAACCCGGCCTCCGATCTCCCCCCAACCCGGCCTCCGATCTCCCCCCAACCCGGCCTCCGATCTCCCCCCAACCCAGCCTCCGATCTCCCCCAACCAGCCTCCGATCTCCCCCCAACCCAGCCTCCGATCTCCCCCCAACCCGGCCTCCGATCTCCCCCCAACCCGGCCTCCGATCTCCCCCAACCCTATGTGCCTATAAAATATTTTGCCATTTTATTTTATGTTCCTTGATAATTTAATTTCATAGTTCCTCTTTGCCTTCCTAATTGTTATTTTGACTACTTTCCTAATCTCTTTGTATTTTCCATTGTTCTTCCCTACTGTCCATGTACTTACTGTACACCTCTTTCCTTACCCTAAATTTTTCACTTATGGCTTTATTTATCCATGGTATCTCATTTGTACTTAGCTTGTTCTTGTTTTTTAGCTAAATACATTTTTCATGGACTCTGTTGAACACCATTTTAAATATTTCCCATTGCTGTTCTACAACATTGTTTGCCAATATTGTTGTCCATGTTATTTTCCCAAGTTCTATCTCAGCCCCTCAAAATCAGCTTTTCTCCAATCTATTACTCTAGTCTTTGTCATACTTATGTCCTTCTCAATTATTATTTTAAAGCGTATTATATTATGGTCACTATTGCCTAGATGTTCCCCTACTTTTACTTCTCGTATCTGCTCTGGTTCATTTCCCATTACTAAATCCATAGCGAATCCTCCCTTCTTGGGCTTTTTACATATTGGGATAGAAAGGAGTCCTGTACACATTGTAGGAGCTCCATTCCCTTATCTGTCCAATTAATATAGAGGTAGTTGAAAGCCCCCATGATTATTATTCTATGTTTTTTACTCATTTCCCTAATTTGTTTGCATATTTCTTCTTCCACCTCCCTTCCATTATTAGGTGGTCAGTAGGCTAGCCCTACTAGTGTGATTGATCCTTTATTATCTTTTATCTCTATCCACATGGATTCTATTTCTGTCTTGCTGATGGATGCATCACTTTTTTCATCTCCCCCGACCCAGCTTATGATCTCCCCAATTCGGCTTATGATCTCCCCTGACCCAGCTTATGATCGCCCCGACTCGGCCTCCAATCTCCACCCGACCCGACCTCCAGTCATCTGCCTTCACAACAACCCATTCATCATTGACTTCTTGTCGACTGGCTCTTCACGCCACGCCGGCTTGATGTAAATGAGGCTGAGGCCCAATATAGGGTGCGCTTTGGGCCTCACCATTCAGGCACAAGGATTGTAGCCCCATGCATCCAAATTTCTACCTCAAGATCTATTTTTAAGTTAGCAATATTATATTTTCACCAACACCTTTTGCAGGTTCCAGCTGAATGTGAATGCAAATCTCTTAACTACGCTCCATGTACAAACCTCCAAGACAGATGTATACATCAAGTTACAAATCCTAGATCAAGAGAAAGAATTAGCCAAAGCAACTGGAAAAGGCCATGTTGTCATTCCTTCATTCCTGATTCACAAAACTGTAGGACGTACAGTTGTTCAAAGTAAGTGTGACTCCAGAACTCTTCAGCTTACTTGCACTTCCTTTCTCTCTCTCACTCTCTCTTGCTCTTTTTCTCCCTCTTCCACTTTTGATCTTTCTCTCAAATAACAAGCGATAGTTTTGAAGGAATAGAGGAGGAAGCTGTCCTCTGTGTGTTATGTACAGAAAAATGATTGGGAATGAGTTTACACTCAGGAAAAATCTCTTCCACGCCCACCACCCCCCTCCCCCAAGCATTCCTTGAGTCTCATCTCCTATTAGAATCATAGAATCTTACAGGCCTGTGCTGGCTCCTTGAAAGAGCAATCTAATTAGTGCAACTCCCCTGTTCTTTCTCTGCATAGCCCTGCAATGTTCTCCTCTTCAAGTATTTATCCAATTCCCTTTTGAAAGTTACGATTGAATCTGCTTCCACTACCCTTTCAGGTACTGCATTCCAGATCATAATAACTCGCTGTGTAAAATGATTTCTCCTTGTCTCACCATTGACTCTTCGAGACTTATTCTTTGAGAGGTTAAAGTTTCCTGAGTTACTGAAACAGTGTTAACATCAGCCACTTATTATTTTTGATTTATCCATTTCGAACCTTAACAAGTATATGCTAAATACAGATGAGCTTTTATTTGGATTGTTGATGCTGTTAGACTCTAGTAACATGCTGCTCATTATAGGTGGTTCTACAACAGGCATCACTTGTTTGGAGACCCTAAACAGACTGAAAGGGCTCAAATTCAATAAATGCCTAGAGTCATCGAATCTTACAGCACAGAAGGAGGCCATTCGATCCATCATGCCTATGCCGGCCCTTTGAAAGAGCTATCCTTTTCGTCCCACTCCCTTGCTCTTTCCCTGTAGCCTTCCAGATCATAACAAATGGTAGATATCTACCTGAGACAAGGGATGAAATGTAAAAAGTGTTGATGATCATCACAAGGCTTCAGTGAATACGGGGGAGGCCCCACTGGATTGGAAACAAGACAATGTGGTATCTATTTTCAAAGAAAGATGATAAAACAAACTCTGGGTAACTACAGACTCATTAGTCTCACATCAGTAACAACAAAATAATGGAATCGATCATTGGGAACAAAGCTAAGGTGTTCCCATCGGAAAGTAACTCCGTTACTGGCAGCCAGCATAAGTTCAGAAGGGGTAGATCCTGCCTGACTAACCTCCTTGACTATTTTGAGGAAATGACCTCCCAAATGGGCATTTTAAAGCCTTTTATGATATACACCTGGACTTCCAGAGCTCCCTCATTTCACTGTAATGTTTCAAACCTACTCTGCACTTTTCTCACCCTCTGTTGAAAAAAGACAAAAGAATATGAACACCAATATCACCACCGCTAATTTTTAGACTTACATATTATTATTGTGCAGTCATAGAATGATACAGCACAGAATGAGGCCATTCGGCCCATCATGCCTGTGCCGGCTTTTTGAAAACTATTCAATTAGTCCCACTCCTGCTCTTTCCTCATAGCCTTGCAATTTTTTTCCTTTTCAAGCATATATCCAATTCCCTTTTGAAAGTTACTATTGAATCTGCTTCCAACACCCTTTCAGGCAGTGCATTGTTGATAATGATTACTTTATATTTACATCTTAGCATCCGCAAGTAAACAATCCAATATTCCTGCTATTGGGGTAGGGACCAAGAAATTGGGAAGTTTTTCGAGCTCAGGGAACAAAACTACAAGAGGTTCCCCTAAGGCAGGAAGTGAACAAAAATCACCAACTTTAATAGATGAGGGTAGTTCCAACCTAACGACGTTCACCGAGGAGGATCCTTCACTTACAAAAGTGGTAAGCATTGCCATGAATTAATATGACTTTGTAGTTTGTCTTCTCTCTGCATACTAATGTTTAAGGATGTAAGTACACTACAGCGGGAGTCATGGATGAGCTCAACACTTCCTCCAAGTGAACATTGGGAAAACCAAAGCCATCAACTTTAGTCCCCACCGTAGAATCTGCTCAATTGCCACTGGCACCAGCCCTACTCTGACCAGTCGCTCAGACTCAGCCAGACTGTGTGAAACCTTGGTGTCCTGTTCAGCCCTGAGCTGAGCTTCAAGTTCCATGCCCTATTCGTCACCAAGACTGCTTATTACCACTGCTGCAACGTTTCCTGCCTCTGCCTGCCCCCCCACCGACCCCCACCCCCCCAACACCCCCCAACTCCTCCCGGGCACTGAAACCCTCGCAGTTGGACTCTATGGGCTCGATTTTCCAAGCCCCGAGGAGGCGGGTTTGGAGGTGGGAGTGGTGGGAAAATTGCAGAATCGGGGGCAGGAACCCATCCCGCCCCCAACCCGCCTCTGTGCCAATGTCCCAGAAGGCGTGTACCCGACCTGCGCTGGGAGCCGCCTCCCCGAGGCGGGAAGGGGATTAGTGCCAATTAACTGCTTGTTAACAGGCAGTTTTTTGCCTAATCCCTATTTTTAGCCCTGAAGTGTGGGCTGTCTGACGGCTCCAAACCACGCCAAGTTAGCAAGGTGGACCGTCAGTCTGCAGGGGTTGGAGGGGTCAAGATGTCTGGTGTGCAGGTGAGTGATGGGTGCATGTGTGCAGAGGTAAGTGAGTGAGGTAAGTGTAAAGTGTTTCAATAAGTTTTACTTACCTTTACTTTCTCCTGCAGGCTTCTTCCTTCCTTCAGCTCTCGGGAGTCCCTCAGCTCACCGGCACAGAAAGCAGAATGGCCGCTGAACTGTCAAAAGCTGCAGCCTCTGCTTTCTGGTCTGGAGAGCTTTCTAACTGAGTCTGAGTAGAAGGACTCAAGTTAGAAGACAGATTGTCAGTGTTTGACAACTTCACAGAGCTGTCAACTGCTGATTTTTCATCTGTCAAAAGCTCTTGACAGATGAAATGTCAATCGTTGACATCACCAGTAACCAGGTGTCCCTTAATTGGCCTGCTGAGCCCACTGGGTGGGCTTAACAAGGTCAATCAAGGGAAAATAGCATGGGCCGGCCACAAGTTGATGGAGGCGGGACTACAACCCAAAAATTGGGAGTCCCGCCTCCAAAAGCTCCCCATTGACAAAATCGAGCCCATAGTATGCAAAATTCCATGAGCAGTGATCGCATCCGGTGATGCCTCCCAACATCAACACCCACCAGAGTTTCTGGAGTCACTGGGAGGGCAAGTCATTTGCGTGGGGTCGGTGAGCTAAAGCGCCACTCGTGGCTCACCATTGGCACCTACCTGCCCCATGTCAGCAGGTTTAAAAAAGGTTTCATAAATACAGTGGATGTTGTCTTCCACTTCGCTTCGGAGTCAGGTCAGACCCTGACACTGATGGTACATGGCAACTCCTTAGTGAATGATACCAGGGCTAAGAGGGTTAAATTATGAGGACAGGGCTAAAAGGGTTAAATTATGAGAACAGGTTGCATAGATTAGTCTTGTATTCCCTTGAGTATAGAAGATTAAGGGGTGATCTAATCAGGTGTTTAAGATGATTAGAGGAGTTGATAGGGTAGATAGAGAGAAACTATTTCCTCTGGTGGGGGGAGTCCAGACAAGAGGGCATAACATTAAAATTAGAACTAGGCCAGAGTTCAGGGGTGATGTCAGGAAACACTTCTTCACACAAAGGGTAGTCGAAATCCAGAACTCTCTTCCACCAAAAAGCTGTTGGGGCTGGGGGTCAACTGAATATTTCAAAACTTAGAGTGATACATTTTAGTTTGGCAAGGATATTAAGGGTTACGGAACCAAGGTGGGTAGATGGAGTTAAGATTCAGATCAACCTAATCTAGTTGAATGCTAGAACAGTCTCGAGGAGCTGAATGGCCTACTATTGTTCTTATGCTCCTAGTGAAGCAAAGTGAAACTGCTTCATGGCAATCCTACCACTGTAGCATAAATGCATCCTAAAACTGTAAAACGTTTAGACAAAAATAAATTAGTAACATATGATAAATAAATTGCTATGTACCAAGGATGAGGTATAAATATATGAGTGATCTTACTCTAAATTCACCATGCAGCTTATGAATTGTAGCACTGCACTTGGGAGTGTACTCTTAGTAGTGTGCCCTCTCATGTGGTATCCCCAATTTAAGTAGCTGGTTTTCAGTAAAGAAAGAGCTTGCATTTATATAGCACCTTTCACAACCTCAGGACATCCCAAATTACAGCCAATGAAGTACTTTTGAAGTGTAGTCATTGTTGTAATATAGGGAATTGCGGCAGCCAATTTGCGCACAGCAAGCTCCCACAAAGAGCAATGAGATAATGACCAGGTAATCTGTTTTTTAGTGATGTTGGTTGAGGGACACCGGGGAGAGATTCCCTGCTCTTCTTCAAAAAAGTGCCATAGGATCTTTTACGTCCACTTTAGAGGGCAGATGGGACTTCGGTTTAACATCTCATCTTAAAGATGGCACCTCCAACAGTGCAGCACTCCCTCAGTACTGCACTGGAGTGTCAGCCTAGTAGGAGGGATAAAATATGTTCTATAACTAATCTGGGGATGAATTTCTGCTGGGGTTCTATCCAATGCCCCGTAACTTTGCCGGAAGAACCCCAAAAAGCCTGGAAAAGCCAAGGTTATGGCAGACACGTGGGAGAACTTAGTTATAAAATTCACTCCCTCTGCTCCCTCAAATGTTCTAACATTTTGCCATTTTTAATCTTTTAATGTGGAAAAAGTATTACTAATCTAACGATGCAGGTTTTGCTATGTCACGTTATCTAAGCTCATCTAACCCATTGAGTAATTGAAGTTTCTGTGTAGTTTGTAAAATTTGTACATTTGTAAAAGAGACAGGATACATGCAAGAATGTGTGAAATCAGAAGTCCCAGTCAATTACCTCATCGTTAATGTTATATTAACAATCCGGTATCCTACAGCCTCACAAATACATCATTCAAGCGTTAGTTCTTCACAAAAGCTGGCCGCTAACTGAAAGCGAATTAATTTTTGCTGAAGCGCAGAAGGATATGGACAACAGCGAGATTGCAGGTAAAGTAACACACTGTCATTCTGTTCATCCATTTGAAGGAATGGATGTGCACTGCGAAGTGTTATGTAACAGCAAGCTTGATTTCTGTTTAATTTCTCTTCACTGTGTGCCATACAGGGTAATAGTGCAATCCTGACAGCATAATAACAGATTAAAGCTCAATCAGCAGAAAATCCATCTGCCAGCTGCCTATGGTTTATTAAAAGTTCAGCATAGGGGGCACATTTTCTTTCTATGTTAACTGTACTTCCTGTGTCATCATTTTTGAGTCATGCCTTTTTATGTCAGTGTTTTACAATAGCAAAATCTAATGTCAATATTTTCAAATAGCAAAATCTTATTGCCAGTCATGTTGCAGCTGCAGGCTTCCTGCCACTAGGTAGTGGTATGGCACCTCTCCACTTTGTCACCCACCTCTTCCACTGAAAGTCCCTGCCCTCACAACCACCATCACTCCTTCGCAGTCGCTTCAGCTATCAGCTGCTCCCGGGCGCTCCTCTTGGACACTTAGGCCTTGATTTTAACTGAGCCATGGAGGCGGGCTTGGAGGCGTGCGGGGGGTAAAAATCGCAAAAACTGGCGGGCGGACCACCCCCCCCCCCCCGCCTGGTTCCCGACTCCGAGCCTTTTTTACTCAGGCGTGTCTGATGGTCCCGAATCTGTCCCGCATCAAACAGGCGGGCCTGGTCTTTAAGGCCCTTAATCACTACTAAATGGCCTCTATAATGCCATTTTAACAGTCCCTTGCACTTTTAACCCTTTCCCCACGTAAAACACGCCTGGTGGGAATCACGACTGTGAAAGCTGGCGGGAGCACTATTGGCTTGCTGACTATCAGCTGCAGGTCAATCATTAAAGAGGAGATTTGATCAGCCATCATTTGCAGGTAGCAGGACTTTTTGTCTCAGGCCTGGGGCAACTTTTACCAGGCTTAACCACACCTGTGGAAGGTTGGAGCCTCACACACATCTCCAGTGTGAACTCCTGGGAAACCCCTCTCGCAACCTTCACTCAGCGCTTCCTCAACGGAGACATATGCCAGAAGCCTGGGAGCCATTTTTTCCCTTCCCTTCTGGGCATTAGAGGAGTTCGAGCACCAGGCAAGGCAGCAGCAGTGTAGGGGGTGGCGGGTGACGTGTGCACCCAGTCAGTTATGCCCCTGACTGTTGGTGAGTGGGTCGAATCACTCCCACGCCTCTGGGTTCTAGACACCGGACTTAGGTACAGGTGGCGATACAGAAAGACTTGAGTAGACAAGTGGTTTGGTGTAAGAAAACCAAGATTTTATTAAAACAGAAATTAAAACAGTCGTATGAGAAGTCACTAGTATAAAATACAGGCAAACACAAAATAACTATACTTAAGAACATAAGAACATAAGAAATAGGAGCAGGAGTAGGCCAATTGGCCCCTCGAGCCTGCTCCGCCATTCAATAAGATCATGGCTGATCTGATCCTAACCGCCAATCCACTATGACAGGACTATCTCCTGAATCTAACAGCATTAGACACACGAAAACAGGAGCAGGATCAGGCTACACGGCCCCTGGGCCCGCTCCGCTACCCACAGGGCCATGACCTATCCGAACCTAGACTCATGTCCAAATTCCTGCCCGCTCCCCGTAACCCTTAATTCCCTTTTCCACTAGGAAACTGTCTATTTCTGTTTTAAATTTATGTAATGATGTAGCTTCGACAGCTTTTTGGGGCAGCATATTCCATGGACCTACCACCCTCTGAGTGAAGTAGTTCCTCCTCATCTCAGTTTTGAAAGAGCAGCCCCTTATTCTAAGACTATGCCCCCTAGTTCTAGTTTCACCCATCATCTGGAACATCCTCCCTGCATCCACCCGATCCAACCCCTTCATAATCTTATATGTTTCAATAAGATCGCCTCTCATTCTTCTGAACTCCAATGAGTAGAGTCCCAATCTACTCAACCTCTCCTCATATGTCCATCCCCTCATCCCCGGGATTAATCGAGTGAACCTTCTTTGTACTGACTCGAGAGCAAGTATGTCCTTTCTTAAGTATGGACACCAAAACTGTATGCAGTATTCCAGGTGCGGTCTCACCAATACCTTGTACAACTGAAGCAATACCTCCCTATTTTTATATTCTATCCCCCTAGCAATGAAAGCCAACATTCCATTGGCCTTCTTAATCACTTGCTGCACCTGCATACTAACCTTTTGAGTTTCGTGCACCAGGACCCCCAGATCCCTTTGTACTTCAGTACTTTCAAGTTTCTTGCCATTAAGATAATAACTTGCTCTACGATTTTTCCTGCCAAAGTGCATAACCTCACACTTTCCAGTATTGTATTCCATCTGCCAAATCTCTGCCCACTTACTTAGCCTGTCTATGTCCCCTTGCAGGTTTTTTATGTCCTCCTCACTCACTACTTTCCCTCCCATCTTAGTATCATCTGCAAACGTTGACGTGTTACACTCGGTCCCCTCCTCCAAATCGTTAATATAGATTGTAAAGAGTTGGGGACCCAGCACTGACCCCTGCGGAACACCACTGGTTACTGATTGCCAGTCTGAATATGAACCATTTATCCCAACTCTCTGCCTTCTGTTAGATAGCCAATCCTCTATCCATGCCAGAATATTACCCCCAATCCCGTGATTTTTTATCTTAAGCAATAATCTTTTGTGTGGCACCTTGTCAAATGCCTTTTGGAAGTCTAAATACACTACGTCCACTGGTTCACCTTTATCCACCCTATATGTTACTTCCTCAAAGAACTCCAGCAAATTTGTCAAACATGACTTCCCCTTCATAAAACCATGCTGACTTTGTCTTATTAAATTATGATTATCCAAATGTCCTGTTACTGTCTCCTTAATAATGGACTCCAAAATTTTACCTACCACAGATGTTAGGCTAACCGGTCTATAGTTTCCAGCCTTCTGTCTACTGCCCTTTTTAAATAAGGGTGTTACATTAGCAGTTTTCCAGTCTGCCGGGACCTTTGCTGAGTCCAGGGAGTTTTGGAAGATTATTACCAATGCATCCACAATCCCTACCGCCACTTCCCTCAAAACCCTGGGATGTAAGCCATCAGGTCCAGGTGATTTATCCGCCTTGAGTCCCATTATTTTACCAAGTACTACTTCCTTAGTGATTTTAATCGTATTTAGCTCCTCCCCCCCTATAGCCCCCTGCTTGTCAAGTGTTGGGATATTCTTGGTGTCCTCTACTGTAAAGACTGATGTAAAATATTCATTCAGTGTTTTTGCCATCTCCATATTTCCCACCATTAATTTCCCGGTCTCATCCTCTAAGGGATCAACATTTACTTTAGCCACCCTTTTTCTTTTTATATAACTATAAAAACTCTTACTATCTGTCTTTATATTTTTTGCTAATTTACTTTCATAATGTATCTTCCCTTTCTTAATCAATCTTTTTGTTATTTTTTGCTGTCTTTTAAAGTTTTCCCAATCCTCTATCCTCCCACTAGATTTGGCTACCTTATATGCCCTTGTTTTTAGTCGAATACTATCCTTAATTTCTTTACTTAGCCACGGATGGCTGTCTTTTCTTTTACACCGTTTTTTTCTCAGTGGAATATACTTTTTTTGGAATTTGTAAAATAACTCCTTAAATGTACACCACTGATCATGTATCGTCTTATCCTTTAACCTATTTTCCCAATCCACTTTACTCAATTCCGCTCTCATACCTTCATAGTCTCCTTTATTCAAGCTTAGCACGCTTGTTTGAGATACAGCCTCCTCACCCTCTAACTGAATATGGAATTCAACCATGTTATGGTCACTCATTCCAAGGGGATCCTTTACTAGGACATTTTTAATTAATCCTGTCTCGTTACACAGGACCAGATCTAAGGTTGCTTGCCCCCTGGTTGGTTCAGTTACATACTGCTCAAGAAACCCATCCCTAATACACTCAATGAACTCATCCTCAAGGCAGCCCTGCCCAATTTGATTCATCCAATTTATATGATAGTTAAAATCCCCCATAATTATAGATGTTCCCTTATTACAAGCCTCGACTATTTCCTGATTGATACTCCGTCCAACCGAGTTGCGACTGTTCGGAGGCCTATATACTACACCCACTAGTGTTTTTTTCCCCTTATTATTCCTTATCTCCACCCAAACTGTTTCATTATCCTGATCCTTTGACCCAATATCATTTCTCTGTATTACAGTGATTCCTTCCTTTATTAACATAGCCACCCCACCTCCCCTTCCTTCCTGCCTGTCCTTCCTGATTGTTAAATAACCTGGTATGTTTAATTCCCAGGCATTGTCACCCTGCAGCCATGTTTCTGTAATGGCCACAAGATCATACCCATATGTAGCTATTTGTGCCTTTAACTCGTCTATTTTGTTACGAATGCTACGTGCTACTTATACAGGGAATGGGGAACACACGGCACGTCGAGGGAAAAACAATTACTTTAACAATCCCCTTAATCCTTACCCCACCCCTACACCTAACTAGATTAAGCTATGAGGGGCCAGAATTCATGCTCATGAATCCAAAGCAAAGCCAGTTGTTTTAACGGATGAGGGTTTTTGAGGTTTGGTCTTTTGTCCTCTTAGGTACCCTGTCGCCACGTGGTCTCAGGGTGCGGTGCTGGAGCTGCTGCTGCGACACATCTTTCTTCTCCTCAGCTGCCGTCGTCGTCTCGTCACGATGGGTTCTCTTCTTCTTCTCCCTCGGGCAGTCGTCGGCGGTAACGTTACGTCAATGAGACGATTAGCAGCTTTTACTGTTTAGATTTTATTACCCAAGCTTAGAACGCCAACATATTCGTCATGGCGTGGACACCTGCATTTATTCGTAATGTTGAACGAGAGGCTTGCTCCCAAGTGCCAGCTTAATTGCAGGGTTCGCCCAACCAACTTCGTCTCATTGTCCTCAGATACTTTCTTCCCCGAGCGTCAGTTTACAACTCGGCGCTCGGGTTTTTTTAATTAATACGTCTTCTGCTGCCCTTCTCTGCTCTCTGTCGGGTCTACCCTACTCTGCGTAGCTACTATACAAGCCCTGGGCTACCTGCTCAGTTTTGTCTCACCCCTATTTGCGGCCTGGGTGTCCTGGATGACTATGGACTCGGGTCTCGTTCCCCTCCCCCGCTGTTGGTATGGATGTCCTTGACTGCTGGAATCTTACTGCGGGGAGCGAGGAGAGACCCACCACGAGGCCATGGCATGAGTGCGAGTGGTGACTGTCTGTGTGGAGTTTGCACATTCTCCCCGTGTTTGCGTGGGTTTTCTCCGGGTGCTCCGGTTTCCTCCCACAGTCCAAAGATGTGCGGGTTAGGTTGATTGGCTATGATAAATTGACCCTTAGTGTTAGGGGGATTAAATACGTGGGGTTACGGGGATAGGGTGGGATATGTGTTGGTGTAGGGGTTACGGAGATCGGGTGGGATATGTGTCGGTGCAGGCTCGATGGGCCGAAATGGCCTCTATCTGCACTGTGGGGTTTCTGTGATTCTGTGAAGGGCCTACAGTTATACTCTTTCCGATGGCCCCTTATCTGCGCGCCAAATCAGGTTAGTTCATTGTTTCAATTTTGGCGAGCTGTTTTAAATGATTGTTGTTGTGTTTGTACCGCTATACACAACTACATAAAATAATAAAGCAGCAGAGACTGAGAGTAACTTCAAGTGATCTTTACTGGTTAACTGGAACTTCGGCACTGACTATACAAATCGATACGCATCTGTTATATACGCTCGCAACTAAGGATGTACATCCGCAAAACAAAGTAGTCCCTTCAATGTTGTATACATTACACTTCCTCCCCCTTTAGTTTAATAGTATATTAACGCAAAATTTCTATAATTAACATACAGAGCCTGTCTTTCAAGTAACCTTTTTGTTTTCTTAAAAGTAACAAAATACAAATTCCAACATAACATTTTATTTTGTCAACAGCCCTTTTACAAGTCAAGTCTCTGGGGAGGCCTCCTCTGCCTCTCTGGGTAACATCTCTCCAGACTCTTTTGCTTTGGGGAATGAGACTGTACAGGTACAGGTGCATCAGGTGAGCTATCAGCACAGGTAGAGCTCTCAGCTGCGGATCAGGCTGGTGCTGATGCTGATGAATCAGGAGTGCCTGTTTCCATGTCAGGGGAGTCTGGGCGAGGTATAGGGGTGTTTTCCACCTGAACATCCAGCATTTGGTCCACATGACAACTCAAAACGTTCTCTCCCACATCCACAGTATACATCAGTGGCCCCTCTCTTGTGGATATTGTCCCTGGTTGCCACTTTTCCATCCGGAAATCACGAGCAAGAACTGACTGTCCCACACTGAAGCTGCTTGTTGGCTTAGCATTCAAATGTTTGAACTGTTTGTTCTCTACATCACGACGTACATTCGGTTTAAGAAGGTCCATGCGAGATCTCAGGTTCCTGTTTAGAAACATCATCGCTGGAGTGTGATTAGTGGCTGCGTGTACTGCGTTCCGATAAGCAAAGAGGAAATTGTCTATCTTGTGTTACAGTGGTAGATTCTCGCTATACATTGCTTTGATGGCCTTCTTGAAAGTCTGTACGAATCTTTCTGCCAAGCCATTTGTAGCTGGATGGTACGGGGCAGATGTGCAGTGCTTGATTCCATTTTTCCTCATGAAACCTTGGAATTCGTCAGAGACAAATTGTCATCCATTGTCTGTGCAGATTTGTTCTGGTAGGCCATTTCTAGCAAACATGGTCCTCAGAACTGAAATGGTCTTTTCAGATGTGGTTAATTTCATTTTAATGACCTCGGGCCATTTGGAATGTGCATCGACTGCAATCAAGAACATGGAGTCCATGAACGGTCCAGCAAAGTCGATGTGCACACGTTGCCATGGTGATGAGGGCCATTCCCATGGATGGAGAGGGGCTTGTGGTGGTGCGTTCTGGACCTTTTGACATCCTGAGCAGCTCTTTGTCAGGTCCTCGATCTGTTTGTCAATTCCCGGCCACCACATGTATCCACGGGCAAGGTTTTTCATCTTTACCGTACCTAAGTGGCCTTCATGCAGTTCATCTAGCACTCGGTTATGAAGCTTGGGAGGAATCACAACTTGTGAGCCGCACATCAGTGTTCCCCGACACACTGATAACTGCTCCCTCCTAGCTGAGAATGCTGGAAACAATAAGTCACCAAGCGCTGGCCATCCCTTCACAGTGATGTCATAAACTTTTGACAATGTAGGGTCATTGCGTGTTTCTCTTTCAATGAGGGAGTTTGTCACTGGTAGCTGCTCAACTATTGTTGTGTGAAATACCTCTGCTGAGTCAACTGTTGTAGTTCTCTCTGAGGTCGGCAGTGGTAAACGTGACAAACCATCGGCATTGCCATGTTGCTTGGCCCCCTTGTATTCAATGTCATACATATGAGCCCCTAGGAAGAGTGACCATCGCTGCAGCCGTTGTGTCGTCATCACTGGAACGCCCTTCCTTGGGTTGAAGATTGAAACGAGAGGCTGGTGGTCAGTTAACAGTGTAAACTGTTGACCATACAAGTAGTGGTTGAATTTCTTGACTCCCCACACAAGGCTGAGGGCCTCTCGGTCAATCTGTGCATAATTGCATTCAGCTGTAGTCAATGATCTTGAGGCAAAGGCTATTGGTCTTTCTGAGCCGTCTGGGAACTTATGTGACAACACGGCACCAATGCCATGGGGTGAAGCATCACATACCAGTCGAATAGGTAAGGATGGGTCAAAGTGAGCTAGCACCTCTTCTGAAGTAATGAGTCTTTTACTCTCTTGAAAAGCTTGTTCACAGCTGTCACTCCACTTCCATTGTGACCCTGTCTGTAGCAGTGCATTTAGTGGATGTAACACTGTGGATAGGTTGGGCAAGAACTTGTGATAGTAGTTCACCAGTCCAAGATATGATCTCAACTGAGACACATTTTCAGGTGTTGGTGCATTAATCACAGCTTCAGTCTTGTCTGGAGACTTGTGTAAACCGTCCTTGTCAATCACATGTCCACAGTATGAGATTTCCTTTTTGAAAAACTCACACTTGTCTCGGTTCGCTCGGAGCCCATACTCCCGTAGCCTGATGAGCATCTGTTCGAGGTTGGAAAGGTGGCCGTTGTCATTCTTGCCAGTAATGTTGATGTCATCAAGATAACACTGAGTACCTGGGATCCCCAGCAGGACTTGGTCCATTGCCCTTTGCCAGATTGCAGGAGCTGATGCTATTCCGAATACCAGCCGATTGTACTGGTAAAGGCCTTTGTGCGTATTTATTGTCAGGTACTTCTTTGATGCATCATCAATTTCCATTTGGAGATAGGCCTGGGCCAAGTCAATCTTTGTGAAGCGTTCCCCGCTTAACAGGGAAGCAAAGATGTCCTCAATGCGAGGCAATGGGTACTGTACTGTGTGGAGGACTGGGTTAACAGTCACTTTAAAGTCTCCGCAGATGCGCACTTTTCTTGGCTTTCCTGGTTTTGTGCTGGAGGTTTTCTTCATCACTGGAACTATAGGTGTGGCCCATTCACTCCAATCCACCTTGGACAGGACCCCTAACTGCTCCAAGTTCTCCAGCTCTGCTTCTACTGAAGGGCGAATTGCATAAGGCACTGGTCTGGCCTTGTGGAACTTTGGATTTGCGTTCTCCTCAATCTTAATTTTTGCTTTCATGCCCTTAAGTGTTCCTATTCCCTTCTTGAATACTTCCTGAGAGTCAGAGAGTATTTGTGACAGTCTCTCAGGAGTGGCGTTGCTTTCCTCCTTTGCTGACACAAACAGTGCTTGGATGGTGTGCCAATCCAACTGTATTTTCCTGAGCCATTCGCGTCCCAGCAATGGTGGTCCTCCATTTTTCAGTGTATAGAGGTTCAATTGCGGTATTTTTTTTTCTTTGTATGTCACTGTCACTTTTATTTTACCTTTGGGGCACACTCTTTGTCCTGTGTATGTCTTTAGCAGTACTTTAGTTGGCCTTAACGGTATGTGTGAAAACAGTCATTTGTAGTCATGTACAGAGATCACTGTTAAAGCTGAGCCTGTGTCCAACTCCATTTTCAGCCTAACTCCTGCCATTTCTGGAGTAATCCATATTATTCTGTGATCCTCTGTCTCTTTCACACTGTGTAGTTTCAGACAAGCCAAATCCTCTTCCTCTGAGTCTGTGTCACTTTTTTATTATCTGAACTGTTTCCAGTCACGTGGTATACCTTCTTGTATCTTTCTTTGAAAGGTTTCTTGTTTTCAGTCACTTGATGTACCTTCTTGTTACTCTGTATTGTATCAGTTTTCTGCTTCTTATTTGCTTTGCAGACTCTTTCAATGTGCCTTTGTCTGCCACATTGCCTGCAGTCTTTGTCTTTAAACCAACAGTCATTGTGGTCATGTGACATTTTGCCACAGCAATAACACTTCTTTTCTTGTTTCAGTGACATTTTATTAGTTGAATATTCCAGGGATTTTTGTTGAATTTCTAAAGCGCCACGTGCTGCTGCTTCCATTGATATTGCGATACTCAGAGCCTTTTCCAATGTGAGGTCTTTTTCAGACAGGGGCTTCTTTTGTGTGCTTTCATTTTGCATGCCACACACAAATCTGTCCCTCAATGCGTCTGATAAGCCCACTCCAAATTGGCAATGTTCTAATAATTTGTGCAACTTTGCCAAATATTCAGAAATGCTTTCATTTTTGCTCTCGTTCCGTTTATGGAATTTAAATCTTTCAGCTATGAGCAGTGGTTTGGGGCTTAAATGGTCTTGGAGTGTGTCCACTATTTGTTTGAATGTTTTGTTTGCTGGCTTTTCAGGAGTTAATAAACTACGTAGCAGCCCATATGTCTTTGCGCCCATAACACTCAGCAAAACAGTGGCTTTCTTTTCTACCTCCACTCCATTAGCCTCACAGTACAACTCCACTCTTTCAATGTAAGTTGCCCAGTCTTCAATGCTGCTATCAAATGCTGCAATAGTGCCAATCATCGCCATTTTTTTTCCCCAAACCCGTTTTTCTTTCTTTACTAGTTAGCTAGCATCATGCAAGTCACTGTGCACTTTTCACTTGACTTACGTATCCCCTGCCTAGCTTAGCAAGCGTACTCCGTTTTCTCTGCCTTCTCGCTCCTTTCTTCCAAGTTTCGGTGTCCTCTGGATGCGATGCCAGAATAGGAAGACGTAGGTTCATAATTCTCGTCGCCAATTTGTTGTGTTTGCACCGCTATACACAACTACATAAAACAATAAAGCAGCAGAGACTGAGAGTAACTTCAAGTGATTTTTACTGGTTAACTGGAACTTCAGCACTGACTATACAAATCGATACGCATCTGTTATATACGCTCGCAACTAAGGATGTGCATCTGCAAAACAAAGTAGTCCATTCAATGTTGTATACATTACAATTGTACCAATCTAAGTTAACTGGTTTTAGATGGCCGTTTATCGCACCTAATGGCCTGATGTCTGGGCTGTATTGTCATTATTGCATTTTGATCAGCCTGTCCAGCCTTGATGGCTCCCATAAGCTGTTTCCGATTATTTATGCAGACAACCTAATGGCCTCAAGTATAGGCCTACCTGGTTTTGATTTGTCTACCATCTGACGTAATGCATATTCCATGTTTGCTGTCTGGCTTTCAAAACACAAAGGCCTAGAAATTCAGTTGGTTGTGCCAGCGATTAGCGCCTAAAGAGCCCGAGATTTGGGGCGTTACCCAATTTTCGGACGTGCGCAGTGATCCTAGCGCATCCTGCCATATTGAGTAGCCTGTTAGCGCCGGCGCTGAGTCTTTGTGCCCGCTTGTGGGCGCAGCCAGATCATAACGTCATTTCATTGTGCAATGCCTTTTTGGCGCCCCGTACCGGAAATTCATTGGCACCCCCCTCCGTTCTGCCTGGCGCTATTAGTGACAGTTGGATGGAACGTTACCAGGTCCTTCTTGGACTTGGGGCGCTCTTTAAATGGGACAGCACTAGTATAAAACTGGCAGCCATTTGGCCTGGCCATACTGCTCGCTGCTGGAGAGAGTTGCAGACCTTCAGTTACAGACTTGTTCTTATTGAGCCAGAGGAGCCTTGGGACCTTCAGCCCTGTCCAGAACAGTTGGATCCAGAAAGCTGACTGCGTCTTACTCGTCGGCCAGAATAATGGGAGCTGCTTTGGAGGGGAACGTCATCCTGGCTGAACAACTGGCAAGGGCACAGAGACGGAGGGAGAGAGGGCCGGGATTGGCCAGAAGGAGGAGGGCCAATGGACGTCGCCAAATCCGACCATAAGCTGCCAGGGTTTTCAGGCAGCAGGTCTCCTACCTTACCATGTTGGAGGAGCAGTGTCTGCGAAGGCTCAGATTTGGTAAGGATGTTGTCACTGAGCTGTGCCACCTGCTTGCTGGGGATCTGCAGCCGCGGATACGGTGCAGGACCTCTCTGTCGGTGGCCGTGAAAGTCACTGTTGCGCTCAACTTTTACACCAACGGATCGTTTCAGGCAGCAGCTGGGGACATATCAAATATCTCTCAATTTGCGGTGCATTGCTGCATCCGGCAAGTGACAGCTGCCCTTTACAAAAGGAGGCGCGAATTAATCACCTTCCCTGTGACCCTGGAGAAGCAGGGGGAGCGCGCACAGGGTTTCGCGGCTATTGCGGACTTCCCCATGGTGCAGGGGGCCATTGATTGCACACACGTGGCTTTGCGGGCGCCATTACAGAATCCGGAGGAGTTCCGTAACCGAAAGATGTTCCACTCCCTTAATGTGCAGCTGGTCTGTGATCACCGGCAGATGATCATGGCGGTGAACGCACAATTTCCTGGCAGCAGCCATGACGTGTTCATCCTGCGGCAGACCTCAGTGGCTGACCTTTTTGAGGCCCCGGCTCACCCACGAGGCTGGCTTCTGGGCGACAAGGGTTATCCTCTCTGCCCATGGCTCATGACCCCGCTCCGTTTGCCCAGCACCCCGGCAGAAGAGCATTACAACAACAGCCATCAGGCCACCAGGAACATTGTGGAGCACACAATTGGTGTGCTGAAGCAGCGTTTGCGTTGTCTAGACCATTCGGGGGGCGCCCTACAGTACTCGCCGGAGCATGTGGCGTGCATCGTTGTTGTCTGCTGCATGCTCCACAACCTGGCCATTCGACGCACCCAGCCAATGCCAGCCGACCCTCAAGGTCCAGCAGAGCAGGCGGACGAGGAGGAGGAGGAGGAGGAGGAGCATGCAGGCGAGGAGGATCAGGAGGCGGAGGAGGAGGAGGAAGATGGGAGGGCTCCAGAAACTGGAAGGGCCGTTCGTCAGAGGCTCATAAAGACTCGGTTCTAGGCCCCTCGGATGGAATGGTGGCTGTGATTCGAACAGCGCCCTCCGGTTCGCTGTAAGCCTATGAAGGCCTCGATGATTGTAAATAGTGTACAGCTCGATTGTAAATAAAAAGTTTTCTTTATTTTCAAACAAGTGCTTCCTTCCAGCATGACAACGTCATGGTAACAGAAATCATAACTAACAAACTAACAGATAACTGTCTGGCAACCCGGCGAAACTAACCAAACCATAAGAAACAAACACAGCAGGTGTGGACGGCCTTAAATCCGGAAAAAGAGACGTCTTAGCACCTCCCTCTACTGGTGACCCCTTGATGGAGACCGACTCCTCTTACGAGGTCGGCCTCTTCCCTCCCTGCAGCTCCTCCGTAATTGGACCCCAGTGGCTGCGTCAAGGCTGGGGGACGCCTGCTGAGTGTCTGGAAGTGCTGAAGCCCCTGAGGGACGGCCTGGACGACCTCTGGGCTTGGAGGTCCCGCAAGCAGGCTGCTCCAACTGGGCATGTCTGCTAGCAGTCTGCCGCGCAGGTGGTGGCAGCTGCTCTGCTGACGTGCCAGCGGTGGCATCAGGACTGCTCACATGCAGAGAGAGGACACCTGCACCATGGTCGGCCGAAACACTAGCACTCTGATGGGGCCGCACAGGATCGTACGCCACAATCGATTGCTCCACAGATCCATGGCCTGCTGTGGTGCTGCAAGGGCCTGGGGTGATCCTGCCTGATGCAGCTAGGGTGGCAGCAGAGAGTGTTCGCGTGGCCTCAATTTGCGTGTGGACGAAGCCAGCAAGTGACTGCGTGGCAGCAGTGAGGACCTGCGTGGCAGGTGCCAGTGCTTCGGAAAAGCCATGGACAGTCCTTTCCACTGCTTCGGACAAGGCCGGAACAATCCTTTCCACTGCCTCGGACAAGGCCTGGACAGACCTTTCCACTGCCTCAGACAAGGCCTGGACAGACCTTTCCACTGCCTCAGACAAGCCCTGGACAGACCTTTCCACTGCCTCGGACAAGCCCTGGACAGACCTTTCCATTGCTGGGCCGAAGCCCTGGACAGACCTTTCCATTGCTGGGCCGAAGCGCTGGACAGACCTTTCTGTTGAGTCTGTGTTTTCAAATGTAGTTATGCTGAATAACAGGACACAGACTACAGAAATAATTAAACAGGTCTTTAGTGATTGAGGGTCAGGGCTGAACTGGGATACACTTTGCTCTGCAGGGTTTATATACCGGTGTGGTCACCACCGGTACTACAATGTACAGGAGCCATCAAAAAGTAGTCCATCACCTTAAGGTATCCTCTTAAGGTGGTACAGGTTACATACACTACAATTCCTCCCCTTTTAGCTTAACAGTGTACACCCCAATTTAAACATTACATGGATAACATATGTACAATTTTCACACAAAACTGTTCAAAGATTCAGTCTTTGAGGAGGCCTCCTGATCCGGCCCGGATAACGCCTTTCAGGGGTCTCTGGTTCTCGTTGCTGGGGTGACTCATCCATTTGATCTCCTATGGATTGAACATCATCATGTACGTTCGAGTCTGAGGTAGATGCTACAGGCTCAATAACTTCTTCAACTGGTGTCTCTGCCGTAGACATGGGGTCGACCCTTGTTCTCGATTCCACAAGTTGGTCAGCATGACGTCGTATTACGTTCTCTCCAACGTCTACCGTGTACATCAAGGGTCCTTGTCGGGCACGAATTGTTCCGGATTGCCATTTATCATCCCTATAGTCCCTGGCCAACACTGGTTGCCCTATTTCGAAACTCCGAGTGGCCTTGTTATTTACGTGCTGGAATTGCTTGTTTTCGACTTCCCTTCGCACATTGGGTTTTAACAAATCCAACCGGGACTGCAACCTCCTGTTATAGAACATTATGGCAGGGCTTTGATTTGTCATTGCATTCGTGGTGTTTCGATATGCCATCAGGAAATTGTCCACCTTGTGTTGTAGTGGAATATGGTCTTCGCTCATGGCCTTTATCGCCTTTTTGAACGTTTGTACAAATCTCTCGGCCAACCCATTTGTAGCCGGATGATATGGGGCAGATGTATAGTGTTTCACCCCATTCTTTTTCATGAATTTCTGGAATTCTTCTCACACGAACTGTGGTCCGTTGTCTGAACATATTTGTTCCGGCAACCCATTCCTTGCAAATATGGTTCTTAGAACTGCGATCGTCTTCTCAGAGGTAGTGGTCGACATCTTAATCACTTCTGGCCATTTAGAATGTGTGTCTACTGCTATCAAAAACATGGAATCCATGAATGGACCTGCAAAGTCGATATGCACACGTTGCCATGGGGTTGAAGGCCATTCCCACGGATGCAGCAGTGCAATTGGAGGTGCATTTTGAACTTTTTGGCACCCTGAGCAGCTTTTAGTCAGATCCTCTATTTGTTTGTCGATACCTGGCCACCACACATAAGCCCTAGCAAGGCTTTTCATCTTGACTCCCCCCAGATGACCTTCATGCAATTCCTTCAGAACTCTCTCCCTTAATTTAGGAGGAATAATCACCCTTGTTCCATACATCAATGTTCCTTGACATACGGACAGCTGTTCTCGTCTGGCTGAGAATGCTGGTAACAGTGGGTCGCCATGTGCTGGCCATCCCTTCACTGTCAAGTCGTAGACCCGAGACAGTGTCGGGTTGTTTCGGGTCTCTCTCTCAATACCCGCATTGGTGACTGGTAAGCATTCGATGATGGTCGAGTGAAATATCTCGACAGGGTCAACTGCCGGTGCCTCTTCCGCTGTAGGTAGTGGCAGGCGCGACAGCCCATCAGCATTACCATGTTGCTTTGTACCTTTGAATTCGATATCATATTGATGTGCCCCTAGGAAAAGGGACCATCTCTGAAGCCTCTGCGCCGTCATTACCGGAACACCCTTCTTAGGGTTGAAAATGGAAACCAACGGCTGGTGATCTGTCAGCAGCGTAAACTTTTGGCCTTGCAGGTAATGGTTAAATTTCTTAACTCCCCACACGAGGCTGAGAGCCTCCCTATCTATCTGAGCATAGTTGCGCTCTGCAGAGGTCAATGATCTGGATGCGAACGCGACTGGCCTTTCCAAGCCATTTGGAAACTTATGTGAGAGCACTGCCCCGATACCATATGGAGAAGCATCACAAGCTAAGCGAATAGGCAGCGTTGGGTTAAAGTGAGCCAACACTTCCTTAGAGGTGATCAGTGCCTTGCTCTTTTGAAAAGCCCGCTTACAATCATTGCTCCACTTCCATGGTATTCCCATTTGCAAAAGAGTGTTCAGCGGGTGTAACACCGTGGATAAATTTGGAAGAAACTTGTGGTAATAGTTAACCAACCCACGGAACGACCTCAACTGGGATACATTTTCCGGAGCAGGAGCTTTCACAACAGCTTCGATTTTGTCAAGTGACTTATGGAGCCCCTCCTGGTCAATGACGTGGCCGCAGTATGAGATTCGCTTTTGAAAGAATTCACATTTCTGGCGATTAACTCTGAGCCCATATTCTTTCAATCTGGTGAGCACCTGCTCCAAATTCGCGAGGTGATCCTTATCATCATCTCCTGTAATCAGGATGTCGTCCAGGTAGCATTGTGTGCCTGGAATTCCCTGCAATACCTGCTCCATGGCCCTTTGCCAAATCGCTGGAGCCGATGCCGCTCCAAAAACCAGTCTATTATACCGATATAAGCCCTTATGTGTGTTGATCGTGAGATACTGGCGTGACGCTTCATCAACTTCCATCTGTAGGTACGCCTGCACCAGGTCTATCTTGGTGAAGTGTTTCCCGCCAGACAGCGAAGCGAAGATATCTTCAATCCGCGGAAGCGGATATTGCACCGTGTGAAGAACCGGATTAACAGTGATCTTGAAATCGCCACAGATGCGAACCTTCCCAGGTTCCCCCGGCTTGTTGCTCAACGAACGCTTCATGACAGGAACAATGGGTGTGGCCCATTCGCTCCAGTCCACCTTGGACAGTACTCCTGAACGTTCTAGCTCTTCCAGCTCTGCTTCCGCAGCAGGTTGTATCGCTTTGAAAAATTTTGGGTTTGCATGTTCTTCAACCTTGATGTTTGCCGTAATTCCTTTCAGTGTTCCCAGTCCCTGTTGGAACACCTCCTTAGCATCGTCCAATATTTTGGACAGTCGTTTAGGCTTGACGTCATCCTCTTTACAGGCAGCTACAGTCAGTGCTTGTATGGAATGCCAGTCCACATTTATTCTCCGGATCCATTCCCGTCCCAGTAGTGGCGGACCTCCATCAGGTAACACATACAAGTCCATTTTCTGACTTTCTTTACCATTGTAGACCACATTTACTTTTATCTTTCCTTTGGGGTATACTATTTGCCCCGTGTATGTTTTCAATACAATCTCCGTATCCCTCAGGGGAATGTGCGAGAATAACCTTTTGTAATCTTGCTTATTCATGACCGTTAATGCCGATCCAGTGTCCAATTCCATCTTCACTTGGACTCCTGCTGTCCGAAGCATGACCCAGATAGTTTGGTGGTCTGCTGTGTTACCCACATTATGTATTTTTAGACAACCCAGTTCCTTACTGCTGGAGTCTGAATCCATCTTCTGTTCATCCGAACTGTTCTCTGTCACCTTGTGTACTTTTTTGTACTTCTCCTGCGGCGACTTTTTGCTGCTGGTCTTCTTTCCTGACCGGCATACTCTCGCTATGTGACCAAGTTTGCCACATTGCCTGCATTCTTTATCTTTGAACCAGCACTGGTTCTGGTCATGCGTTGTCCTTCTGCAACGATAGCACTTTACTGCGCCCAATGCCATTTCATTTGTGCTGAATTCCAATGGCCTTTGCTGTATCTCTGCAGCACCTCGTGCTGCTGCCTCGTGCGATGCTGCAATGCTGAAAGCTTTGTCCAGCGTAAGATCCTTTTCCTCTAGCAGTCGCTTCTGGGTTCCTTCCCTTAGGAGCCCACACACAAACTTATCTCTCAGTGCATCTGCTAGTCCTGTACCGAACTGACAGTACTTTGATAACTTGCGCAGTTCGGTTAAGAATTCAGCGTTGCTTTCTTCTTTAAGTTGAATTCTTTTGTAGTATTTAAATCGTTCCGCTATCAGCAGCGGCGTGGGGTTTAAATGCTCTTGCAGGATAGTAACAATATCCGCGAAACTCTTTCCTACCGGTTTATCTGGTGTTACAAGGTTCCTTAATAACCCGTACGTCTTCGCACCCATCGAGTTTAATAGGGTTAGTGCTTTCTTATCCTCCGGTACCTCATTCGTTGTACAGTAAACTTCGATGCGTTCCACATAAGTGGCCGAATCTTCCACGTCGCTATCAAAAGCAGTGATGTTACCCATTTTTGGCATCCTTGTTGAGTTTCCTTTCCTTCGGATATGATTATTATTTTATTTTATTTTTTTTCAAAATGGCGGCTTCCCGCGCTTGGCGGCTTTTCCCGTGCTTGGCGGCTTTTCCCGCGCTTGTCTTCTTCCCCCGCCGACTCAAAATGGCGATTACCGCGCTGTTGCCGTTCTCGCCTCCCAGCGGTCCTTTATTTTCCCCTACGCTGCTGCTCTTGTTCCCCGCCGCTCCCGCGGTCCTTGTGGTCATAAACGCTTTTCTGGCTGCTGCGCGTCTCTGCCCCGATTGCAGTCCGGCCCCTGACACCGGCTGCGGTCATGTTCTCTGCCCTTTTTGTCGTTTCCCTCCCCTTCTCTTACTGACAACTCGGCCGACTTCCCCCCCCCCGTGCCGCTCGATCGGGCTTACCCGCCGCTGTCGTCGAAGGGATGTTCACTGATGTTTGACTTCGTGGCCAGAAACCAACCCGGGTTCCCGATGGCCTCCCGTGCTATGCAGTGCCCAGCAGGATGTTGAGGGTGGATGTCCTTGTTCGATGCCCGTTTCAGAGGCGAAGCTTCCTTTGATGCAACTGCCGCTAGGTAAGATCAGACTCGTCGCCACTGTTGAGTCTGTGTTTTCAAATGTAGTTATGCTGAATAACAGGACACAGACTACAGAAATAATTAAACAGGTCTTTAGTGATTGAGGGTCAGGGCTGAACTGGGATACACTTTGCTCCGCAAGGTTTATATACCGGTGTGGTCACCACCGGTACTACAATGTACAGGAGCCATCAAAAAGTAGTCCATCACCTTAAGGTATCCTCTTAAGGTGGTACAGGTTATATACACTACACTTTCCATTGCTGGGCCGAAGCCCTGGACAGTCCTTTCCATTGCTGCCCCAAAGTCCAGCACACTCTTTGCCAGTGTGTCGATCGACTCAGGCATCCTCCCCACTGCAGCCGTCAGCTCAGTGTGCCTGAGCCGGGCCTGGGCGCTCATCTCGGCAAGGCTACACACCTCCTCTGCACTCTGTGCAGCAGTCATGGTGGCCTGCCTCGCCCTCCGGGGAGACAGCCCCCGAGCGTCCCTACCCCCCGCGCGTTGCTGCAGGCCGCTGGTTCCTGCAACTGGCTCCTCATCAGAGCCCCCCCCCCGCCCCTCAAGGGAACTACTATCCCCAGTCTCCAGATGCGGTGGCTCCCCTAAGGCTGGCACAGATGGTCCGGCTTCCTCCTGGTCGTCGCCTCCGGAGGCACTGGCACTGGCAGCTTGAGGGGCCGGCTCCCGAGCTGGTGATGCAGCACCTGAAAGCAGGGAGGTTGAAGAGTGGCTTTAGCAAAAGGACAGTTTGGCAGCAAGGGATGCAACAGTGCGGCAATGCTATGACATGGCTCCACATTGAGAAAGCATGCTGGCGGGGGAAACAACTGGAAGGTGACAGCTGTAATAGTAGAGAACCTTACCATCGCTGTGGACAGTGGGGTCGGCAGCTGCAGTGGTGACAGCGTCCTCCCACAATCTGGTGGACTCTCTCCTCGAGATCCGTCAGAGGCTCCACTTGAGGACGGCCTCCTCCGGTGCGAAGCTGCTCCTTGCGGTTTCTCGCCGTCTTGGCCTGCAGGACAAAGGACGGGAAGTGATCTTACATGATGCCCTGAATTATGATCTCATGCCCCCCATGGTGGAACAGCCCTTACATGATGCCCTGGGTTATCATCTCATGCCCCCCATGGTGGAACAGCCCTTGCATGATGCCCTCAGTTATGATCTCATGCCCCCCATGGTGGAACAGCCCTTACATGATGCCCTGAGTCAAATGTGCATGTGTGTGACCAGAAAGGGCCATGGGTGCTTGCTGACAGATGGCCAATGGGGCATAGCGCACCCTGTAGCCATAAAGTCAGGTGCTAATGGAGGGATGCATAAGTTTACATTAACTCCACTCACCCTCACGACCCGAGTGAGGTCGTTGAATTCTTCCTGCGCTGCACAGGGCTCCTGGTCGCCATGCTGCTGGAGTTGACCCTCTGAGAAACATCCCTCCAAGCTCGTCGGTAGTCCTTATGATTAGGCCTCCTGCCATTGTCGGGGTAGAGGACATCTCGCCGGCGCTCCACTGCGGCCACCAATTCCTCCAGAGACTCATTGGTGAAGCGCTCTGCTCTCTGCCTCACCCTCTCCATATGCTCCAAGTTTTTTGTGCCAGAGAAGGGCCTGCGCCGATTTGCAGGCCTACAAGGCGCAGACTATGGATGCTGGAGCTGCCTGACCCACCCCTTTAAGAGCTGGCCGGCGCCTGGAAGTCTCGTGGTCATGGGTAATTGAGAGCATCTGCGCTGCGGCTGGACGCCCCGATATTGGGTTGCGCCGGCATGTTAGCACCTTAGGTGCCCCGTGTAACGCCTGAACTCGCGCCTCAATCACCTTTGGGGCGCTGCAACCCAATATCGCACGAGGTGTCGATAAGTTGCGTCTGGCTATAAAATTTGCGCTCTGCCAATTCTAACGCCCCAAGCGGGGCTATACCCAATTTCTAGGCCAAAGTCCTTTTCACAGAAACTGCATTTTAAGTTTTGATTTCCCAAAGCTGCTTGAGAGCTGCAGAGTCCAAGCTTTTAAAATCTTACAGGCTTTTGGTCACGAGGTGCGGACGACATCTTTGGGTACCCTTTTTAAATTGTCCATGCAGGGTCCCTTTTATTAATAACCTTGGGAGAATGTGGAAATTTTGCGAATCTAGGCTTCTGCTCACCCACCTGAGGCAGCACAGGCCAGAAGGGGCCAGCGCCTGGAAGCCCATCGGCGCAGGAGATACCCCCCAAACAGGGTCTACAGACACAGGGTCAGCGACCTCAACATCACTGAGCAGCAGTGCCAAAGCCGGCTCCGACTTTCACGAGAGGTAGTGACTGACATCTGCGCAATGCTACAGCAAGACCTGCTGCCCAGAGGACCAGGTGGACACTCCTTACCAGTGGCCATCAAAGTCACCACCGCACTCTACTTTTTTGCCTCAGGCTCATTCCAGGGATCATCAGCAGACATCAGCGGCATTTCCCAGACGGCCGCACACACTTGCATTACGCAGGTAACTGATGCCCTCTTTGCCCTCGCGCACAATCACATCCATTTCACCAAGGATCGCGCAATGTGATGGCACGAGCGGTTGGATTAGCTCATCTGGCAGACTTTCCAAGGGTGCAGGGCGCCGTTGACTGCACACATGTGGCCCTTAGGGCACCCCATCGCAATCCAGGTATTTTTGTCAACCGCAAGGGCTTCCACTCCCTTAACGTTCAGCTGGTGTGTGACCACAAGAAGGAGATTTTGCATGTTTGTGCCAAGTACCCTGGCAGTTGCCATGACTCCTTCATACTGCGCCAGTCTAGTGTGCCTCCGCTATTCAGGCCGCCAGACCAACTTCACGGATGGCTACTTGGAGACAAGGGCTATCCCTTGAGGACTTGGCTAATGACGCGGTTGAGGAGGCCAGCCAACGAAGCTGAGGAGCGCTACAACTCCAGCCACATTTCCACCAGATCCATTATTGAGCAAACCATCGGTTTGCTGAAGATGCGCTTCAGATGCCTGGATAGATCAGGTGGAGCCCTACAGTACTCAGCAGCCAGGGTCTCCAGAATCGTCGTGGTTTGCTGCGCACTTCACAACATGGCACAGCGTCGTGGCTTGCAGATTCCTGAGGACCAAGTGGCTCCTCACATACCCTCCTCAGGTGATGATGAGGAGGAGGAGGAGGGCAAAAACGACCATCCTGCAGAGGACCAACAACCAGCAGCAGCATTACGCCAGAACATTGCTTCCCGGGATGCAAGGAGCGCATTCATCCTGGCCAGATTTGCTTAGCCTAGCCAATCAAGCACTTTTGCCTCACAGCTTCTTACCTGAGCATCGACAATGGCCAAGACACTGCGGATTCCTAGCTATTTGTCCAGCATACTGATAATTGCAAGTAATCCTGTAAGGGGTCGTTTTAACGAGCTTGTGGTGTGCGAGATCGGTTTTTGATTTCACACTGCTCGTGAGCGGTTCCGAAGCGCTCCCCCCTCACCGGTTCTAGACACTGGGCTTATTGCCAGACCACCTTGATGTGTTGGCCCAACTTGTGACTCGGAAGACAAATGGATCAGGTGAGACAAGGTAAGTTTTAAATCAAAGGTATCTTTATTTTTAAGGAGAATAAAACATAGAGAATGAAGAAACAATGCAGACAAAAATCATGAACACGCCTCTCAATGGGAACTAAAATTTAACACACAAGAGTTACTTTGACTATCATAATACATCAATTCTAGATCAGCGATATAATAAAACGGGGGTGGAGAAAACGCACGGCACAACGAAGGATGAATAACACTCCCGAATTACAAAGCCCTTACTATTAAAAACCCTCCCATCTCTGCAGTATACCTCAACTAGATCAGCTAGGTGGAGTTGGGCCTCTATGCTCACCAGGGTTTTTAAAACTGTCCTTGACCTTGGTGCTCCTGTATCGTCCGGGATCTCCAATCTTCCTTATGGGACCGGCTCCTGAACCTGCTCTCCTGCTCGAACTTGTAGGCCCTCCGTGCTCCTCGAACCTCACCAGGGTTTTAAAACTGTCCTTGACCTTGGTGCTCCTGTATCGTCCGGGATCTCCAATCTTCCTTATGGGACCGGCTCCTGAACCTGCTCTCCTGCTCGAACTTGTAGGCCCTCCGTGCTCCTCGAACCTCACCAGGGTTTTTAAAACTGTCCTTGACCTTGGTGCTCCTGTATGAAACTGTGTTTTTTTTTGTCTCTTTTCCCCCAACAGTTATACTGTTTTCTTGCCCTTATCTTGGCGCCAAATCAGGGGGTTTCTTTTGTTAAAGTAATGGGCAGGCTGCTTTGACAAAAGCAGGTACTTTATTTTAATGTCTTGTAAATGAAACTAATGGGATCTGTCCTGTGTCCCTCTGAGTTTGGTACAGATAATAGGTTTTGTCTGTGCTCTGTGATTTCAGAGATGGGTTTGCGTTTTGCTAGCATTTAACACACCTTGAGGTGTAAATACTTTTGTTTTGACTTCGTTACTGCTGTAACTATTTTACCATATCAATTGCAGTCAGTTCTGGAATCTTCTAATCGGTGGCGACTCAGGTTTCTTTAAGATACTGCAGTGGTATGTCCTTCTGAAATGAGTCATGTGATCTGCCAACTCCATCTTGTGTTCATAAAATGTGGCCATTTCAGGGGTTTTACAATGTAGACTGTATTTTCCTGGATTTTTGCGAATCCTACAATCCTAGGCCCTCAATGTGAAAGTCCCATTCGCGAAATGACACATGCCACAAATACAGCAGTAGCCATCAGACTTTTTATTGACAGAATTCATCTGATGGCTTTTTTTAACAATACATAAAATTTCACCCAAGTGACTACCCTTGTGACTACTTGTGCTTTATTTTCCTCTTACACGTGCTCCTAGGTCGTGGTTCCCCTGTGGCTTCAGCAGATGTGGAGGCCCTTTGCTCACTTTCCTGCTGCTCCTGTCTCGACACCTTTAGCGGGCGTCCTCTGGGGTGGCGAGCCTGTGAGGGCTCGTCAACAGTCTGCTGCTCCTGCGGCTGTACAGGGGTTGAGACGTCTATCTCACTTGGGTGTGGACTCTGGTGGGGCTCTGACCGAGGGCTCTGCAGTGGCATGGAAGTGTGAGCGCCTGGAGAGGAACCCCCACTTCCTTGAGGTCTGCCACCAACTTCCCTCTCATGGGTCAGGTCCCCCTCAGCGCCTGCAAGTGGCTGGAGAGCACCTTGCTGCACATCAGTGGGGCCATGGGGACCCGTATCTGCAATGGCAGTCCTACTCAGAAGGACTTCCATGAAGGTCTGGTTTCTCAGTTCAATAGATGCCCATCGCTCCTCAAGAGATGTCATTCTATTCTGAACACTCACCATGTTTTCCATACCCTGGCGACTAACCTCCTCCATGGCCGTAGCCCTCCTCTCCTCTACCGTAGCCAGCCTTACCATGGAGGCAGCAATCATTTCCACGGAGGTAGCCATCTTTTCCGTGTTGATGCGTTCATGCGCCAATGACTCCACAAAGGCTCTGCTCATATTCGCTATGGACTCCTCCATTCGCTCCACACTTGCAGCGACCCGAGAGACAAAACCTGCCAGAGACTCCTGCATCTGTGCATGGAGTTCCATCACCTCTGATCTTATGGATGGACCCAGAGGCAGAGGGTCGACATGCAGCTGAGCTGAGCTGGCAGAGTCCTGCGCCCTCCAACGAGGACTCTCCACTGCTATCCCTGTCTCCACAATCTGCTGATGCTCACTTGTGAGCTGTGATACACCAGGTGACAACACTACTCTATGTCCCGAAGGCCCCACCGAGGTGTGTGTGTGTCTGCGCTGGTGCTGGGTGCGCTTATTTCTGCTGACGCTGCGCCCTCAGAGGTTGCAGATTCCTCTGAGGACTCTCGAAGCTCAGGCTCTTCCTCCTGGACAGTGCGGACAGGGGCTCTAGATGGTCCTGTGGGGGAGTAAAGGAAAGGGTTAGAGATGTGAGGTCAAGGTTACATGCTCATTGCATATTGCAGATGCTCATAAGTCCATCTGTTATAGCTTCAGAATCATTATCAGCGATTCATGCAATGTCAATGAGAGAGATGGAAAACTATTCCGTCATCAGCTTACTGTGATGCAGCCGTCTGTCCGTCCCCAACGTGCGCATCTTTTTCAACCCCGACAATTTCCAGGACGGCTTCCTCCCAGGGGGTGAGCTGGGCTAATGATGGTGGGCCACCTCCTGTCCTGGCTCTTTTCCCTTTTATTGTGAGCTCTCTTTTCCTGCAATGAGGGAGACAAGTGGAGGTTGAGTCAGAATGAAGGAGTGAGTGCAGAGATTGCATAGCATAGATACTTAGAAGGAGACAAAGATGGAGTGAGGTTGCAAGACCAAGGGCCCTCCCTGTGTGTTGTCAGTTGTGTTCAAAGCATTAGAGTGATCAGGAGTGTGAGGGCTGCATGGTGGAATAGTTATGTGAATGTGAGCATAGAGAGAGAGGGAATGGGTAAGGGTGCATGGATGTGAGTGTCAAGTGGGATGTGGAGGAAGAGATTGCCAAAGCTGAGTGCTGGTGAGGAAAGGCAATGGGGATCAGATTGAGGGTGATGGGAACCTCATACTTACTTTTCCAGTGCGTTGAAGATCATGGAATAATTTCCTGCACTGCATCCAGGTGCGCCGTGTGACCCCCAAGGACTTGACCTCCCCGGCCACCTGTATCCACACAGCCTTGGTCTGACTAGGAGGCCTCTTCCTCCCTGATGAAGGGAACAGGACCTCCCTGTGGGCCCTAACCCCATCCACCAATGCCTGTAGTGCTGCCTCGTCAAACTTAGGAGCTGCTCTTGGCCTCCCGCTGGCCATTGTTCCTGCAGGTTCCTGTGCCATCAAATGGAGAAAGCTTGGCAGTCTGCAGAAGTAGCAAGGCTTGCTGTGACCTTTAAATGCAGCAGCAATGATGACGTCATCGGAGGGGACTTTCAGTCATGAGAAACCCATTTGCAAAGGCTTTCCACACGTTGGAAATCATTTAGATTCGTGTGGGAAACACAAAATTCGGGGAACACACCAATAGCCCACAGCTGAGTTAAAATCGAGGCCTTAACGTCCACTCCTGGCATACCTGCCCCACTCCTGGCCCCCACTTCAGCTATTCACCTTTCATATGCCACTGGCAGTTCTCAACCTCAGGCTCATCTATCATTCATGCCGCACCTCATTTCTGATGCTTCATGGCCTGCCTGTTTTCCCTTCCACACCCCCTACCATCTGCCATCTTTGTTTCCGTTGGTTCCACTGTGGCCTCCTTATTCATCACCCACTGTTCACTTCCTGGTCTCTACACGCACCCCTGCTAGATCCTGTATACTGTTTCTGGGCTTGTCGCGGTAGGTGTTGTCCTACGCCCTGTGCTCGCCCCACCATCTCTTTCTTTGGCCATGCATGGGCCGCAGCCCTTTGTCTAGCAACCGGCCCCAGTTTGCTCCTGATTCTTCACCCGTCTCAGGCTGCTGACACTTGTTGGTTAAAACGCTTATAAATAGATTACAGCTCAAAAAGTGGTTTAATGAACATACACATCATATTATCACCAGGGGAAGCAGGATAGATGATGGAAGAAAGGGGGATGAGGAGTGGAGAGAGTTCAGAATGAGGTGTGGGGCGGGGATTAGAACTGATGACGGCAAATGACGATTAGGAGTAAACGATACAGGAGATTAGAGGTGAGGGAACGCTCTCCGGGTCGGCCTCCCATCTCCGACCCGCCGTAAACTTCAGTTCATCCAAAACTCTGCTGCCTGTATCCTAATTCACACCAAGTCCCATTCACCCATCACCACTGTGCTTGCTAACCTACACTGGCTTCCGGTCCAGCAACACCTCAAGTTAAAAATTTTCATCCTTGTGTTCAAACCCTGCCATGTCCGCACCCCTCCCTATCATTATAACCTCCTCCAGCCCTGAAACCCTCTGCGAACTCTACATTCCTACAATTCTGGCCTCTTGTGCATCACCGATTTCCTTCACCCTACCATTGGCGGTCATGCCTTTAGCTGTCTAAGACCCTAGGCTATGGAATTCACTTCCTAAACCACTCCACCTCTCTACTTCTCGCTCCTCCTTTAAAATGCTCCTTAAAACCACCTCTTTGGCCAAGCTTTTTGTCACCTTTCCTAATATCTCTTTATGTGGCTCAGTGTCAAATATTTGCCTGATAATGCTCCTGTGAAGCACCTTAGGACGTTTAACTAAGTTATAAGCACTATATAAATGCACCTTGCTGTTGTAAGGCCCTATGGCAGCCACCTTCTTTGTCTGTTTCTGCCTCCAATGGAACTTCCTGAATATTCTGATGCTTACAGACATGATGGGCCGAATGGCCTCCTTCTGTACCGTAAATTTCTATGACTCTACATCAGAAATTGAAGCAGAGTTGGGAGTAAAAAACAACTACTTTGCATTCTTGTTGCGCGACTACAAGTATACCACCTGCGATAACAATATAAATGGTTCATGTCCGTACAAATCCATCCACCCTTATTTGTGGTGATTTTCAATTGGAACAGCTTGACTGAAAACATTGGAGTATTGAAGCAATTCATCCTAGAAGCAAACAGGAGTGATTTACTTGTCTGTGTTATGATAAATTGGAATATTTAACATATCCTCTGTAGATTATGGCAGATGAAGCCTTTTTTTAATCTGTTCATGAACATATGGGTGGCATACATGATGAACCGAAAGAGGCCAAGGGCAGTTCTCCTCGGACTCACTCCCCCACAACACTGCCACAACACGGCCATAACCCAGCAATTCCCAATGCCTCTAGAAACACATCCCTCCAGTTCTTCTCCCCCACGATCTTCTTTAGGTGCTCACAACCCCCTAGATTGCCCTTCTACTGCTTCCAGACCATTGTTCCACTCCCAGAGCCCAACCACCTCACATCCCTGTGTTCCCTGATCCAGGACTACACCGATGTTCCCAGATCTCGGGTCCTTCTTCCCCAGTGCTCCTCAATCCCAGGACCCCCTCCGTCCTTTGTCCTCCAAGAGGTTCCCACCTTACTAGTGGAGAAGTAACAATGGTGGAGAGGGAACAGCTCCGAGGGAATTTCCCAGCCATTGTTTCCCTAAAACCAATCAAACTGGGGTGGACATATGAGGAGAGGTTGAGTAGATTGGGACTCTACTCATTGGAGTTCAGAAGAATGAGAGGCGATCTTATTGAAACATATAAGATTGTGAAGGGGCTTGATTGGGTGGATGTGGTGAGGATGGTCCCAATGATGGGTGAAACTAGAACTAGGGGGCATAATCTTAGAATAAGGGGCTGCTCTTTCAAAACTGAGATGAGGAGAAACTTCTTCAGTCAGAGGGTAGTAGGTCTGTGGAATTTGCTGCCCCAGAAAGCTGTGGAAGCTACATCATTAAATAAATTTAAAACAGAAATAGACAGTTTCTTAGAAGTAAAGGGAATTAGGGGTTACGGGGAGCGGGCAGGAAATTGGACATGAGTCTATGTTCGGAACGGACATGGCCCTGTGGGTAACGGAGTGGGCCCAGGGGCCGTGTAGCCTGGTTCTGCTCCTACTTCTTGTGTTCTAATTATGTGTTAGATTTCAGGAGATGGTTCTATTCCTGTTCCTGGCTGGGGTGGAGATCACCTTTTACAGAAGGTAAGTACTGTAGAAAATATAGGGACAGTGATCTCCTGGACGAGTTTCGATCGCCTAGATGGGTTGGAGAGGAATTTCCAAGATTTTTTTCTCCCAAATTGGCCATTGGGTTTTTTATCTGGTTTTTCGCCTCTCCCAGGAGATCACATGGGTTCGGGAGGGATGTAGAGTGATAGTAGATTTGAGGTTAGGATCAGATCAGCCATGATCTTATTGAATGGTGGAGCAGGCTCGAGGGGCCGATTGGCCTACTCCTGCTCCTATTTCTTATGTTCTTATGTTCTTATGTAATGTTTGGAGGATCCCTGTGCTTCAAAGAAAAGATCATACAAGGTCGGCAGTCTTTCTTTCCTGCTCATAAGTGGTACAGTTATTTTAAAAATACTTCATTTTTTAAATTAGGTCCACTTTCTATTGAATCTGAACATAGTTGGAAGTATTTATTTTTCCAACTTGACCTCGCTCTTGGGTTTTATTTTATTTAAGCTGTAGTGCCATCTAGAGTATGAATTAGCTATTTATATCAAGTTTTTAATTGCACGCCGTGGCTATATTCTTATTGCTGCTCACCAGTGAAGCACTTATTTTTAAATAAGACTAGTAGACCTTGCGTAGTGTTTCGTACAGGTAATTTGCCATCTGGGTTTATTGGTTACCATATCCTCCTGGAACTTGCTTGATTTCCTGCAGAGTTTGGAGGGGAAGTTCCCAGAATTTTTCCCCAAATTGGCCTAAGGGTTTTTCTCCATTTTTTTCACTTCTCCCAGGAGATTGTGTGATTTGGGAGAGGGGGGGAGATTGGTTGACGGGACACGTATGGATGGAATGGGCTGGTTGGACCAGTTAACCTTTCCTATTTTTTTCCTTGTATGTAAAAAGAAAGAACTTGCATTTATGTAGCGCCTTTCAGGACCTTAGGCTGTCTCAAAGTGCTTTACAGCCAATGAAGTACTTTTGAAGTGTAGTCACTGTTGTAATGTAGGAAACGGGGCAGCCAATTGGCGTACAGCAAGGCCCCACAAACAGCAATGGGATAATGACCAGATAAACTGTTTAAGTGTTTCCTCAGTACTGCACTGAAGTGGAGTTTGGCCTCAAGTCACTGGAGTAAGGAATTTCAGGGCTATTAGGAGTGATTTTAACTATAGCAGCTGGCAGTAGAGCAGTTAAAATCGATCCAGTCCTTAGAGTTACATATATATCACTGTTAGATTATTTGCTTGTCCATCGTTTGTTTACAGTTTCATATTTTAAACCTTAAACAAGGTCTACTGTGATACTCTGCCACTTTCAAAGACCGAAGTAAGTCCTTAAGGTAGTCCAGCAAATAATAGTAATTACCAATCAGGGTTTGGTGCTTAGATCCTTGAAGATGCGAGGAGTGGCTTAATTTATCTTAAACATGTTGAAGTGACCCCCTTTTTAAGGGGGCTTTATGGGGCAGATTATTCTTTAGGTGGAGAGATCTGTATCCTTCCCCACGCCCCTCCCAGCACCGGCCAGTTCAAGGTCCTTGATGAGGTGGGAGCATGAACTTCAGCTGGATGAGCAGCAAAGTTCTACTGTGGACACAATCCAGCATAATTGCTAAGATCGCAACCCTGTCGATTTACACGGTTTACATCTCCAAGTGACTACTGCATGTCTATACATTCAGAAAGTGTTTGTTTTGAATAATGAATTACTGTAGCTTATTGTTCCAATATGTATTTGAGAATCTCCACTACCAATGCATAATGCCTGCCCATGCAATAAGCTAAAAATATAAAGTATTCACAATATCATCTTGCTCTTGCTGTTACGTATATGTCTTGTTTTTCAAGAGAGGAGTATTGTGCCTGTTTCCCCTGAGAATGAAGAACTGAAACCCCCACCAACAACCAAACATAACAAGAAAGGAAGGGACAGGGCAGTTGATAAGAGTGACAAAGGAAAAGAGAAAAGCACACCACTCAAGCCAGAGATTCCGGTACATTTTTTTCTATTTATTATCCGGTTAGTTTGTGAAATGGACGATAAGGGGTCTTTGTGCACTCAGTGATAACAAAAACCCCTTGATGCAAAGTAAAGAATGAAGAACTTGCATTTGTGTAGCATCTTTCATGACCTCCGGATGTCCCACAGCGCTTTACAGCCAATTAAGCACCTTTGAAGTATAGTCTTTGTTGTAATGTAGGAAACATGGCAGTCAATTTGCGCACAGCAAGGTCCTACAAAGAGTAATGTGATAATGACCAAATAATCTGTTTTTTAGCAATATTGGTTGAGGGATAAATATTGCCCAGGACACCAGGAAGAACTGCCCTGCTCTTCTTCGAAATAGTGCCAGAGGATCTTTTGCATCCACCTGAGAGAGCAGACGGGGCCTCGGTTTGACGTCTCATCCGAAAGACGGCACCTCCGACATTGCAGCACTCCATCAGTACTGCACTGGAATGTCAGCCTAGATTTTGGTGCTCAAATCTCTGTAGTGGAGTAGTAAATATGTTGATAGGCTACCTAGGGAAGCAATGGAAACAGACGTTATTACAAATTTCAAGTGGGTGATGAATACATTTTGGCAGGCATGGCTATGGAAGGATATGATACATATAAAGTGGAGTAGGGAGTCTATAACCTTTCAGGGCTGGTAGTGGTTTTCTCTGGTCCTGTACAGAGCTATGTTCCTAAGGGTGTTGGCATAAAAGGAGGGTGGTTGGTTGGTTGGTCTCCTGGAGCTTTTGGGGAGTCCGAGAAGGAATTCCCAGTTTTTCCTGGAAATGGCCACAGGTTTCTTTTACCTCTTTTTTTGCCTTCCCAGGAATTAGTATCATTGGGCTTAGGGAGGATGATGCCCAAGACTGCACTGTCTAATGGACGGGGCAGCATGAAAGGTCTTAATGGGCTGTTCTTGGCCATCTCTTTGTAGGTTGCCATGTAATGGCAGATACTGAGTCGGGCTGCTGGTAAGTTATGGCTGACAATTGGATATCTGAACTTAAATAAAACTCGACAGCCACGGTGCCATGCAGGTCCATACACTTAGCCTAGGATCTTCACACTTGTCAGGGTAGAGGGAGCAGGGCAGAGGGATTTGAAGAGGCAGTTGGTAGTAGACAAAAGAAACTGGGGTTATCTTTCCTCTCTGTAATGTGTTAATGATCGCCTCATTTAAAAATATTAGGCAGGTACAAAAAACAGTCAAAAAGGCTAATGGAATGTTTTGCCTTTATCCAATGGGCCTGTATTACAAAGGGGAGGAAATTATGCTTCAGTTGTATAAAGCCTTAGTTAGACCCCACCTGGACCACTGCGTTTAATTCTGGGCACCACACCTCAGGAAGGATATATTGGCCTTGGAGGGGGTGCAGCGCAGTTTCAGCAGAATGCTTAGAGGGTTAAATTATGAGGACAGGTTGCATAAAGTTGGCTTGTATTCCCTTGAGTATAGAAGATTGAGGGATGATCTGATCGAGGTGTTTAAAATGTAAAAAGGATTCGATAGGGTACATACAGAGAAACTAGAGAAACACAGATAAATTACAATGGCCCGTCATTTCCGATAGGAGGCATCTTGCGTGCGGATGCCTCCTATCGGAAAAAAATCTACGCACTTACCTGAAGGCTCCCGAGGTCCAGACACTTCCAATCCTGGGCCTCTCCACAGTCGAAATGCGCAGGGCCCACGTATCCCAGGGGTGCATGCGGTTCGCAAGCGTCCCTGGGATCACGTGGGCCAAGCCAGCAATAGGAGAAGGGAATCTCCCTTCATACTTTTGACAGATAGACCTGTCAAATATATGAATGGAGATCACCCCAAAAAGACACTAAAACATTAACTAAATTTTTTAAATGTTAAAATTACATTAAATTTTAAACAAAAACTTAATTTTTTGAAAAAAATAATTAAAGTTTTTTACGGGGCTAAAAATTTTTTTACCTTTTTAAAAGTATTTTAAAATTATGAACGAGTCAAAAAAGTTATTTTTTTAAACTTTTTTCAACTCTTATGCTGGTAAAAGCAGGCCTTACGCCTACTTTTACCAGGCGTAAGATTTCTAAGGGTTTTCAGCGGGCGGAGGTTCTGCAGAAAGCGGAACTCCCCCCCGCAGAGACCCTTCTCGAGGGCAGGTGTCCGATCTGTCAAGAGCATTTTTGACAGATCGGAAATGCTGGTTTTCAGCGCATGCGCTTCGCATGCTTGAAACCAGCATTTCCGATGTCCCTACGGGTGTGTACACAGCCCGTACACACCCGTAGGCATCGGAAAATATGGGCCATTACATTTTGGTAGGAAGAATAGGGAGGTCACTTATCACTTGGAGGGTGCAAGCCTTGGTAGGGTAGAGAAACAAAGGGATCTCGGAATACAACATCCCGCCCCCAATGGCATCCGGCCAATCCATGCTATTTTCTCTTGATTGACCTTGTTAAGCCCACCCTGCGGGCTTAGCCGGCCAATTAAGGGAAAGCCGGTGACAGAGGACGTCAGCGTATGATGTTTCATCTGTCAAAAATTTTTGAAAAATGGATTGTCAAACACTGACAATCTCTGTTCTAAGGTGAGTCCTTGTACTGAAGACTCACCAAACCTCTTTCCTGGGCAGAAATCAGATGGCTGCTGCATCTGAGAATTCAGCAGTCATTCTGTCATCTCTGCCTTTGATATGAGGAGCCTCTGGATCCCCAAGGGTTGAAGCCTGCAGGAAGAAGCAAAGGTAAGTAAACTTTTTCTAACACTTTACACTCACCTCTCATATTTACCTCTCTACACTTGCACCCATCACTCGCCTCCACAGCAGACTTTTCGATCCCTCTCACCCCCGCAGACCCACTGCTCACCTCGCTGACCCTGGCGAGGTTTGCAGCCGTTTGGAAGCCTGCACTTGTATGGGTAAAATGGGGATAAGCCTCTTAACTACCTGTCAACAGGCAGCTAATTGGCTGTAATCCCCTTCCCGCCTCGAGGAGTCGGGCACCCGCTTCCTGGGAAGATGGCGCGGAGGCGGGTTGGGAGCGGGTTCAGTACCCGCTCCCAGTTCCTGCCATTTTCCTGGCAGTCCCGCCTCCATACCTGCCTCCTCAGGGCTGGGAAAACTCCCCCCTATGCCTCTATTTACGAAGCCCAGGATCCCGTATGCTTTTTTAACCGCTTTCTCAACCTGCCCTGCCACCTTCAACGATTTGTGCACATATACCACCAGGTCTCTCTGTTTCAGCATCATAATATAAATTAGCCTGAGATCCCCCTTCTTGGCCAATAGGTAGAATTCTTGAAACCTGATACCCACTATTACCTCACACCCACCCTCATCCCTGCCTATTGTCTATCCCATCTCCATCCCTTTTCCATGCTATCCGCACCTATTATCTGCCACATCCCCACCCTTTATCCCTCCAATACCACCAAAATGGATTTTCTGGTCACTCATCTCATTGCTGTGCTCAAACTGGTTCTCTACATTACCACAGTGACTACATTACAAAGTCTTCATTGGCTGTGGAGAGCTTTGGCACATCCTGAACTCATGAAAGAAATTATATTTATGCAAGATTTTTCTTTCCATTCCCACCTGTTACTGAAAATAATTTTTTCAGTTTGCTTTTCAAACATATTTTGTATTTTTTAATTAACTACAATGTTTTTCATTATTATGTAACAATGTAAATTCTGCAAAAGCTTCTATCAAGCCTGGAATCAATCATCCTTCAATTTATGAATTCTTGCTTCAAATCTCTTGACTACTTCCTAATGTTTAACAAAAATGTGGTGCAATATTTAATGTAGTCGTTAACTAAAATGCACAGTTTTGTTTTGTTGTTTTTCAGGTACAGCAAATTGATTTAACGAAACCTCACTTCACACTTCATTACGTCACTGACTATGGTGAAGGTGACTCTATTGAGATCAAGAAAGACACAGAACGACAGGATGAAATCCGTGCTATGAAACGAGCTTGGGAGGCAGCGGAACCTGGAAGGGCTTTCAAAGTAATTTACTGTGAATCAGCTAATGTTTTTTACCTCGAGAGTGGCGTTAATGATTTAATGATGCATGCGCCTCATTCTATATGTAAAAATATTAGACTCTTGAGGAAATAAGAAAGAATTTGCATTTATACAGAACCTTTCATGACCTCAGGATATCCTAAAGTGTATCACAACCAAGGACAGACTTTTTTTTGAAGTGTAGTCACTATTGTAATGTAGGCAAACGTGGCAGCCAACTTGCATACAGCAAGCTCCCACGAACAGCAATGTGATAATGATCAGATATTCTATTTTTAATGATGTTAGTTGAGGGATAAATATTGGCCGGGACACCAAGAGAAATCCCCTGCTCTCTTTTGAAATAGTGTCATGGGATCTTTTACATCCTTGTGAGAGGGTAGTTGGGGCCTCAGTTTAACATCACAGACAAAAGACGGCGCCTCTGACAGTGCAGCACTCCCTTAGTACTGCACTGGAGTGTCAGCCGAGATTTTGTGCTCAAGTCTCTGGAGTGGGCCTTGAATTCCTGACCTTCTGACTCAGACAAGTGTGCTACCACTGAGCCAAGGCTGGCACCTGGTTTACCAGATTGCACCCCCAACAGGAGGCCTTGCTCGCTGTGGCCACATATTAGAAGATTGGGGGCACCCCAGTGTAGTGTATGTACCCGTCTATCTTTAAGGGAACTATTGAATGTAACCGTTCACCTTTAAGGGAACTACTTTAGGTGTGGCACTATTTGTTTGGCTTCTGTATACTGTAATACCGATAGTGACCACACCAGTATATAAGTGTTGTGCCAGGAGTTATTGGGCAGATTCGCCCGGACCTTCGAATAGTAAAGACCTGTTTGTTTGTTACTTCTGAAGTCTGTGTATTTATTAACTGCACAACCCACAGACTTTACAGTGGCGACGAGTCCGATCGTACCCTGCGGCAAGATTACCAAAGCAAGAAGAGCGTCAAAGAGAGGCAACCGCCCTCGTCGTGCTGCTGGAAGAAAACACGAGGCTGCAGCAGGAGAAAGGTGGAAGACTTTAGCAACAAAAGCTTCCATTAGCAACAGGCACTGACTACCCTTCTACCACGGTGCGGAGTGAGCCGATCAGCAGGGAACAAGGCGGCCGAAGAGACTGTGAGTAGGGGAAGGTGTAGAAGTATCCGGAGGATAAGGGCAGAGCACTCGACTTCGGTCGAGGGAGAGCTGTGCCGGCCAAAAGTCGGGTCCAACGGCGTCGGGTGACAGCCGGACCGCGATCGGCGGGAAAAATCCGGGCAGCGACCGCAGCCACGAAGCACTGAGCCTGCGAGTAGGCGCGGGAAGAGAAACCCAGCCGCAGCCGGGGAGGGAAACACCGGTCTGCGAGAGGGCTGGGGAGGCGAACGGGAACCGTGCGGGTGAGAGCCGGGTGCAGAGAGAGAGACTGCGAGGAGCCAGTCCAGCGGCTGAGCTGTTCTCCACCAACGGGGTACTCAGAGCCGGCAAAACCGAACGTGCGGGAGTGGGTGAGAGACACAGCCGAAAACGGGGTGAGAGACTGCGCGAGAGCCAGTCCAGTGGCTGAACTGTTCTCCACCAACAGGGTACCCAGGGCCGGTAGCACCGAACGTGCGGGTGAGAGAGCGACAGAGCCGGGTACGGAGAGAGGGACTGCGCGAGAGCCAGTCCAGCGGCTGAACTGTCCTCCGTTAACGGGGTGTACCCAGCGCCGGTTGGGCCGTGCGGGCGGGAGGAAAAGACATAGCCGAGTAAGGGGAGCTGTGCGGAAGCCAGCCAGCGGCTGAACCTGTCCGCTGTGGGGGAAGCGTACCCCTTCCACCGGGAAGAAACGCGGGAAGCCGCCATTAGGCGGAGAAGACGCCAGAAGCGGGAAACCGCCATTGAAGTGGGCGGGGCGAGAAAGGAAGAGCGGGAAACTGCCATTTTCGCGGGAAAACCGCCATCTTGATTGACATACCGCCATTGAAGTGGGCGGGGAGAGAAGGAAAGAGCGGGAAACCGCCGATTTCGCGGGAAAACCGCCATCTTAGAAACAAACAAATAAATAAGAATACTTAAAGAAATACTGGTGCTGCTCCCAAGGGAAGAAATATGCCTAAGCGAGGGAATATTAACGACTTTAATTCGGAAATAGAAGACTGGGCCACGTACGTGGAACGCATAGAGATCTATTGCGAAGCCAACAAAATAGAGGAAGACGACAAGGCGATAACATTGCTAAACTCGATGGGGGCAAAAACATACGGGCTCTTGAAGCATCTAATAGCACCAAATAAACCAGCGGATCAGACCTTCGAAGAGATTGTGGCTGTGCTGAAGGACCATTTGAACCCCACACCGCTGATGCTGGCTGAATGATTCAAATTCTACGCAAGAACGCAGAAGAAAGACGAAAGCAATGCGGAATACTTGGTCGAACTGTGTAGGCTAGCGAAATACTGCCAGTTCGGAGGGAATCTGACAGAAGCGCTGCGGGACAAGTTCGTATGCGGATTGTCCAAAGAAGGGACGCAGAAGCGACTACTGGAAGAGAACGACCTCACACTGGACAGGGCTGTCCTTATAGCTGCATCGCACGAAGCCGCAGCGAAAGGAACGGCGGAAATGCAACTAAAGGTGGCGGCACTTGGGGTGGACCAAATTACTTCAAGCACAACAAAATGCTACCGTTGTGGGAAGACCACGCATGACCAGAATCAATGCTGGTTTAAGAACCAAGAGTGTAGGAAATGTGGCAAACTGGGTCACATCGCGAAGGTATGCCGGTCCGGGAAAAAGACCAATAATCAAAGGAAGCCACCACAAGAAAAGTACAACAAGGTACACAAGGTGGCTAAGAAGAGTTCAGACGAACAGAATTCAGACTCAGACCCAAACAACCAGGAGCTGGGTAGGCTGAGAATCCACAATGTGGGTAAAGAAACGGATCTACAGGCCATCTGGGTCATACTAAAAATAGCTGGAGTCCAAGTAAGAATGGAGCTGGACACTGGATCAGCTCTATCAGTCATCAACCAAAGGGACTACCACCGGCTATTCTCTCACATACCTTTAAGAAATACCAAGTTCGTATTACAGACATACACGGGGCATAACGTATACCCCGTGGGGAAAATAAGAGTCAAGGTGAGAGATAGGGGTAAAGAACACCCAAGAATGAACTTGTACGTATTACCTGAGGGAGGACCACCACTTCTAGGACGGGAGTGGATTAAGAAAATAGACACGGAATGGCATTACCTAAAAGCCATAATGAGGGAGGACTCAGTGCAAGCTATTAGCTCAGATTCTGAAATGGATGATGATAAGACCAAGTTGAATATGGAAGACAAGGCTAAAAGGGACTTGCCGACGATGGGAAAGAAAACGAAGACATGCAGAAGGACTTATGGTACCAAGAAGAATAAAGCTGCAGAGCAGAACTCCAGGTTGACAGAGAATTCTGAGCCTGTTCAAGCAAAGGATTCATCCATGACGGAAGAACACCGAGCTCGGACGCAAACTTATGTCAAAGTACGACAACAATTAGAACAGTTGAGTGACCGTCTCGTACAAGAGGTGAAAAATATGGAAAGGTTCTGGGACACCGAATGGGAGAACCTGGAAAGACTACAGAGACAGCTAGCTCAAGCAGAGAGCGACCATAGAGCCATCGTGGTCAAATACCAATCACATTCCCCTGATGCTGTTCAGGAACTAGAATATTTACAGAATGAACCAAAGGAAGAGGAATCTTCAGGGAGCCAGGATTTTATTCCAGTTCTTCTCTATGACTCCTTACAAGCAGAGTGTGAGAAGTTGAAAGAACAGTATGAACAGGCCCAGGCTACAATTCTGGAGGGGGTTAACTCGGCAGCCTCCGAAAAGCTAGTTTCAGTAGAAGCATATGAACAACTAAAGGTTGAACATGAGCAAGAAGTCCAAAGGCTGCAGGAAATTCTTGATGAGCTCAAGGCCAAGACAGACTCATCGGTAGGAGATCCATCCATAGATGAGAAATTAGAGGTGAAAATCATGGCAGAGCATGAAAGACAGGATGTCCAAGAACTTATAAAAACATTGAAGGACGCCCAAGACAAATATGAGGCGGCAATGACCGAGGTTCAACAACTTGAAGAACAGATTCAACTGGGAATCCTTTCAGTGGAAGAACAGGACACTGTAAGAATGGTCCCTGAACATGAACTAGAGAGCATCAGGGCGCAACTTTTCCGAGCGCTGAAAGCCAAAGTTCAAGAGGAACGTAAGGTGGAAGTATTGGAGAAAGAGGTGGAGGAAATGGAGAAGACTCTGATCCACCGTGTTCCCAGGGAAGAGTTAACGGTCAGCCAACTCCTTCATATGCTGAAGGACAAGACTCTGCAAGGGGAACAATCTGAACACGAGCTTCAATCTTCAGGGGGAACGAGTTCGGAGCTCTCAAAAGTCACGGAGATAGCTGAGGTGGCAACACAAATTTTACACGGATGCCAAAAGTACATTGAATCACGTCAAGGTGAACAGAAGAATGTGGAAACCGTTACTTCAGTAGAAGGGTTAAATAGCCTGATAACGCAATTACCGATGGAAAGGGAGGTATTGAACTCACAAATGAGGTCCGTCGTGGAGGAATGGCAGATAACCCAGGAAGAGCGGGATGAATATGAATGCATGAAGAAGGCTTTTCAAGAAAGATGTTTAGGGAAGGAACCACCGTCAGCTAACGTCCAGACGGGTGAGGAGGAAGAAGAAGTCTCTCTCGCTGGCCTAACTCAGGACGAACCCGAATATCACCATGACCTGTTGAGTGACACTGAATATTACGAGGATGTGGTCTGCCCAGCTTGTGATGAAAACTCTCAAAGTGCTGAAATCCGGAGGAAGCACTTAAGGTCTAAGGAACATGGAGAGTTGGTGGCGCTACAGCTGGCAGCCGAGAAAGGAGCTCCGAGAGTTTCAAAAAGGCAGAAAAGAAAAAGAAGAAGCAGAAGATAATAACTGTCTAAAATATTAGCACTTCTACCATTCCAGGCGGGACATTACGAAAGGAGCTAAATTAGTTGAAAAACTGGAAAATGTCAAGACAGCCAGTTGGTTGTAAAAGTCCGCACTGCTGGTTCAACAGGACGAAGGTTCAAGCTGTTACGTCAAGAAAAAGGCTATGGAGGAGTCACGCTAGCCAGGTAATCCGGCTACACCAAAGAAATGTTGTTCGGAACGAGTCAAGATCAGAGACTGAATCTATGAACTGTTTCCGCAGAGACTGAACCTGTGAACTGTTTCCACCGAGATTATATTTGTAAATTGTTTTATATGACATTGACTCCACCGAGATTATATCTGTAATTTGTTTTATAGGAAGTTGAAGATATGTATGTTTAACGGGGACTCTGTAAGTAATAAGCTAAAAAGGGAGGATTGTAGTGTATGTACCCGTCTATCTTTAAGGGAACTATTGAATGTAACCGTTCACCTTTAAGGGAACTACTTTAGGTGTGGCACTATTTGTTTGGCTTCTGTATACTGTAATACCGATAGTGACCACACCAGTATATAAGTGTTGTGCCAGGAGTTATTGGGCAGATTCGCCCGGACCTTCGAATAGTAAAGACCTGTTTGTTTGTTACTTCTGAAGTCTGTGGCCTAGAAATTGAGTTTTGGCGCAGCCAGGGCTTTAGCGCCGGAAGTTAGTGCCGGAGCTAAGTCGCGCTGGTCGGGCCCAAAATTCAATAGTTCTGCGCCCAAACGGCTGCCGGCGCTGCTGAGAGCTGTTTGCGCCTGAAAACTGGCGCTACGCGCTGAATGTCGGCGCTATTCCGGCGCCCGCTGCGGTGCGGCAGGTTCGGGAAGTGCAGGCCTCCTCCTTCCCTTAAGGAGGAGCTGCCTGCACCCGGCCGCGGCCCGCGAAAATCTTTTTAAAAATGAGCCCGGCACCTCGGACAAGTGCCGGGCTTGCTTCTGTTCCGGGGGGGGGGGGGGGGAAGTCCGGGGAGGGAGCTGCGGCCAGGCGGCCGGCGGGAAAGCGGCCGGCCGCCGCGGGGCCTTTAATGCGCCGGCGCAAAGTCATGTAAGACTCTGTTGCCAGAGTCTTAGTTGCGGCTGCCACGGGCGAGGCGGCCGCAACTGAATTTCGGGGCTGGGGCCCGTCGGCATGGCAACCGGGATGCTGCGCACACCGATGACGTCATCGGTGCCGGCGCAGCGCTACCGGTCTACCGCGGCGGAAGGGCCCCAGGCAATTTCGGCGCCGGCGCCAATTGCAGCGCTAGGCCCTCTAGCGCCACAAAATCGGCGCTAAGGGCACTGAATTTCTAGGCCAGAGTATTTATTAACTGCACAACCCACAGACTTTACACCCAGGATTTTTAGTCTGTCAGTGGAGGTGCTGGGTTTAGCCCTTAAACCTTGATATATTGTTTATATTTAAGACTTGGATCCTATAACTGTTCAAGGACTTTTTCTCAGTACAAATGCTGATGTTCAAAAGACCTAAAGCTGATATAAACTGGTCACGTATTCTGACTCTAAACTCTATGACAACAGATCCCAAAGGGAAATGGTCCAATTCTGGGGTGTGTATTACCAAACAGTGAAGATGAGATAGAGGAGGAGATTTGCAGACAGTTCAGAGAGACATGAAAGAGTCGGGCAACAACATTGGGTGATTTTACCTATCTCAAGATAGACTCAGATAATGGCAATGCATGTGGATTTTTGGACTACTTCCTAGATCAGTATATTCTATCAAGGAAAGAAACATTGATTGATTTAGTTGTGGGATATGAAGTGGAGCAAATAACTGATATGAAAGTAGGAGTACAATTGGGAAATAGCGACCACAACATAGTTAGGTGCAACCTAAGAATATAAGCATTCATGACAGAATGCTCCTACTATGCTTATGGCTTACATAACTGAAGTCTCCATTTCAGTCAACACTGGTATTTCTACAGACTCAATCGATTGGGGGAAAGTAGCAGCTTTTTTTTCTCCATCTTGTTCTCAGGATGTGGGTGACGCTGGCTAGACTGCATTTATTGCCCATCCCTAGTTGCACTGAGAAGATGGTGGTGGGCCTTCTCTTGAACTGCTGCAGTTCCTGTGGTGATGGTGCTCCCACAGTCAGCTTAAGTAGGGAATTCCAGGATATTAATCCAGCAATGATGAAGGAACAGTGATATACGTGCAAGTCAGGAGGATGTGTAACTTGGAGGTGTTGATGTTCCCACAACATCACTGCTCTTGTTTTTCTCGGTGGTGGAGGTCACAGGGGAGGAAGGTGCTGTTGAAGTGGAATTGGTGAGTTGCTGCAGTGCATCCTGTAGCTCATACATACTGCAGCTAGAGTGCTCCATTGATGGAGGGGATGGATATTGAGTCCAGTGGTAGGGGCACCGATCAAGTGAACTGTTCTGTGTTGAGCTTCTTGCTTGTTGTTGTGGCTGCACCCATAAAGGTGATTGATGAGTATTCCATCACACTCTTGACTTGGTCTTGTAGCCTTAAAATCATTGGAGTGAAAATCAGGCAGGTTCTTTAACGGACGACTGTTCTGCTCTACCAGATTACTATGTGAAGACAAAAATCTTTCCCCGATAATACAGATGAGTTATGATTGGCTGCTTGCTTTTTATAGCCACAGATCTTTCTGTGGATCTGCCATCATGGAGATGGAATCTAAGTGCTTTGGAGTTCAAGCTCTTGGTAGGTTTGCCTTGATAGAGATCTCTACAGCAAGGTTCCAGATGAAATTTAGTTCCAAGACAGTCCCTGTACGAGGAATATATAAGTAATGCATCAGCAGAAGTTACAGAAGAGGCAACTGGATTTGTCCAACGTTTAAAAGGCAATCTAGAGAGACATTGTGAAGTATGTGCAACAGTATGTAGTGTTCTGGCAAAGCACTGCACCCTGACTTGCCTCTGATCATTGTCTTCTTTCTGAGCCAAGGCAAGAGGGTCAATTGCTCTGTGCACTGTCATCCCCACTTTAAAAATTTTATGCGTAGGTTCCCAAAGAGGCATGCACTTTTGTGAAAAAAAAGTCCATGGGTGCTACACACGTGGCAAACCAATTACATTTCTACGTATATCTGTTCATGTAAAACTGTAGGTAGCCGAATGTACTGGAACTTATAAATGGACTTATGTCTACTGTTTCTGAAACATTTTCTCTTATCTTGAAGCTACTGTCTGGGGTGGACATTGAAATTAAAAGAAGGCGGCCCACCTTTGTTTATGGTATTTCCTGGCTGGCACCCTACCTTCCACCTACTATAAATTTGAGCTCATCCAAAACTCTGCTGCTCATATCCTAACTCGCACCAAGTCCCGTTCACCCAGCACCCCTGTGCTCTGCTGCCCATATCCTAACTCGCACCAAGTCCCGTTCACCCAGCACCCCTGTGCTCTGCTGCCCATATCCTAACTCGCACCAAGTCCCGTTCACCCAGCACCCCTGTGCTCTGCTGCCCATATCCTAACTCGCACCAAGTCCCGTTCACCCAGCACCCCTGTGCTCTGCTGCCCATATCCTAACTCGCACCAAGTCCCAGTCACCCAGCACCCCTGTGCTCGCTGACCTACATCGGCTTCCAGTCCGGCAACGCCTCAATTAAAAAAATTCTTATCCTTGTTTTCAAATCCTTCCATGTCCTCGCCCCTCCCTATCTCTGTAACCTCCTCCATCCCTACAACTCTCCAAGATCTCTGTGCTCCTCCAATTCTGGCCTCTTGTGTATCCTTGATTTTCATCGTTACACCATTGGCGGCCATGCCTTCAGCTGCCTGGGCTCTAAACTCTGGAATTCCCTTCCTAAACCTCTCCCTCTCTTCCTCTCTCTACTCCTTGAAGACACTCCTTAAAACCTACCTCTTTAACCAAGCTTTTGGTCACCTGCCCTACTGTTGCCTATTTCCTACATTACACTTTAAAAGTACTCAATTAGCTGTGAAACACTTTTGGACATCATGAGGCCCTGAAAGGTGATATATAAATGTATGTCTTTCTTTATTTCTTTTACTTCACAACGATGAGATAGAATTCTTTGGAGGCAAAGGTTTGCGCCACATAGAGAGGTCAAAGAGACTCATTTAAAGACTCTAAGGATTCAAATCATTGTTATTTTGGTTTCAGAAATTAATTTAAATTGCAAGCTATTGCTTTTTATCTACTGTTATGTTTTTATTCTATATCGACTTACACCTTATAATAAATAGGTTTATGTAGTTTTGGTGTTCTTTGCCAAGCAAAGAAGTCAGAAGTGTTTAGCGGGCAACCCATGTTGCTTTTGGGGTTAACCCCAGTATAACAAGAGTGGATTGTTAACCCCGAGGCTCTTCATGCATTAAATTCAGCTTTGATTGATAGGAGGCAGAGACTTGCCGATGGAAGCTGACATTGTGCTGAGCATGAATAAGAGGCGTTAGAATAAGGCCTGGATCATAATTATGATTTTTGATGATGTGGATTCAGCTCTAATTGGAGCACTGTGGACATGTAATGCAACACCCACTGAATCTACAAATGCCAGGAATAATATCTACCTCTCTATCTGATTCCTCGTTCCAGCTAAGGTCTTTGGGGGGAAAAATTCAGTTGGTTTGCACCTCCCGTTAGCGCCTTAAGAGGGCGCTATTGGGGCGTAAAGCAACTAGCGCCCGGGCACGGCGATGTCTGCGCCACTCGCGAAATTGACCAGACATTTTGCGGCGGCGCTAAACGATACCACCCTGATCTCCTGCGCCCGCAGATTTTGATGTCATTCGAGTGTGCAATGCCCTTGTGGCGCCCCGAACCAGAAATTGAGTGGCGCCCCCCCTCCTTTCCGCCTGGCGCAAGCAACGACAGGTAGACTGGAACGTTTCCCAGTCGGTGTGGGGCTGGGGGGGCGCTATTTAAAGGTGGCCTCTTCCTGGCTTTTTCTGTGGTAGACAGTTTTGCACCACTCATTCTGACAGAAAGAGAGATTCTGAGAGAGAGAAGGAGGGACTTCTGCAAAGAGTCAACGCGGTGTGAAGTAGTTTTGGCTACTGAGCATCACTTTGCAGGTACTTCTGTTTTTGAACTTCATTACTTTGATTGCCAAGAGACTTTGGGGGCTGCACTGATTCTGGATGTCATCCTGTGCCTGCACATTTGGAGGCCACAGAGACACAGAGAGAGAGTGGCAATCATGGCCAGACGGAGGAGGGCCAACAGGCCTCTGTACAGGAGACCTTACCCTCCATGGGTATTTCGCCAACAATTCTCCTACATTAATTTGTCTGAGGAGCAGTGTTTGTGCAGGCTGCGCTTCAACAAGGAGGTGGTCACTGAGCTCTGCCACCTGCTGCAGCCGGATCTGCAGCCTCTACTCAGGACCAGGATGTCTCTGTTGGTGGCAGTGAAGATCACAGTGACTCTGAACTTTTATGCCACCGGCTCCTTTCAAGCAGCTACTGGGGACATCGCCAATATCTCCCAGTTCGCGGTCCATTGCTGCATCCGTCAGGTCACAAATGCCCTCTATAAAAGGAGACGCCAGTACACTCTTTCCCGATGACCCAGGCCAAACAGCATGAACGCGCATTGGATTTTGCGAGGATAGCGGGCTTCCCCATGGTGCAGGGCGCCATTGACTGCACGCATGTGGCATTGCGTGCACTGCATGAGAATGCAGAGGATTTCCGCAACCGCAAGGGATTCTACTCCTTCAACGTCCAGCTGGTCTGTGACCACAGACAGCTGATACTCGCTGTCAATGCCCGCTATCCTGGCAGCAGTCACGATGCATTCATCCTGCGCCAGACTGCTGTGGCAGAAATTTTCCAGGCACCGCATCACCCAAGTGGTTGGCTCCTCGGGGACAAGGGTTATCCACTGTGCACCTGGCTGATGACACCACTCCGTAACCCCAACACCCCTGCTGAGCTGCGGTACGAGAGCCATCTCGCCACCAGGAACATCGTTGAGCTAACGATCAGCGTGCTCAAGCAACGGTTCCGCTGTCTGGACCACTCAGGAGGAGCCCTGCAGTACTCGCCTGAGCGAGTCTCACTCTTCATAGTTGTGTGCTGCATGCTGCATAACCTGGCAATCCTCAGGACCCAGCCAATGCCACCAGGCCTTGGAGCACCACCGGTGGAGGAGGAAGAGCAGGAGGATGATCATCAGCAGCACCAAGGTGGGAGGGAGGCCCACAATGTTGAAACTGCAAGGGCCATCCGTCAACAGCTGATAGCAAGCCGCTTCTAGGCCCCTGCTGAGGAAATGGCTTCTGCCATTGAGAACAACATGAATGAAAGCAACCCGCAACCCCTAAGCCGGCCAAGGCAGCAATGATTCCAAAGACCAAACATATACATTTTGAATACAAAAACTTATTTATTTTACAAACTCTGTGTGTGTCATTTCTTTATGACAAACTAATAGTAAGAAACACAAAAAAACAGTCATTAACATAACTGGTTCTCTCAACTTGGAGAAATTGTCCGAAACACTAAACAAAAGTTTGAACACGAACCTCGGCCTTTAATAAAAAATTGACCAATATTTTGTCACACCTCCTACTTTTTGCCCTTCGAGGGTGATCCCCTTCCCTTGCGCACTTCCCTCCTTCCCACCCTACTGCTCCTCCGTAATGGGGCCCCAGTGGCTGCAGCAAGGCTGCTGATTGTCAGAACCTGAGACTGCAGATGCCCTTGAAGGACGGCCTCGACCAGCTCTGGGCCTGGAGGGCCCGGCTGCAGACTGCACCAACTATGCATGGGCAGCAGCAGTCTGGGCTACAGGCGGTGGCAAGTGCAATGAGGAAGTGACAGTGGTGGCAGCAGGAATGCTGTCATCTTGAGAGAGGACAGCAACTCCCTGCTCGACCGACACGCTGGCACTCCCACGGGGCAGCACATCAGCATCCGGAGCAATCTGCTGGAGCACAGATTGCTGGCCTGCTGCGGCACGGTGAGAGCCCCAGGGAAATGTGTCCGAACCAGCGACGACGGCAGCAGTCAGTGCTTGCGTGGCCTCAATCTGAGTCTGCATGAGAGTAGTCTGAGATGGGGTCATGGCAGCCAGTGACTGAATTGCAGCACTAAGCTTTAGCGTGGCATTCGCCTGTGCTACAGCGAAGTGCTCCACACTCCTGGCCAGTGATTCGGGCACCCTTCCCACTGCACCCATGAGGTCAGTGTGCATGTCCACCACCTGGGTGTTCATTTCAGCGATGAGCCGCTCCTCCTCTGCGTCCAGTGCAGCAGGACTCGCTGGCATACTCTCCCTCCAGGGAGAAGGCCCCCGAGCTTCCCTACCCCCATCGCATTGCTGCAGCCTGCTGGGTCCTGGAGCTTCACCTTCATCAGACCCTTCCCCCCTGCTCCCCTCCAGGGAAGGCGTGTTCCCAGTGTGGGCATGGGCTTCCCCGGGAGAGGGTGGCGCTGATGCTCCAGCTTCCTCTTCCTCCTCGCCTGCAGCTTCACTCCCACTGGCAGCTTGAGGGCCCGTCTCCTCAGCTGGTGAATCACCATCTGAAAGCAGGGAGGTACAAGAGTGGCTTTAGCATGAGGACAGGGGGGCAGTAAGGGAGGAATGAGTGCAGCGATTTAGTAAGTTGGATTGAAAGTGTCAAAGGCTGGTGTTGTGAGGGACAAGTGGAAGGAGAGAGGACAAAAAGGTGATGATCTTACCATTGCTGTCCAGAACGGGGTCGGCCTCTCCAGGGGCGACGGGACCGATCACCTGGCTTGCCGCAATCCTGTGGACGCGCGCCTCAAGATCGCTGAGGGATTGCAGCTGAGGCCGCCCTCCACCCGTCCATTGCTGCTGTCTCCTATTATGAGATAGCTTGGCCTGCAAGGAAAAAGGACGGCGTCTGAGTAAATATACAGCCATGGTCTTGCCTGATGTGCCTCCCATAATTGAATAGCCCTTACTGTATGCAGCCATGGTCTTGCCTGATGTGTTTCTCATAGGTGAATAGCCCTTACTGTATGCAAAGTGTGGAATGTGCGTGTGTGTTTCATGAGAGGGCCATAGGTGTTGGATGAGTGTTGGGCATTGGGGTTTTAAGACCCTCTGGCCATAGAGTGAGGTTGAGATGGAGGGATGGAGAGGTATTGTAAAAAAGCCACGCACCCTGACGACCCGAGTGAGGTTGTTGAACTTTTTTCGACATTGAATATGGGTCCTGGGCACCATGCTCCTGGAGGAGACGTTCTGAGCCACTTCCCTCCTCACTCTTCTGTACTCACGCGGCAAAGGCCTCCTGCCACTCACAGGGTAGAGTATAGATCTTCTGCGCTCCACCACGCCAACCAGAGCCTCCAAGGCCCGCTCGCTGAAGCGCTGAGCTCGTTCTCTCACCCTCTCCATAGTCCTTGGCTGGAAGATTTAGGCACAGGTCTCTCCAGGCCGAGATTCAAGACTCCAATGAGCAGGGTGTGGCTGGAGAGCAAGATCGACCCTCCCCTTTAAGAACTGGCCGGCGCCAGTGTGTCTGTGTTCCACCGCTAACTGACATCACCTGCGCTGTGCCCATGCTCCGAGTTAGCGCCTCACTTCTCGGCCTTTGCGCCTTAAGACAGGTGTGCAGCGCCTGATTTAGCACTCCAATCACCTCCAAGGGCGATAAAAGTCAAGTTTGCAGTTGGAGACGATAATTAGCGCCAGGCGCTAAACTTTGCGCACGGCCGATAATCGCGCCCCAAACGGGGCAATACTGAATTTTTCCCCCTTGATACCATGATTACAGAAGGTATTTGTCGGCCCAGGTTTTATTTGTCAAATTCACAGTAGGCCATGTTCAGGTGAAAGGCAGTGTATTTGTGAAGCTTTCACCATAACAAATAAGCTTCAGATTTATCCCCCTTGAGTACTAGCTTGGTTTGGTGATGGCCCTCTTGCCTCTGATTCAGCAGATGGTGAGTCGCACTTCATGACTTGCTGACTTAATATAGGCTGATGATTCAGTGCTATATTAAGAGAATGCTGTGGCGGAGACCACATAGGGACAATAACACAATGTATAGCCAATGTGGTTATATGTACCTAAACACAATTCACTATGTATAGCCAATGTTGTTATGTATACGTACTTGGTTGGGTTATTGGGGCAGGGTCCCTTTAAGAGCGTCGGTAGCGTGATGACGTCATGCGTCGGGAGCGTGATGACGTCATAGCCCTGCAACGAGGCTGAGAACCTTAGTCCTCATGGAGAGTGAATAAAGTAACACACGTTTTGCCTTTGCTGCAACAAAAGTCTCAGAGCCTGTTGATTTCTAGCAACTCCAACATTGGTGACCCCGCTGCTCTTTTGGACGATTCCAAAGACCGCATCCGAAATGGCGACGAACGCTGTTTCCATCAAATTACCCGAGTTTTGGGAACGACAGGCTGTCGCTTGGTTCGCCCAGGCCGAGGCTCAATTTGCACTCCGGGACATCACCGCGGACGACACAAAGTACTACTACGTCGTCTCTGCTCTCGGCAGCTCCACCGCGGCCAGAGTAGTGAGCCTGCTCGAGAACCCCCCAGAGCTCAACAAATTCAAAACGCTGAAAACGCACCTCTTAGAAACTTTTGGACTCACCGAAGCCGAGCGTACACGCCGGCTTCTCTCTCTACCCGGGCTTGGCGACTCCAAGCCCTCGGAGCTGATTGACCACATGCTGGCCCTCCTGGGCACACACGGGCCATGCTCCCTCTTCAAGGAACTGTTCCTTCAACAGCTGCCAGGTCAGGTACGGTCGGTTTTAGCCAACTCTTCCATTACCGATTTCCGCGACCTGGCCAAGGAGGCCGACAAATTTTCTCCACCGGGCAACAGTACTGCGTGGCCACACGGAGCCCTGCCCCCACCGATACAGCCCAACGGTGGCAGCCCCCAAGCCTCTGCTTCTACCACGCGCAGTTCGGCCCCAAAGCCAGGAAGTGCCGGCCCCCGTGCAGTTTTCCCGCGTGGAAACAAACGAAAGACCACTCGTCGGCTGCTATGGCTGTCGGCCGTTCAGGCAGTTTGTTATTTATTACGGACACCGACTCCGGACGTTGTTTTCTTTGCGACACGGATGCCCAGGTGAGCGTCCTGCCCGCGTCAACCATAGACATGCAAGGGGGGAACCACGGCCCTGTCCTCGAAGCCGCCAACGGCAGTTCCATCCGCACCTTCGGGAAACGGAGCGTGGCGCTTTGTTTTGGCGGGCAGCGGTTCACCTGGGACTTTGTCATGGCAAAAGTGTCCACCCCCCTTCTCGGCGCTGACTTCCTCTGCGCCAATGGCCTTTTGGTGGACGTCAAGAACTGAAGTCTCATCAACGCTGAGACTTTCAGCTCGCTCCCGTGTTCCCTCAGCGGGTCCAGCACAACGAAGTTGTCCAGCGCACTCTCGGCCTCCGATGAGTTTTCCCGCCTCCTCGCCGAGTTCCCGGACCTCACGAAGCCCACGTTCCCGTCCGCCGCCACCAAACACGGGGTAGAACACCACATCTCGACCACCGGTCCGTCCATCTACGCCCGCGCTCGACGCCTCGACCCGGGGAAACTCGCCATCGCTAAAGCCGAGTTCGACACCATGGAGCGCCTCAGCATCATCCGCCAGTCGAACAGTCCGTGGGCCTCGCCCCTCCACATCGCTCCGAAACCAGGCGCCCGTGCGGCGATTACCGGCAACTCAACGATACTACGACCCCCGACCGCTACCCGATTCCACACATCCAGGACTTTTCCGCCCGCCTGGCCGGGAAAGTGGTATTCTCGAAAGTGAACCTCGTCTGGGGTTACCACCAGGTCCCTGTCTGGCCGCAGGATGTCCCAAAAACCGCGGTGATCACCCCGTTTGGGCTGTTCAAATTCCTCCGCATGCCATTCGGCCTCAAAAACGCCGCCCAGGCTTTTCAACGCCTAATGGACACTGTTACAGGACCTGACATTCCTGTTCGTATACCTGGACGACATCCTCATCGCCAGCGCCTCCAGGACGGAGCATGTGTCACACCTTCGGACTCTCTTCCAACGCCTCAGCCAGCACGGCCTAATCATCAACCCGGCCAAGTGCCAGTTCGGGCTGTCCTCGATCGACTTTCTCGGGCACCGCATCACGAAGGACGGGGCGGTGCCACTGCCATCGAAAGTGGAGGCCGTGATGGACTTCCCGCGACCCCTCACCGTGAAGGCCCTGCAGGAGTTTTTGGGCATGGTGAACTTTTACCATCGCTTCGTCCCCCAAGCAGCCCAGCTTATGCGGCCCCTTTACGAGGCCCTCAAAGGCAAGCCCGACAAGCTCGCCATCGACTGGTCCGAGGAGATGGCCAATTCTTTCACGGACACGAAAAGGGCCCTGGCTAACGCGGCCATGCTGGCGCATCCGTTACCAGATGCGCCGATTGCTCTCACCACCGACGCCTCGGACTATGCGGTCGGCGCCGTCCACGAAAAGTGGGTCTACGGCACCTGGCAGCCGCTCGCCTTCTTCAGCCGGCAGCTCCGCCCCAACGAGCGGAAGTACAGCACCTTCGATCGCGAGCTTCTCGGCCTCTACCTCGCCGTCCGACACTTCCATTTCCTACTGGAGGCTCGCCCGTTCACAGCATTCGTGGACCACAAACCATTGACCTTCGCCATGGCCAAAGCTTTCGAGCCGTGGTCGGCCCGTCAGCAACGCCAGCTGGCCTTCATCTCAGAGTTTGCAACGGACATCCAGCATGTGGCTGGGAAAGACAACCCCGTCGCCGACTGTCTCTCCCAAGCCGTCGCCAGCGCCGTACACCTCAGCATCGACTACACCCGCATGGCGGCCGACCAGGCCTCCGACCCGGACGTCCAGGCCTACAGGACGGTGGTCACGGGCCTTCAACTAGCGGACGTCGCGTTCGATGATGCCAGCACCACACTCCTGTGCGACGTCTCCGTTGGGCAGCCACGTCCCGTCGTGCCCGACGGGTGAAGACGGCACATTTTCGACGCCGTCCATAATCTTTCCCACCCGGGCAGGAAGCCGTCACAGAAGCTGGTGGCGGCTAAGTTCGTCTGGCACGGGTTCAGGAAGGACGTTCGCGACTGGGCCAGCACCTGCGTGGTATGCCAACGCTCAAAAGTGCATTGCCATACTAAGGCCCCATTGGCACCTTTCGCGGTGCCCGAGAGGCGGTTCGACCATGTTAACGTGGACCTGGTGGGGTCCCTGCTGCCCTCCTGTGGGTTCACCCACCTCCTCACAATGGTCGACAGAACCACCCGATGGCTGGAAGCCGTCCCGCTGTCTTCAACGACGTCCGCCGATGTGGCTCGGGCGTTCATCAGCACTTGGGTCGCCCAGTTCGGCGCCCCATCTGACATTTCCTCCGACCGGGGGCCCCAGTTCACGTCGGAGCTCTGGAACGCTGTCGCCCGAGGCCTCGGGTTGAGACTCCACCGCACCACAGCATACCACCCTCTGGCTAATGGACTGTGCGAACGGTTTCATCGCTCCATGAAGGCTGCGCTCCGGGACGTCAGTTGGATCGACAGACTCCCGTGGGTCATGCTGGGACTCAGGACCGCCCCCAAGGAGGACCTCCAGTCCTCGTCCGCCGAGCTCATCTACGGACAGCCGCTGCGGGTTCCTGGGGATTTCATCCCCAACGCAACGGAACCTTGGTCCGCAGCCCGTCAGCGGTCCGACCTTCTGGACAACGCCAAGGTTTTCGCGCCGGTGCCCACGTCACAGCACGGCCTCCTGCAGTCCCACATTCCGCTCGACCTTCGTGCAGCGGAGTACGTTTTCGTCCGCCACGACGCCCACCGGGGACCTCTTCAGCCACCCTACGATGGACCATTCCGCGTCCTGGAAACCGGGGACAAGACCTTCGTAGTGGATGTCGGCGGTAAGCCGGACTGCATTTCCGTGGACCGTCTTAAGCCGGCCCACCTGGATCTGGACCGACACGTTGAGTTGGCACAGCCCCCGAGGTGGGGCCGACCTCCAGCTTCTGCACCCTCAGTCCACCACCAAGCGCCCGAGGTCCCTCCGACGAACCCCCCGGTCCCCGCCCCAGAATTAAGGAGCCGTTCCGACCGTGTGATCCGGCCCCCCCAACAACTGACATTGCCAGTGCTACTGAATTCTGGGGGGACGCATGTGGTGGAGACCACATAGGGACAATAACACAATGTATAGCCAATGCTGTTATATGTACCTAAACACAATTCACTATGTATAGCAATGTTGTGATATGTACGTTCTGGGTTGGGTTATCGGTGCAGGGTCCCTTTAAGAGCGTCAGTAGCGTGATGACATCATGCGTCGGTAGCGTGATGATGTCATAGCCTTGCAACGAGGCTGAGAACCTCAGTCCTCATGGTGAGTGAATAAAGTAACACACGTTTTGCCTTTGCTGCAACAAAAGTCTCGGAGCCTGTTGATTTCTAGCGACTCCAACAATGCTATATTGTTGGAGATGCTGAAGTCAATCTTAACCCTACCAGCCCAGAGGAAACCGGGGTAGTGAGGGTGTGGGCATGCAGTTAAAATTGACCGAGTGACTTACCCACTGATCTCCTGTCTGGAATCTAACAGCACAAAAGGAGGCCGTTCTCTTTGAAAGAGTTATCCAGTTAGTCCCACTCACCCACTGCTTCACCATAGCCCTGCTGTTTTTCCCTTTCCTCTTGAAAGTTACGATTGAATCTGCTTCCACCACCCTTTCAGGCAGTGTATTTTAGATCACAACAATCTGCTGCGTTACAAAAAAAAATCTCCTCATCTTTCCCCTTCTTTGCCAATTATCTTAAATCTGTGTCCTTTGGATACCGACCCTTCTGCCACTGGAAACAGTTTCTCCTTATTTACTCTATGTATTCTTCATTTAGCATGCCACATTTATTGCAAGTAAAAAACCTTCCAAATGTGTTTTCATTTTGTTAGTGCTCCTCAAAAATGAAGTGATGAAAATGCAATTTGGAACAATCCCTATCAAAATGTTTTTGTGCCCACTGTCTCCCAGGCCTTACAGCTCCGTCTGCATATCCTGAATTCCAAACAAACAAATAATTCTCTCCCGAGCGCTGGTGAGAAGGAAGGTGAAACTGTCAACGAGGATGGTTCTGAAGGCGATGGTGCAACAGCGCTGGAGGTGCTGCCCACAGGTACAGCTTATACCACATGAGATTAGGAACATAGGAACAGGAGCAGGCCATACAGTCCCTCGAGCCAGTTCCGCCATTCAATTAAATCATGGCTGATCTGTATCTTAACTCCATCTACCCGCCTTGGTTCTGTAATGCTTAATATTCTTGTCGAACAAAACTCTATGGCCTAGAAATTCAGTGGGCTTTGCGCCCAGTTACCGCCCAAATAGGGTTTCTGCGCCAGTGTAAGAGGGTGCGCTGATATTCAGCGCTGCGGTAATGGCGGCAGTAGCCGGTAGCGCTGCGCCGACACCGATGATGTCATCGGTGTGCGCAGTGCCCCGGTTCCGCCCCGCTTCCGGCCCAAACCCCATATTTAGTTGCGGCCGCCTCTTCTGCAGCGGCCGCAAACAGCGCTGGAAAAACGGGGCCGTGCTGCTGCGCTACTGGGGTGCTTTAAGGTGGAGGTGCGGCCGGCCGCTTTTTCGGCGGCCGCCTGCCCGCACCTCCTTCCCCGGCCTCCTCCACCCCCCCCCCGCGGCATTGCCGGCTGCTTTCCGCGAGCCCGGCACTTCTCCGTGGTGCCGGGCTCATTTGCCGGCACAATCCAGCGGCGATCTCGCTGTTGCAGGCACCTCCCCCTTAAGAGAAGGAGGAGGCCTGCAGTACCGCAGCCTGCCGCTCCGCAGCGGGTGGCGCTGCGGCACCTAGCGCGCCGATATTCAGTTTCAGCGCCCCAAGCGGGGGCGCCGAAACCCTTGAATAGTGGCCGCCTTCGAGTTGGGGCGCTGAAACTGAATTTCCGGCGGGCGCAAGTGGCTCCGCCCGCAGCGCTAACTTTTGGGCGTTAGCCTGTTGGCGGGCCTTAACTGAATTTCTAGGCCTATCTATCTTCATTTAAAAATTTTCAATTGATCTAGCTCAACAGCTTTTTGAGGGAAAGTGTTCCAGATTTCCACTACCCTTTGTGTGAAGAAGTGCTTCCTGACATCACCTCTGAAAAGCCCAGCTCTAATTTTGAGGTTATGCCCAGTTATTCTGGACTCCCCCACCAGAGGAAATAGTTTCCCTTTATCTACACTATCAACTCCTTTAATCATCTTAAGCACCTCTATTAGATCACCCTTTAATCTTCTATACTCAAGGGAATACAAGCCTAGTCTATGCAATCTGTCCTCACAATTTAACCCTTTTAGCCACAGTATCATTCTGGTGAATCTGCGCTGCACCCCCTCCAAGGTCAAGATATCCTCTGGATATGTACGCTGGGTGGGGGACTTCAATGTCCATTACCAAGAGTGGCTCAGTAGCACCACTACTGACCGAGCTGGCCGAGTCCTGAAGGACATAACTGCCAGTCTGGGCCTGCGACAGGTGGTGAGTGAACCAACATGAGGGAAAAACCTACTTGACCTCGTCTTCACCAATCTACCTGTCGCAGATGCATCTGTCCATGAAAGCATTGGCAGCAGTGACCACCACACAGTCATTGTGGAGATGAAGTCCCATCTTCACACTGAGAACACCCTCCATTGTGTTGTGTGGCACTACCACCATGCTAAATGGGATAGATTCAGAACAGATCTAGCAGCTCAAAACTGGGCATCCATGAGGCGCTGTGGGCCATCAGCAGCAGCAGAATTGTATTCCACCACAATCTGTAACCTCATGGCCCGGAATATCCCTCACTCTACCATTACCACCAAGCCAGGGAACCAACCCTGGTTCAATAAGGAGTGTAGAAGAGCATGCCAGGAGCAGCAGCAGGCATACCTAAAAATGAGGTGCCACAGGACTACATACATGCTAAAAAGCAGAAGAAGCATGCTATGGACAGAGCTAAGCGATCCCACAATCAATGGAGCAGATCAAAGCTCTGCAGCCCTGCCACATCCAGTCGTGAATGGTGGTGGACCATTAAACAACTAACTGAAGGAGGAGGCTCCAAGAATATCCCCATCTTCAATGATAGTGGAGCCCAGCACGTGAGTGCAAAAGACAAGGTTGAAGCGTTTGCAACCAACTTCAGCCAGAAGTGCCGAGTGGATGATCCATATCGGCCTACTCCCGAGGTCTCCACCATCATAGAAGCTAGTCTTCAGCCAATTTGATTCACTCCATGTGATATCAAGAAACGGCTGAGCGCACTGGATACAGCAAAGGCTCTGGGCCCCGACAACATACGAGCTATCGTGCTGAAGGCTTGTGCTCCAGAACTAGCTGCGCCTCTAGCCAAGCTGTTCCAGTACAGCTACAACACTGGAATCTATCCAACAATGTGGAAATCTACCCAGGTATGTCCTGCCCACAAAAAGCAGGGCAAATCCAAATCCGGCCAATTACCGCCCCATCAGTCTACTCTCAATCATCAACAAAGTGATGGAAGGTATCATTGATGCCCAGTTTGGGTTCCACCAAGGCCACTCGGCTCCCGACCTCATTACAGCCTTGGTCCAAACATGAACAAAGGATATGAATTACAGAGGTGAGGTGAGAGTGACTGCTCTTGACATCAAGGCAGCATTTGACCGAGTCTGGCATCAAGGAGCCCTAGTAAAACTGAAGTCAATGGGAATCGGGGGGAAAATGCTCCACTGGCTGGAGTCATACCTAGCACAAAGGAAGATGGTTGTGGTTGTTGAAGGTCAATCATCACAGCCCCGGGACATCGCTGCAGGAGTTCCTCAGGGCAGTGTCCTAGGCCCAACCATCTTCAGCTGCTTCACCAATGACCTTACCTCCAACATAAAGTCAGAAATGGGGATGTTCGCTGATGACTGCACAGTGTTCAGCGCAATTCACAACTCCTCAGATAATGAAGCAGTCCATGCCCACATGCAACAAGACTTGGATGATGTTCAGGCTTGGGCTGATAAGTGGCAGGTAACATTCGCGCCACAGAAGTGGCAGGCAATGACTATCTCCAACAAGCGAGAGCCTAACCACCTCCCCTTGACATTCAATGGCATTATCATCGCCGAATCCCCCCTATCAACATCCTGGGGGTTCACCATTAACCAGAAACTTAACTGGACCAGCCACATAAATACTGTGGCAACAAGAGCAGGTCAGCGGCTAGGTATTCTGCGGCGAGTGTCTCATCTCCTGACTCCCCAAAGCCTTTCTACCATCTACAAGGCACAAGTCAGGAGTGTGATGGAATACTCTCCACTTGCCTGGATGAGTGCAGCTCCAACAACACTCAAGAAGCTCGACACCATCCAGGACAAAGCAGCCTGCTTGATTGGCACTCCATCCACCACCTTAAAGATTCACTCCCTCCACCACCAATGTACCGTGGCTGCAGTGTGTACCATCTACAAGATGCACTGCAGCAACTCGCCAAGGCTTCTTCAGCAGCACCTCCCAAACCCGCGACCTCTTCCACCTAGAAGGACAAGGGCAGCTGGCGCCTGGGAACACCACCACCTCCAAGTCACACACCATCCTGACTTAGAAGTATATCGCCGATCCTTCATCGTCGCTTAGTCAAAATCCTGGAACTCCCTCCCCAACAGCACTGTGGGAGTACCTTCGCCACACGGACTGCAGCGGTTCAAGAAGGTGGCTCACCACCACCTTCTCAAGGGCAACTAGGGATGGGCAATAAATGCTGGCCTTGCCAACGACACCCACATCCCATAAAAACAAATTTAAAAAAAAACCCTTCCTGAGATGCGGTGCCCAGAACTGAATGCAGTACTCTAAATAGGGTCTTGCCAGTGCCTTATATAACTGTAATATAACTTCTACTCCTTTGTATTCCAGCCCCCTTGATATAAATTCATTCACCTTTAAATTATTTTTTGTACCATCCAAAAACTAGAAACTCCTCAGTCACATGTTAACACACAAAAAGTTCCACACTAAAACAGATTTTAAAAAGAGAAATGTAGGCAAAAGTGCATTCCAAAACATATCACGGATTTCAGTGACTTCATAAGCCAAAACAGTGAAGATTGATCAGTGCAACGACATCAGTGGAAACCAAAGATATTGCACTTTCCCCTAAAACACATTTTCACATCTATCACTTATTGTAACATACCAGTTAAACTCCTCTGGCATTGCTCACAGATTGAGGGGAGAGGAGTTTTCGGTCAGGCAAGAGCAGAGAATCTGAGCGTGTCGGAACCTGGGTTTACAGGAGAATTTTTTTTAAAGGAAAAGGTCAATAAAAAATAGGTTCCGCTAGAAATAAGAGGCGGGCAGTTCTTGCCTCTGTCATTTTCCCTGCGGTCATCAGTAGATGAACCAAAACTATTGGGATGACGTTGTCTTTCCAAAATCCTGCCAGTTGCACCCCAGTTTCCCTCATGCATAATGCATGAAGCTGGCATCCTAGAGTGCCAGGACTGGATCTTGGCAGAGGTGGAGCCCAGTGTTATTTAAAAGGCCACTTTCCCTACAGCTATTGATCACCATAGAGACAATAGCCTTTTGGGAAAGTGACAGCTTTGAAAGACTGGTATTGTATTAACTTTCAAAAGATCTTTGTTTCTCTTATGCTGTGGCAAGGACGTAGCAAATTCCATCCATCCCCAATGAGGGAACTGCCTCAGTAGTGCTGAAAGTGTCGCTGGTCCACATCATGGGAACTACCTGGATCCGGGAGTGTATCCATGGGGTAATTGAAGTTCACTGTGATCAACACCACAGGAAATCTATTAGTGTAATTAGAATTATATTCCTTACCTTTTTGAAGAAAACTTTAAACTTCCCAGCTTAACCAAGACTTGGAGAGTCATTAATTAATTGCATTATTTTAAGTCTGTTATACTTCATACTTCAAACATCAAAGTGTCAAAATTATAAAACTATAAAAGAAAAAAAGCACCCATTACACTCTGACCTGAAGCCAAGAATTTATAAGTATATAGCTGGAGTGCCCGGCGGTGCCGAGGCTTTTTTGAGAGCATGTTGTTGTTGGAAGAGAGAGAGAGAGCGACTGGGGGGAAGAGAGAGAGAGCGACTGGGGGGAAGAGAGAGAGCGACTGGGGGAAGAGAGAGAGCGACTGGGGGGAAGAGAGAGAGCGACTGGGGGGAAGAGAGAGAGCGACTGGGGGGAAGAGAGAGAGCGACTGGGGGGAAGAGAGAGAGCGACTGGGGGGGAAGAGAGAGAGTGACTGGGGGGAAGAGAGAAAGTGACTGGGGGGAAGAGAGAGAGCGACTGGGGGGAAGAGAGAGAGTGACGGGGGGAAGAGAGAGAGCGACTGGGGGGAAGAGAGAGAGCGACTGGGGGGAAGAGAGAAAGTGACTGGGGGGAAGAGAGAGAGCGACTGGGGGGAAGAGAGGGAGTGACTGGGGGAAGAGAGAGAGCGAATGGGGGGAAGAGAGAGAGCAAATGGGGGGAAGAGAGAGCGATGGGGGGAAGAGAGAGAGCAACTGGGGGGAAGAGAGAGAGCGACTGGGGGGAAGAGAGAGAGCGACTGGGGGGTAGAGAGAGCGACTGGGGGAAGAGAGATAGCGACTGGGGGGAAGAGAGAGAGCGACTGGGGGGAAGAGAGAGAGCGAGTGGGGGAAGAGAGAGAGCGACTGGGGGGAAGAGAGAGAGCGACTGGGGGGAAGGGAGAGAGCGACTGGGGGGAAGAGAGAATGTGACTGGGGGGAAGAGAGAGAGCGACTGGGGGGAAGAGAGAGAGCGACTGGGGGGAAGAGAGAGAGCGACTGGGGGGAAGAGAGAGAGCGACTGGGGGGAAGAGAGAGAGCGACTGGGGGGAAGAGAGAAAGTGACTGGGGGAAGAGAGAGAGCGACTGGGGGGAAGAGAGAGAGTGACTGGGGGAAGAGAGAGAGCGAATGAGGGGAAGAGAGAGAGCAAATGGGGGGAAGAGAGAGCGATGGGGGGAAGAGAGAGAGCAACTGGGGGGAAGAGAGAGAGCGACTGGGGGGAAGAGAGAGAGCGACTGGGGGAAGAGAGATAGCGACTGGGGGGAAGAGAGAGAGCGACTGGGGGGAAGAGAGAGAGCGAGTGGGGGAAGAGAGAGAGCGAGTGGGGGAAGAGAGAGAGTGAGTGGGGGGAAGAGAGAGAGCGAGTGGGGGGGGAGGAGGGGCAGGGGGAGAGGGGGAGAGGGAGAGGGGGAGGGGAGAGAGAGAGGGGGGAGGGGGGAGAGAGAGAGGGGGGAGGGGGAGAGAGAGAGGGGGAGGGGAGAGAGAGGGGGGGAGGGAGAGGGAGAGGGGAGGGAGGGGGAGAGCGAGGGGGAGGGAGAGAGAGGGAGAGGGAGAGGGGGGATGGGGGAGGGGGGAGAGAGAGAGGTGGGAGAGACAGAGGGGGAGGGGGGAGAGAGAGAGGGGGAGGGGGAGAGAGAGAGAGGGCGAGTCCCCAGCCCGCAGCCGCAAACGGAGCCGAGCCACGGGACCTTCAGGCTGTGAGAGAGGGCCGGGCCGGGTTGCCGGGGTAACCCTCCTCCCCTCCCCTCCCGCAGCCCGCCCCTCCCGAGCCCCGCCCCCCCACTAACCTGCTCGCTTCCCTCTGCGGGCCCTGTGTGGAGGTGCGCGTGCGCCGTGCAGCGCCAGCGCAAATCAAGCGCGAGCAGCTTGCAGTGAGCCCAGCTGTGCACCTGGCCAGCCTTTACCAAGATGGCTGGCCGCTGGTTCGGAATCGGGCCCAGCGGGACGGCCGGTGCGTAGCTCGGGCGTGGCTGGCAAGGAGAGGCCCAGGCTTCAAGGCCTGAGGCCTGCAGGCAGCAGACCTGGAGAAATCAAACAGATAATGGACTCATTTATTACACACAAATTATATAATGAGTTAGTTGGGCTCCCAAGTACCAAATTTGTGGTGAATAAAATGCCCTCCACACACAGACAAACTGGGGGGAAAAAAATCGAGCGAGGAATCAAGATGGCGGCAGCTCAGCTTGGGTCAGAACCATTAGGCCCGCCCACACACGCAATGTGACGCACCGATTGGTCAACCATCAGGTCACTGAACTGTAGGATTGGTCAATCATCACGTCACTCAACTCTAGGACGGCCCGCCCGCACACGCAATGAACCCACCCCCGTGACGCAGCAATTGGTCAACCGTCGGGTCGCTCGACTGTACGATTGGTCAACCTGCACGTCACTCAATGCTAATGAGCGGATAATGAGCGGAATTTTGAACGTTTTTTGGATACCGTCGGCAAAATTTTTGTCTCACCGAAAAGTAAATACGTTTATGACCGTTCCGGAATCGTAAGCTTTCTTTTGATGTAACACACATGTAGGTACGCTCTATAACTTTTGAGTGTATAGAAGACAGACAGACAGACATATATAAGATAAGTGCAGATGAATACGTGGTTAGAGAGAAGGGAGGGCTTTTGATTCCTGAGGCATTAGGGGGAGGTGGGACCTGTACCAGCCGAATGGGTTGCTCCTCAACAGGTCCGGGACCAATATCCTCATGGGGAGGTTTGTTAATGCTGTTGGGGAGTGTTTAAACTAGCTTGGCAGGGGATTGGGAATCTGAGTGTAGATTCAGAAGGGAGAGAAGCAAAGCTGGAGATGGAAGGCAGTAAATTAGTAAGTGGGTTTGGAAGGCAGAGGCAACAAAGGCTAGAAAATAGACAACAAAGAAGTTTGGCAGCACTTAATGGTATATAATTCAATGCAAGGAGTCTAGTGAATAAGGCAGATGAGCTGAGGGCACAGATAGAGATGTGGAATTATGAAATCATAGCTGATGTAAGAAAACTACTAAGCACTTGGTTGAGTATAAAACAAGGCTTTAATCAACTGTTTCACAACCATGAGTTTCTAGTTAGATCACTAGCTCCTGGTTACAAAAACGTCCTGAGCAAGCTGGGCCCACGCCCGAGTATTTATACTTTCCTTGGACGGCACCACCAGCTGGCCACCCAGTGTTATCTCATGAGTCATTTCTACATGAATGGTAAGATTCATGACATTCTTCCCGCCTGAAAGATTTGGAAGTCTGACGACTTCCTTCTAGCAGATATAACAGACCACGAAGAGCCGCAGTCATTTCGATTTCTGTTTGTGGCCGGAAGCCACGTCTCCTCGGACTGTGTCTTGGTCCCTGGGTCGCTTGGTTCGTACAGGTTGGTTGACAGGGCCTGTGTCACCTTGATCAATCTGAGGGGGACTGGGGAGATCGTGACTCCGGGTGCGAGTCCCCACAGGCACAGAGCTGGCTTCATCTTGCTTGGTTGCTGGTGATTGTCCGGCGTCCTGGCTTCGGGTGGCCATCCCGTGGGGAGCGCTCTGCTCCCCGAGTTGATTCGGCGGAGTAGTCAGCAGATCCCTTGATGTCCCGGGTAGGGCGTCATTCTCAAAGGAGTGCAGAGTGTCGGCATCATTACAATGGATCCCTCTATTGGTGGGGTCCGTGGGACCGGTTGGACAGGGAGCCAGATCTCGGAGTGAAACGGTGGACTCCCGGCCATCAGGGTACCGCACGTGCGTATATGTGGGATTAACATCTGTTAGTTCCACCTCGTCGACGAGGGGATCATCCTTGGAAGATCGAACGAATCTTCAGAGCAGCATGGGGCTGGGAGCTGCCAACCATGATGGTAGGGATGTCCCATGAGTGAAGCGACGCTGGAACCCGAAGAATCAAGAATCATTCGTGAGGAGTAATGTTGGTGGACGTAGAAAGAAGAGACCTGATGGAATGCAACATGTCAGGCAACATGTCAGGGAGCACAGTTTCCCACTGCTGGTCTGGTAGGTTGCGTGACCTTAGTGCAAGACAAACAGCGTTCCAAATGATAGCGTTGTATCTCTCAACCTGTCCGTTACCAATGGGATGATTGATATACCTATCAATTCATCCAATGAAAAGCGACGAGTTAAGACAGTAACTATAGGTTTTTATTGGCTAAATAACAGAGCCCACCCTCGTGGGTGATCGGATCCAACAAGGAGGAATACCAGCCAGTCGACCACCTTTATACCTGGGCAAGTAGGTGGAGCCATGGGCGGAGTCAGCAGTGGTCAGCCCAGGTCTAACAGCGTGACAAGAGGCGACCTCGTGTAGTGATACAACAGTGTAAACAGTGATAACCATAGTGTAACGATATAACAGTGATAACCATAGTGTAACGATAGTGAACGATAAAGGTGGTTTACCACATTCACCCCTTGTTTAGATTTGAGTCCGGCGGGGTGAAGTGTACTACCAGTTCGGGTATGTCAGTCTGTCCGGAGGCCTCGTAAGCCTTTCCGATCGTCGCAGCAGCGGTGGCGGTGATGCAGTATCCGATGTTAATGCTGGTGTCTGCGTGGTCGGCGAAGGCTCGTGGGGTTCCGGCATGCCGTCTACCTGGGCTGGATTTGGGGGGGTGGTGGGGGGTAACGGTGGTGTCTCAGGGATGCCCGAGGGTGCGAGGTCTCGTAAGGAGACTGTGTCCTCCCGCCTGTCTGGGTATGCCACATAGGCGTACTGGGGGTTGGCGTGCAGGAGGTCCACTCTCTCGACCAGGGGGTCCATTTTATGGGCCCTCGCGTGCTTTCGCAGCAAGACGGGCCCCGGAGAGGTCAGCCAAGTTGGTAGCGTGGTTCCCGTAGTCGACTTCCTGGGGAAAACAAACATTCGTTCATGGGGGGTGGCGTTAATGGCAGTGCAAAGCAGTGACCGGATGGAATGCAGCGCTGCCGGGAGGACTTCCTGCCAGCGAGAGGTTGGGAGGCCCTTGGACTTTAAGGCTAAGAGAACGGCCTTTCAGACAGTCGCGTTCTCTCTTTCCACCTGGCCGTTCCCTCGGGGGTTGTAGCTGGTGGTCCTGCTTGCAGCAATACCTCTCGCTAGTAGGAACTGGCGAAGTTCCTCGCTCATGAAGGAGGAGCCCCGGTCGCTATGTATATAGTTCGGGAACCCGAACACGGCGAAGAGGTCGTTCAGGCATTTGATGACCGTGGTACTGGTCATGTCTGGGCAGGGGAAGGCAAAGGGGAAACGGGAGTACTCGTCAATGATGTTGAGGAAGTACACATTACGGTCAGAGGACGGGAGGGGCCCCTTAAAATCGATGCTCAAGCGCTCGAAGGGGCGGGTGGCCTTGATCAGGCTTGCTCTGTCCGGCCTAAAGAAATGCGGTTTGCATTCGGCACAGGTTTGGCAGTTCCTGGTCATGGTCCTGACCTCCTCGATGGAGTGGGGCAGGTTGCGGGCCTTAATGAAGTGGTAAAGTCTGGTGACTCCGGGGTGGCAGAGGTCGTTGTGGAGGGTCTGCAGTCTATCAATTTGCGCGTTGGCGCATGTACTTCGTGATAGAGCATCTGGGGGTTCGTTCAGTTTACCAGGCCGGTACAAGATCTCATAATCATAGGTGGAGAGCTCGATTCTCCACCTCAAGATCTTGTCGTTCTTGATTTTGCCCCTCAGCTTGTTATTAAACATAAAAGCGACCGAACGCTGGTCGGTGAGGAGGGTAAATCGTTTGCCTGCCAGGTAATGCCTCCAGCGTCGTACAGCCTCCACGATCGCCTGGGCCTCCTTCTCGACCGAGGAGTGTCGGATCTCAGGGCCCTGGAGGGTCCTTGAGAAGAAGGCCACCGGTCTCCCCTCCTGGTTAAGGGTTGCGGCTAGGGCGAAGTCGGATGCATCGCTCTCCACTTGGAAAGGGATAGACTCATCCACCGCGTGCATTGTGGCCTTAGCAATGTCTCCCTTAATGAGGGAGAAGGCTGCGCACGCTTCTGCCGTCAGGGGGAAGGAGGCGGACTTCATGAGGGGTCTGGCTTTGTCCGCATAATTCGACACCCATTGGGCATAGTAGGCGAAGAGCCCCAGGGTCCTCTTCAGCGCCTTTGGACAGTGGGGGAGGGGAAGCTCCATGAGGGGGCGCATTCTTTCGGGGTCGGGGCCGATGACTCCGTTCTCTACTACGCAGCCGAGGATGGCAAGGCGCGAGGTGTTAAACACACATTTCTCCTTATTGTAGGTGAGGTTCAGCCGTTGGGCCGTACGGAGGAATCTCTCCAGATTAACATCATGGTCCTGCCGGTCGCGGCCGCAGATGGTGACGTTATCTAGATAGGGGAACGTGGCTTGCAGCCCGTTCTGGTCAACCATCCGGTCCATCTCCCTTTGGAAGACCGAAACCCCGTTGGTGACGCCGAAGGGAACCCTAAGGAAGTGGTAGAGGCGGCCATTCGCCTCGAAGGCAGTACACTGGCGGTCCTCAGGGCGGATAGGGAGTTGGTGGTAGGCCGACTTAAGGTCGATGGTAGAGAATACTCGGTACTGTGCAATCTGATTGACCATATCAGATATGCGGGGAAGGGGGTATGCGTCCAGCTGGGTGTACCGGTTTATGGTTTGGCTGTAGTCGATGACTAGGCGGTTTTTATCGCCGGTCTTAACGACTACGACCTGGGCACGCCAGGGGCTGTTGCTCCTCTCGATGATGCCCTCTTTCAGGAGACGCTGCACCTCAGAGCTAATAAAAGCTCTGTCCCCGGCGCTGTACCGCCTGCTCTTGGTAGCGACGGGTTTACAGTCGCGGGTGAGGTTGGCGAACAGGGAGGGGGGCGGAACCCTGAGGGTGGATAGGCCGCAGGTGGTACGCGGTGGGCGGTTTAAAGGCTGTTGGTTGTCGACTGTGAGTGGGGGGAGGGGTCCACTGTATGCCAAAGTGACACTTTGAAGGTGGGATTGGAAATCCAGCCCTAGTAGGACGGCAGCGCAGAGTTGGGGCAGGACGAGAAGTTTAAAATTTTTATACTCCGTGCCCCTAACCGACAGGGTCACAACACAGTATCCGCTGATGTCTGTTGAATGGGACCTCGACGCCATTGAGATCCGGTTGCGCGTTGGCTGGACAGTGAGGGAGTAGTGGCTCACCGTGTCTGGATGGATGAAACTCTCCGTGCTTCTGCTGTCGAACAGGCAGGTCGTGGCGTGGCCGTTTACTTTGATGTCCATCATGGACTTGGACAGGCGATGCGGGCGAACTTGGTCCAGTGTGACGGAGGCTAGTGTATGGCTGAGCGAGCTGCTGTAGTCTGCGGGTGAGGCTGTGGTCGGGTCTGGAGACAAGGTGGCGGTCGAGTGTGGTGAACAAAATGGCGGTGCCCACGACGTTGCATAAAATGGCGGAGAAGATGGTCGCCCCCACAACTCACATGAGGCACTGCCGGTGTCGGTGGCCTTGATCAAAGATGGCCGCCCCCACGACTCACACGAGGGGATACTGGCATCTGTGGCCTTGATGAAAGATGGCCGCCCCACAACTCGCATGAGGCACTGCTGGCGTCTGTGGCTTTCCCCCTGCAGGCCTTCGCGAAGTGGCCTTTCTTGTGGCAGTCGGAGCAGGTCGCGTTTCTTGCAGGGCAGCGCGCCCTCGGGTGTTTTGCCTGGCCACAGAAAAAGCAGCCGGCGGCCCAATCGCGGGGCTCCGATGTCGCAGCTGGTACCGGGGGTGGCGGTCCCGATCGGGTCCGAGACGCCGACGCTGAGGTAGGTCCCAGAGGCGGCGTTGCGAGGGGTATTGCAGTCGGGGTCGGGCCCGAGTCCCAGGGTCGCGCAGCACAGTACCTGGAATACGCCTCGAGGTCCCGATGGGCCACTTCCAGAGAGCGAGCGAGGGCTGCAGCTGTGTTCAGGTCGAGGTCCTTTGATTCGAGCAGTCTTTGCCGTGAGTAGTCGGACCGAAGGCCTTTCACGAAGGCATTGCGGATATTCTCTTCAGTATTTTCTGCAGCCGTTACAGCTTTAAAGTCACAGTCCCTGCTGAGTGTTTGTAGCGCCCGTAAAAATTCATCTACAGACTCTCCTGGCTGTTGCGGGCGGGACCTTAGGAGATGTCTGGCATACATAGAATTTACCGGGCTCCGGTACTGCTCTTTCAGCAGGTTGAGGGCGGCCTCGTATGTAGTAAGGTCCTGGGTGAGTGCAAATACTTTAGGGCTCACTTGGGCGGTCAGAACTCTTAGTTTGGATCTCTGAGGCACGCCGGATTCTCCCAGGTAGGATTCGAAACAGCTCAGCCAGTGTTTGAAGTCGAGGGCTGAGTTTGCTGCCTGTGGGTTTAGATCCAGGTACGGCGGTCGGAGGGCTCGCAGCCAGGCCGGCTGCTGTGGCTGTTGTAGCTGGGCGTCTGACTGGTCGTTTGGCTGCTCCGTTAAAGACATTTCAAAATTTAGCCAATAAAATTGATATACCTATCAATTCATCCAATGAAAAGCGACGAGTTAAGACAGTATCTATAGGTTTTTATTGGCTAAATAACAGAGCCCACCCTAGTGGGTGATCGGATCCAACAAGGAGGAATACCAGCCAGTCGACCACCTTTATACCTGGGCAAGTAGGTGGAGCCATGGGCGGAGTCAGCAGTGGTCAGCCCAGGTATAACAGCGTGACAAGAGGCAACCTCGTGTAGTGATACAACAGTGTAAACAGTGATAACCATAGTGTAACGATATAACAGTGATAACCATAGTGTAACGATAGTGAACGATAAAAGTGGTTTACCACAATGATACTGTGTCGTTTTACTTGTGGCGATTCCCCGTTGGGAAAGATAACTTTTGAGTTCGCTTGACATGAAGGAGGGACCCCGATCAGAGTGGATGAAATTGGCTGTACTACAAAGGGGAAAGACCTGACCGAGGCATTTGATCACTGTGGAAGTAAGCATATTGGGACAGGGGAAAGCAAAGGGAAAGCGTGAATATTCGTCCACCATAGTAAGCAAGTAGGTGTTTCGCGTTGAGGAAGGCAATGGCCCTTTAAAGTCAATGCTGAGTCGCTGCATAGGCTGTATAGCATGTATGAGCGAGCTATCCGACGGACGGAAGAATTGCGGTTTTAATTCCGTGCAAATTCTACAAGTGGAACATGTTCTTTTCACGTCTTCCATAGAAAATGGGAGATTTTTAGATCACACAAAGTGCAACATACGGGTAACGCCAGGATGGCATAAGTCAGTATGAAGATCCGCAAGAGTCGAAGTTGACATAGAAGAGCAGAATGCACGCGTGAGGGTATCCGGGGCCACATTCTCTTTGCCGGGTCGATAATGTATGGTGTAGCCAAAGGCGGCCAATTCCATCCTCCAGAGCTATATTTTGTTATTCGTGATCTTAGTGCGTTTCCGGTTATCCAGCATAAAGGCCATAGAGTGCTGATCGGTTATAAGCGTGAAATGGCGACAAGCGAGAAAATGACTCCATTTACGTACTGCTTCGATGATAGCCGTAGCCTCCTTCTCGACAGGAGGATAATGGAGCTCGCTACCCTGCAAAGTTCTGGACAGAAATGCAACGGGTCGACCACCTTGATTCAAGGTAGCCGAGATCGCCACCTCCGATGCATCGCACTCGACCACGAAAGGGAGATTTTCATTGATGGAACGAAGCGTGGCTTTTTTCAGTTGTCGCTTGAGGAGGTTGAAAGCTGAAATAGCCGTTGCCTCCAACGGAAATGATTTCGCGTGAAGCAGGGGCTGGACCTTGGAGAAGTGGGGTATCCACTTCGCATAATAGGCGAACATGCCGAGTGCCCGACGAAGAGAGCCGAGATTCGTAGGGGGAGGGAGCTCCTGAAGCGGATGAAGTCGCTCCGGATCCGGTTTGATGACACCTTTACCCACTCAGTAGCCAAGGATGTTGACTGATGGTACTGATTTCACAGATTTGGACTCATTTAAGGTTAAGTTGCGACGAAGGAGAACGTCAAAAAATTTCTGGATGTTGGCATCATGCTCCTTCTAGTCATGACCAGCAATGGTGATATTATCCAAATATGAAAAAGTGTCCGTTAAGTTCTCCTGTTTGACTATGCTATCCATTGCCCGTTGAAAGACGGCCACCCCATTGGTGACCCCAAATGGAAGGCGGCAAAACTGGTAAAGCCGACCATTGGCCTCAAAGACCGTATACTTTTTGTCAGAGTCTTTTAACGGTACTTGATGGTACGCGCTCTTTAAGTCAAAAGTTGAAAATACCTTGTAGTTGGCAAGGTTATTGACCATGTCATCGATGCGTGGTAGTGGGTAGGTATCCAGGTCGGTATACTGGTTAATAGTTTGCGAGTAATTGATGCAAAGGCGTTTCTTGTGTTGCTTCAGAGGATTTTTAACAACGACGACTTGAGCCCGCCAGGGAGATGAACATGGCTCAATGATACCATCAGCTAGAAGGCGAGAGATCTCTGCCTCGATAAAGGATAGATCATCTTGGCTGAAACGTCGTGATTTAGTGACTATGGGCTTACATTGGGGGGAAAGATTGGCAAACAAGGAGGGCTCGTCGAGCGAAGCCGCCGAAAGTGCACAAAACGGTACTTTGGAAATAGTAAGCTCCGGCTTTGACCCTCCAAACTCGAAAGTGAGTCTTTTGTGTTGTTTCTTGAAATCCTGTCCCAGGAGCACATCACTGCATAGGTTTTTGAGCGTCCCGAGCCGGGTGGAGAAATAAGTGCGGCCGTTGAGAATAAGGTCGACAAGACAAAAGCCGGAAGAGTTGGTGGTCAGTGTCGTCAGAGCCATTGCAATTTCCCTGTCCGAGGGGTAAATACGCAGTTTTAACTTACTGACAGCCAGCTCACTAATGAAGCTGTCAGAGCTGCATGAGTTGATTAGTGCATTCAAAATGTGTCCATTTACCGAAACCTTCGTGGCTGCATGGGACAAACTTTGGGGAAAAACAGCTGTGATGGGAGGAGGAGCAGTTTTACCCTTGACAGCTGTAACCTTAGTAATGGTTCTTGGGGGAGGAACAGTTTTATAGATAGCAGCTGTAACCTTAGTAGTGGCTCTTGGGGGAGGAGCAGTTTTATAGATAGTAGCTGCAAAACTAACAGGGGCTCTCGACCAGTATACCTTAGAAAAGTGGCCTTTCTTACTAACAGAGGCTCTTGACTAGCATACCTTAGAAAAGTGACCTTTCTTACTGCACTGATTGCAGGTTGTGTTACGAGCAGGACAAAATTTCTTATAGTGGAATGCACCTTCACAGAAGAAACACTTCCTTCCAGATTGCCAAGATGCTAGAGCAGGGTCGTCATCAGTGAAGGCTTCTAGGGTAGGGTTGTCATCAGCTAGGTTGGACTCATTATCAGTGAGGGCTTCCGCCCGAGGCCTATCGAAGGAGTCACTAAAAGTGATAGCAGCAGCCCGTGCACATGGTAAAAGATAGGTATCTGCATTCCTCTTTGCTAAGTCCAGAGAACATGCCTGGTCATAGGCAGCCTGTAACTCAAGGGTTTTATTCTCCAACAGATGCTGGTGTATGAAGGGAGATGCAATCCTATTAATAAAGGAATCACGAATTAACTCTTCCTGGTACTGCTCAGCTGTGACAGCTTTAAGATTACAATCCTTGCTGAGCCTGCAAAGCTTTTGAAGGAATTCGTCAAGTGATTCCCTGGGTTGTTGTCAAGTTGTGGCCAGTAGATGCCAAGCATAAATTTTGTTTGGGACCTTAACATATAGTCGCTGTAATATTAGGATAGCAGAGTCATAGTCTACACAGTCTTCCATATAGTTAAACACATGAGGAGATACATAATTGGCAAGTATCTCTAATTTATCAGAAACATTTTCACCACACATCCTGAGGAAATTGCTGAAGGTACGACTCCAGTGTTTCCATACTTTAGCAGGTGTAGGTGAATTCGGGTCCAGGTCAAGACGGGCGGGTCTGAGTAATTTGTCCATGATGGATTGATTACTACGTCGGAGTTCCCTTCTACAGTTGAAGTCATAGCTGGCTGTTCCCGAAATCACTCAAGAGCGTGGAGCCAATACACAGTTGATTGAATTGACGTAAGAAAACTACTAAGCACTTGGTTTGAGTATAAAACAAGGCTTTAATCAACTGTTTCACAACCATGAGTTTCTAGTTACATCACTAGTTCCTGGTTACAAAAACGTCCTGAGCAAGCTGGGCCCACGCCCAAGTATTTATACTTTCCTTGGACAGCGCCACCAGCTGGCCGCCCAGCATTATCTCATGAGTCATTTCTACATGAATGGTAAGATTCATGACAATAGCTGTTACTGAAACATGGCTGAAAGGAGGGCATGAGTGGCAGCTCAACATTCCTGGTTACATGGTTTTCAGATGAGATTGTTTAAAAAGGAAGAAAGGGATAGACCAAGTAATTACAGGCCTTTCAGACTATCCTTGGTGGTGGGCAAATTATTGGAAAAAATTCTGAGGGACAGTATTAATCGTCATTTAGAAAGGCAAGATTAATCAAGGACAGTCAGCCTGGATTTGTTAAGCGAAAGGCTGTTTCCAGTGGGATTCTGCAGGGCTCAGTACTAGGTCCCTTGCTTTTTGTGGTATATATCAATGATTTAGACTTCAATGTAGGGGGCGTGATTAAGTAGTTTGCAGATGATACAAAAATTGGCCGTGTGGTTGATAGTGAGGACGAAAGCTGTAGCCTGCAGGAAGATATCAATGGACTGGTCAGGTGGGCAGAAAAGTGGCAAATGGAATTCAGTCCAGCGAAGTGTGAGGCAATGCATTTGGGGAGGGTTAACAAGGCAAGGGAATACACAATAAATGGTAGGATACTGAGAAGTGTAGAGGAACAGAGGGACCTTAGAGTGCATGTCCACAGATCCCTGAAGGTAGCAGGACAGGTAGATAAGGTGGTTAAGAAGGCATACAGGATACTTTCCTTAATTAGCCGAGGCATAGAATATAAGAGCAGGGAGGCTATGCTTGAACTGTATAAAATGCTAGTTAGACCAGAGCTAGAGTACTGCATACAGTTCTGGTTACCACATTACAGGAAAGATGTGATTGCACTAGAGAGGGTACAGAAGAGATTTACAAGGATTTGGTCAGGACTGGAGAATTTTAGCTATGAGGAAAGATTGGAAAGGCATTGGAACAGAGGAGGCTGATAGTGTGGTAGAGGCAGAAATGCTCATCGCATTTAAAAAGTACTTGGATATGCTCTTGAAGTGCCGTAACCTACAAGGCTACGGACCAAGAGCTGGAAAGTGGGATTAGGCTGGATAGCTCTCTTTCAGCCGGCACAGACACGATGGGCCAAATGGCCTCCTTCTGTGCCATAAATTTCTATGATTCTAAATACCCATCAATGTACAAACTTTCAACAACAGTTAACCTCTAATTGACCTCAGGGTCTTGCTATTTACAGCGATTAAAGGAATAGGTGAGGTCTAACCCAGCTACTCTTTAGCAGCAAGGTAACACATTGGCCTAGAAATTCACTGGCCTTAGCGCCGCTTTTGAGGCGCTAGAGGGCCTAGCGCCGAAGTTATGGCCAGTTTAGAAATTGACAGGGGCCCTAAATCGGCGTTAGGCCGGTAGCGCTGCGCCGGCACCGATGACGTCATCGGTGTGCGCAGCGTCCCGGTTGCCATGGTAACCCGCCCGAACTCGGAAATTGAGTTGCGGCCGCCTTGCCCGTGGCAGCCGCAAGCAACGTTCTGGCAGAGGTGCCTTACAGAACTTTGCGCCGGCGCATTAAAGGCCCCGCGGCGGCCGGACGCTTTCCCGCCGGCCGCCTGGCCGCAGCTCCCTCCCCGGACTTCACCCCCCCCCCCCCCCCCGGAACAGAAGCAAGCCCGGCACTTGTCCGAGGTGCCGGGCTCATTTTTAAAAAGATTATCGCGGGCCGCGGCCGGGTGCAGGCAGCTCCTCCTTAACGGAAGGAGGAGGCCTGCACTTCCCGAGCCTGCCGCACCGCAGCGGGCGCCGCAGCGCCGGAATAGCGCCGCAATGCGGCGCGTGGCGCCAGTTTTGAGGCGCTGAGACCCCTCAGTAGCGCCGGCAGCCGTTTGGGCGCGGCGCTACTGAATTTTTGGCGCGCGCAGGGGGACTTAGCGCCGGCACTAACTTCCGGCGCTAAAGCCCTCGCTGCGCCAAAACCGAATTTCTAGGCCATTACATCTTACACGGTATAACATTCCCGTCACTGTAAAATATCCTTTCATCCAACTTGCTGTGATTAACGTCACCAAATATTCATTGATATATTCTAAACTATTTACACACTAGTTATTGTTTCTGATTCTCTTTATATTAACTTTTGGTTGCTATGTATCCCACTGCAGCCACAGTTCAGAGAGTGGTCATTTGTTGGTTATAGGACTTTTTTAACATTCGGGAGGAATTTTTGTTCTGACGTCTGTTTTCAACATTAATACGACAAACATTTCCACAAGCTGTATTTTCTCACACTGTTGTGGTTTTTGTTATTCCTGTCTGCAGGGTGAGACTCACATTATTTTGTTAAATGTGGCTGATTGAGCTGTAACAAAATACCGAAGTTTTATATGATTCACAACCATACTTGTTACAGACCAGATATACTGTTGAGGATGTTAATTAACAAATGTTCAACATATTTGTTTGAAGGAGGCATTAACCTATTAAAATAAATCTTTTGATGAAGGGTAATGCACTCAAACTATTAACCTGTCTTTTCTGATCACAATTGCTGAATATCTATCAATTGAAATAGTGTAGAGAGAAATTCAGACAGACACATGAAGGGTTTGTATGTTAGTGGCTCAGAAAGGGCCCATATTTTTAAAATCAGTAAATTGTGAACCTGACACCATGTTTGTTCTCTGTGTGTAGTTAGTTCTCAGGATGTTCAAGAAACTCAATCCACAGCTGTTGGCACAAGTTCACAAGATTCTGTTCATATAGTTGAAGAAATGAAATGGACCCAATATGTAAGGTATTTATGTACGGTTGTGTGGCCAATCATCTCAAGGTGACTCTTGGTCTCAGCTGTAACTTCCAATGCTCTGTAGTTATGTCTTATTGAAATACGCTTGACTACACGGGGGGGTGAAATTGATCTTGGACGGTAGCGCAAGGCGATAACGAATTTTCAGCCCAGTTTTACGCCCCTACAGTGCAACTAAACTCCATTTCCCTTCCCAAGTACTGCTAAATATCAGGGCACTGAAAATTCTGGGGGGTTTCTTCAGCAGTACAAGTGCGGTGGAGCAGAACGGCCCTCCGCCAAGAGATGAGGATGCAGATCCCCATCCCAAATCCTGGGGACATAGTCATTCAAATGGCCGGGACAGCACATCATGTCTCCTAGGGCACATTAATCCCATGACCAATACCTGAGCCACACCCAGCTAATCTGACCTGGGGCCCTGAGGCCCTTCCTGGGCTGAAGAACAGCAAGATGTACCTTTTACTTTGCTGCTACAGGAGCAATTTGCAGGCATTTTAAAGGTAACCGATCCCCTTCTGAGCGGTGAAAGATGAAACGTAATTGTAACTTCTTTCTCACTATAATGGATGCTCAATATTATTACAGAGCCCTTATTAGTTCTCAGTTCAGCTTTTGGTCATCTTTCCTAAGATCTCCTTATGTGAATCGGTGTCTATTTTGTTTGGTTACACTCCTGTGAAGCACCTTGGGTTGTTTCACTACATTCTGTGTTCTGTGATTAAAGGTGCTATATAGGTGCAAGTTGTTGTTGTTCTTCTAGTAGCAGTTGTCAAGCTGGGGAGTGGAACTAATTGGAGAGCTCTTTCAAAGAGCCGGCACAGGTACGATGGGCCGAATAGCCTCCTTCTGTGCTGAATGATTCTATAGTTCTATTTGCGGCAAGTTGCTTTAAAAATAAATCAGTGTGTCCGACCAGGATGTTTTTCAGTCCGCAAATAATAATTCAAGTAGTTAATACTCAGAATGGTGCTGGAATGATCTGGTTATATCTCAACAGGACTACTCGACCTGAACCAGTTCTGCAGGATGAAAAAACTATTGAAGAACAGGGGAAAAGCAAGGTGGAAGAAATTCATAAGTTCCGCCAAAGGCGAGAGCTGGTCTTCGAACAGCGAGAGAGAGAAAGACAGGCTCGCCGTCAGTTGAAGGCACGGCAGCTGCAAATGTATGAGGATTTGCAGGTGAGGTCATTTGTTCCCAGCAATATTCCTTTTGTAAACTGGAAAATGCCTGCCGTGTTACAGCACATGCTCCAAAGGAATTTCAGTCCCTTTCAGACTTACTTTAAGCACAAAATCTAGGCTGACATTCCCAGTGCAGTACTTAGGGAGTGCTGCACTGTCGGAGGTGCTGTCCTTTGGATGAGATGTTCAACCGAGGCTCTGTCTGCCCTCTCAGGTGGACGTAAAATATCCCACGTCACTATTTCGAAGAAGATATAAGGAGTTCTCTCCAGTGCCCTGGCCATTATTTACCCCTTGCCCAACATCACTAAAATAAATCTATCCTATTAAACCCCTTCATAATTTTAAAGACCTCTATTAGGTCACCATTCAGCCTTCTCTTTTTTAGAGAAAAGAGTCCCAGTCTGTTCAGTCTTTCCTTATAGTTATAATTTCTCAGTTCTAATGTCATCCTTCCAAATCTTTTTTGCACCTTCTCCAGTGCCTCTATATCCTTTTTTATAACATTTGATAAAGATAAGTGCCATAACTTGGCTCGTTATCTGCTCAACAGTCCCAGGAGCCCTTCATGCCTAAACAAGTTAACTCATCAGCGATGTGCCAAGAACTAACATTTTACTTCTGTATTACAGCACAGAAATAGGCCATTTGGCCCAACAGGTCCATGCTCCCTATAAGCCTCCACCCACCTTTCTTCATCTAAACCCATTAACATATCCTTCTATTCCTATCTCCCTCGTGTGTTTATCTAGCTTCCCCTTCAGTGCAGCTATGCTAGTCGCCTCAACTACTCCTTGTGGTAGTGAGTTCTATATTCTAATCACTTCTGGGTAAAGAGGTTTCTCCTGAATTCTCTATTGGATTTATTACAGACTATCTTACATTTATGGCCCCTCGTTCTGGTCTCCTCCACAAATGGAAACATTTTCTCTACATCTACCCTATCAAACCCTTTCATCATTTTAAAGACCTCTATCAGGTCACCACATCAGTCTTCACTTTTCTAGAGAAAAGAGCCCCAGCCTGTTCAATCTTTCCTGATGGGTATAACCTGACAGTTCTGGTATCATTCTAGTAAATCTTTTTTGTATTTTTTACACTGCCTTTATATCCTTTTCATAATATGTAGATCAGAACTGTTCACATAACTTCCCTGCTTTTCAATTTTACCCCTCCAGAAATCAACCCTAATTTGGTTGCTTTTCTTAGGGCTTTTGTTTAATCACTCATGGGATGTGGGCATCGCTGACAAGGCCAGCATTTATTGCCCATCCCTAATTTCCCTCGAGAAGGTGGTGGTGAGCCGCCTTCTTGAACCGCTGCAGTCTGTGTGGTGAAGGTACTCCCACAGTGCTGTTAGGGAGGAAGTTCCAGGATTTTGACCCAGTGACGATGAAGGATCATAGATATATTTCCAAGTCAGAATATGAGTGACTTGGAGGAGAACATGGAGGTGGTGGTGCTCCTATGCGCCTGCTGCCCTCGTCCTTCCAAGTGGTAGAGATCGCAGGTTTGGGAGGTGCTGCCAAAGAAGCCTTGGCGAGTTGCAGCAGTGCATCTTGTAGATGGTACACACTGCAGACACGGTGCACTGGTGGTGGAGGGAGTGAATGTTTAAGGTGGTGAATGGGGTGCCAATCAAGCGAGCTGCTTTGTCCTGGATGGTGTTGCGCTTCTTGAGTGTTGTTGGAGCTGCACTCATCCAGGCAAGTGGAGAGTATTCCATCACACTCTTGACTTGAGCCTTGTAGATGGTGGAAAGGCTTTGAGGGGTCAGGAGATGAGACACTCGCCGCAGTATACCTAGCCATTGACCTGCTCTTGTAGCCACAGCATTTATGTGGCTGATCCAATTAAGTTTCTAGTCAATGGTGACCTCGATTAGTTGGGTTTTTATGACAATCCAGTAGTTTCATGGACATGAAATGAGCTTTTTTCATGATACTAGCTTTTTATTCCAGATTTATTTAAATTCCCCAACTGCCGTCTCCAGAACATTCGTCCAGGCCTCTGGATTACTAGTCCAGTAACATAACTACAATGCTACCGTGCCCTATATTAATCTGCTTTGTTACTTTTAGTGATTGTGTATCTGTATCCGCAGATCCCTCTGCTCCTCTACCCCATTTAGACACTTAGGCCTAAAAATTGGATATGGCCACAAAATGGGCAGTGTTAAGGCCCGATGATATTAAGCTGCGCCAGGTCAAAATGGTGTCACGCAAAGTTCATGCTCAATCCTCATTAACATGATTGTAGTCTTGATCTCAGCGCTAAAAGTGCAAATGCCATATCCAACCATCTGCACCACAAGCCTCACACATGGCTCAATGCCCCACACCCCCATCACTCACCTACCAACAATCTCTACCTATCACCGCTCAGACCTCACAAGCATGGCTTCACTTCACCCTCTCAACCTTACCACTGCTGCAACACTCACACCCACATCTTACACCTCACACACACTGACAGCTATTCAGCTATGGCAGGCAAATCACCCAAACACATTGCACCGCACACACTCACGCACTTCCCTTTATTTTGCAGGCCAAAGTCGCGCATGACAGGAGGGAGTAGTGACAGACAGGTGGGGGTGCCAAGCAGACGTCCAGGACCTCAGCCAACTGGAGGAGCGAGTGCTGGAGATCATTGGGCGGCAGATCATGGAGGCCATTGCAAAAGGCGAGGTCGAAGCCCTTGGGGACAACAACAGTATGCTCATTCCTAATCCTCCTCCTCACATCCCACTTCCCCCTCATCCCACAATCTCTTCTCACTTTCAAGCTGCTGATGCTGTATACATGCATATCGTACTTCCCCACGCCCCCTCACCATAACCCGACTCCTGTGCCTTTCTGCTTTCACATAATCAACAAGTACCAGAGCAGCCTGTCCCTGAGGCGATGCAGGACAGCAAGGAGGGAGAAGGAGAAGAAGAAGAAGACACAGCGTCACTGCATCTGTCACTCGCTCTCTGAGTGAGTGATCGGGGTGTGGTGCATTGAGCAGTGTATGAGGCTTGTGGTGCAGATGGTTGAATATGGCGTTTACAGAAGCCTTCACTCAGAAACTGGCACTGCGCATACTTTAGAGGCTGGTGTAGAAGCGGGATCTACACAAGGTGAGGCACCAGGCACGATAAGGCTGCAGCAAGGCCAGGGGGAAAGGGTAGCTCGGGGGCCAGCTCCTCGGAGGGCGAGTTCACGCGCGGGTTCTGCTGCACAGGACTCAGATGAGGACCTCGATGGGGCAGCCTTCAGAAGAAGGGCGATGAACATGCGCACCAAATTGCTAGGTACAATGGCAAGCCTGCCAGAGAGCATCTTGGCAATGTCAAGGAGCATAGAGGAATCCACCTCCAACATCGCACAGGGCTCTGAGCCCAGGATTTCCAGGCTGGAAATGATGGAAAAGTCCCGAAGAGACCGTGTCGACCCAGACATGATGGTACGTGTGATGGGCGATGTCATGGCTGCCATTGCAGCACAGGTGGAAGCGACCCAACGTCTTAGTGCTGCAGTGGAAGCACAGACCGCTCTCATGAAGTCTTAGCTTGATGCCATCCAAGCTCAGAATGCTGTCTTGCAATCTCAGCTTGATGCCACCCAAGCTCAGAACGCTGTCTTGCAATCTCAGCTTGATGCCACCCAAGCTCAGAACGCTGTCTTGCAGTCTCAGCTTGATGCTGCCATTGTGGCTGGGTCAACCACTGTCGACCGGGGCTTGCAGGTGTCGCAGCAGGCCAGCAATCTGTCCTCCACCAGATTGCTAGGAATGCTGAGGCGCCGCCCCGGGGGAGTGGCAGTGGGTCAGTAGAGCAGGACCCTGCTGTCCTGTCTCAGGATGACAGCATTCCTGTTCCCACCACTGCCACTCCGCCATTGCCCTTGCTGCTCCCTGTCAGCCAGCCAGCCAGCATAGACTGCTGCCGCCTATGCCCAGGTGCTGCAGTCTACAGCCAGCCCTTCTAGGGCCAGAGCTGCTCAAGGTTGTCCTGCAAGGCCATCTGAAGCCTCCCACATGGAAACTCAGCAGCCTTCCAGCAGCCCTGCTGCAGCCACTTGAGGAGCACTTCGTAGGAGCACTAGAATAGGAAAGTGTACCCGAACGACAGGCACTAAGGGATTGCACAAGGGTGCTTAGTTCATATTGTATGTGTAAATTGATTTTGGATAAATGTATTAATTTTGTTTGGAATCTTTTGTGGTGGCTCTCATTTCAGCTTTGTGCCCAGGAGGACGCTGTGATATTCCGTGACACAGGGATGGTATGATGGGGATGTTGTGAGCAACAGGGACCTGGGGTTCCATTCATTGGAATAAGAGTCTGATGAGGCGTTCACAGACAGCCCGTCTGGAACGGGGTCTTGCTGCCTGCCTCCTTCCTCCCTCCTTGTCCTCTTCCTCTTACTCATCTTCCTCTTCCTCCTCCTCCTCCTCTCCCTCGTCCTCCTCCTGAGGTTGTCCTACAATCCCCGGTGGCAAGGGCTGTGCCCTCATGATGGCCAAGTTGTGAAGCATGCAGCAGACCACTAGGAAATGGGACATACACTCCGGAGGGCTCCTCCCTGTTGTGTATGTACCTTTAAGGGAATAACTGGTCTTAGACTGCAGTACCGGCAGTGACCACCCCTGTATAAAAGGCCCTAGCAGGCTTCTGTAGTTTCAGTTTCAAGCTGCCTCTTGTTCAGTAAAGTACCTGTTAACTGTTCTCCCGAAGTCCGTGTATTATTGAGGCGCAGACTTTACAGTGGCGACGAGTAAGTTCGAACTCACCTGCAGTGTGGCATCATCTCACGGGGATCTCGCCTGAAAGGAAGGTCCTGGAAGGTCGTAGTCTGAGCAACGGGCGTCGACCGAGGGCAACCGCCCAAAGAATCCATCGGTGTTTGGAGAATTGCGGGAGAGTCTGTGGTTCCAGCGAATCGTGCTGGTAGCAGGTAGCGCGCTGACCCTTCCGGACTGCGGCGGGCTCAAGCTCGATCGAGCGGCTCTACAAATCGGGCCGCGCAGCATCGCCGGGAAAAGAAAACAAGAGAGAGAGGGTGGAGCGCACAGGGCGCGGTCGGTGCTCGAGAACAGGACAGCGGAGAGAAACTAAACAGGGGGGAAGGAAAGCGAGATGCGCCGAAGCTGCGGGTCACCGCCATTACCCCGTAGAACGCTAGGAGCAGCGTGGCAGTAAGGGGAAGAAGCAAAAGCGCGGGAGGCGCCATTTATCCCGTTGGGGAAGAAGCAAAAGCGCGGGAGGCGCCATTTTAGTCCATTGGGGAAGAAGCAAAAGCGCGGGAGGTGCCATTTTAAATCGCCCAAGATGCCGAAAAGTGGCAGTATCACTGCTTTCGACAACGAGGTAGAAGACTGGACCACGTATGTAGAAAGAATCGAAGTGTACTGCAAGGCAAATGAGGTGGCTGATGGAAAGAGGGCATCGGTATTATTAAATCTGATGGGTGCGAATACGTATGGCCTATTGCGGAATTTAATTACCCCAGCTAAACCAATGGAGAAAAGTTTTGAGGAGATTGTTCATATCTTACAGGAACACCTAAGCCCTACACCACTGCTGATAACAGAAAGATTCAAGTTCCATAAAAGAAATCAGCACAAAGATGAGAGCAATGCTGACTATCTTACGGAACTACACAAGTTATCGAAGCACTGCCAGTTCGGAGCAGGACTGGCAGACAACTTACGGGATAAGTTTGTCTGCGGGCTCCAGAGTGAAGGAACCCAGAAACGACTACTTTCAAAAAAGGACCTGACGCTAGAACAGGCTTTCAGTGTGGCAGTATCATATGAAGCAGCAGCACGGGGAGCTGCGGAAATACAACAGAAACCACAAGAATACAGCGCTAACGAAATGGCGTATGGAGCCGAAAAGTGCTATCGCTGCGGCAGAACAACCCATGAGCAGAAGGACTGCTGGTTTAAAGACAAAATATGCAGGCAATGCGGGAAGATGGGACATATAGCAAGAGTCTGCAGGTCGGGAAAGAAGACCAACACGACAAGAACTACTAAGGAACAGTACAGGAAAGTAAAGAAACTGACAGATAGCAGTTCAGAAGATCAGGAGAGTGATAAGGACTCCAGGAGCAGGCGACTAAGTTGTTTAAAGCTACACAACGTGATCGCAAAAGAAGATCAACGAACCATTTGGGTCACCCTCATGATAGCAGGGTCCCCAGTGAAGATGGAATTGGACACAGGATCAGCCCTAACTGTCATGAATCGGCAAGACTATGAGCGGCTATTCTCACACATACCCTTAAAGGACACGTCCATTGTATTGAAGACATACACAGGGCAAAAGGTCTACCCCAGAGGAAAAATAAGGGTGCCAGTTGAATATAACAGAAAGGAAACACAGAAACTATACATGTATATACTACGAGATGGAGGACCACCATTATTGGGACGTGAATGGATCCGAAGACTACAATTGGATTGGCATTCCATTCTGGCACTAACTGTGACTGACAAAAAAAATGATGACGTCGCACCTGGACATCTGTCACAAATTCTATCTGACGCGGAAGAGGTGTTCCAACAAGGACTTGGGACTCTAAAAGGAGTAAAGGCAACCATAAAGATTGAGGATAATGCAACCCCAAAATTTTCAAGGCCAGACCGGTGCCATACGCGATACGCCCAGCTGTGGAAGCTGAACTGGAGAGTCTGGAGCGTTCGGGGGTGCTGTCTAAGGTGGACTGGAGCGAGTGGGCCACACCCATCATTCCTGTAATGAAGAAAGCATTGAGCAGCACGCCTGGGGAGCCAAGGAAGGTTCGCATCTGTGGGGACTTCAAGGTGACTGTGAACCCAGTCCTGCACACAGTACAGTATCCACTTCCGCGGATAGAAGATATTTTTGCCTCACTATCTGGAGGGAAATGTTTTACAAAGATTGACCTGGCTCAAGCATACCTACAAATGGAGGTGGAAGAAGCATCCAGGAAATACCTCACGATAAACACTCACAAAGGCCTTTACCAGTACAATCGACTGGTATTTGGGGTAGCATCGGCCCCGGCTATGTGGCAGAGGGCAATGGAACAAGTCCTGCAAGGGATCCCGGGGACCCAGTGTTATTTGGACGACATCCTGGTTACGGGCGAAAATGACAATGAACACCTTGCCAACCTGGAACAGGTGCTCACGAGATTGCAGGAATATGGGCTACGAGCCAACCGTCCCAAATACGAGTTCTTCAGGAGACAAATCTCGTATTGTGACCACATGATTGATGAGGAAGGGTTGCATAAGTCGCCGGACAAGATTGAGGCTGTAGTCAAGGCTCCAGCACCAGAAAATGTGTCGCAACTGAGGTCGTTCCTCGGGTTGGTGAACTACTACCATAAGTTCTTGCCGAATTTATCTACAATTCTGCACCCACTGAACGCCCTCCTTCAAACTGGTGTAACATGGAAATGGAGTGATGAGTGTAAGCGTGCCTTTCAGGAATGTAAATGCCAAATCACTTCAAAATAAGTATTGGCCCACTACAACCCAACACTACCGATTCGGTTGGCATGTGATGCGTCACCTTACGGCATTGGAGCGGTGCTGTCGCACAAATTCCGTGACGGTTCAGAGAGGCCAATAGCCTTTGCATCGCGCTCGTTAACCTCAGCCGAGCGTAAGTGCACCCAGATTGACAGGGAGGCCCTCAGCCTGGTGTGGGGGGTGAAGAAGTTCAATCACTATCTGCACGGGCAGAAATTCACTCTACTGACTGATCATCAACCCCTGGTCTCAATTTTTAATCCAAAAAAGGGCGTTCCGGTGATGATGGCGCAACGGCTGCAAAGATGGTCACTTTTTCTAGGGGCACATCAGTATGACATAGAGTACAAAGGTACGAAACAACATGGAAACGCTGATGGGCTGTCGCACCTACCGTTGCCTACGGCGGAAGAAGCACCCTGCAGTGGACCCTGTGGAGATATTCCATGCGACCATAGTCGAATGTTTGCCTGTTACAAACGCAAGTATTGAGAAGGAAACCCGAAATGACCCGACACTCTCTCGGGTCTATGACTTGACAGTGAAGGGATGGCCAGCATATGGCGACTCACTGTTACCAGCATTCTCGCCAAGGAGGGAACAGCTGTCAGTGTGCCGGGGAACCTTGATGTGTGGATCTCGAGTGGTAATTCCACCCAAGTTGGGAGATAGAGTACTCAATGAGCTTCACGAGGGTCATCTGGGAGGGGTAAAAATGAAGAGCCTAGCCAGGGCGTTTGTGTGGTGGCCGGGAATCGATAAAGAAATCGAGGATATGACCAAGAGATGCACAGGATGCCAGAAGGTCCAAAACGCTCCACCACAGGCCCCGCTACATCCATGGGAGTGGCCCTCATCTCCATGGCAACGGGTACACATTGATTTCGCTGGTCCATTTATGGACTCAATGTTTCTAATCGCTGTGGACGCCCATTCGAAATGGCCATGGGTCATTAAAATGTCCTCCACCACCATGGAGAAAACTATTGCAGTCCTAAGGACCATCTTCGCCAGGAATGGGTTGCCAGACAGATTTGTTCCGACAATGGCCCACAGTTTGTGTCTGAGGATTTCCGGAGGTTCCTGAAGAATAATGGGGTGAAACATTACACATCTGCCCTATATCATCCAGCCACAAATGGATTGGCTGAGAGGTTTGTTCAGACCTTTAAAAAGGCCATAAAGGCAATGTATAATGATGACATACCACTGCAACACAAGGTGGATAACTTCCTGTTTGCTTACCGGAATGCGACACATGCAGTAACCAACCAAACTCCAGCCGTACTGTTTTTCAACCGGAGACTAAGATGTCACTTGGATTTGCTCAAACCAAACATAAGATGAGATGTTGAGGATAAGCAGTTCCAGCACATAAATGAGAAGCCAACCAGGAGCTTCAAGATAGGGCAACCAGTCTTGGCCCGCGACTACCGAACAAAAAAATGGCAGCCAGGCACGATATGCACACAGCAGGGCCCACTAATGTACACAGTGGACGTTGGAGAGAGCATCGTGAGGCGCCATGCTGACCAGATTCTAGAGTCACAGGAACAAGCCAAACCTGTACCACAAGCATGTGCACCTGGTAATGAGCCCGAAGTACAGATTGCGTCTACCTCAGAAGCAGGGGTATTGGAAGCTGACGAACCAACCAATGACACTGAGCCAGAATTGACTCCACCGCCAGAACAGGATACTCGAGAAAGGCGCTATCCAGTCCGGATCAGGAAGCCTCCTCAAAGACTGAACTTATAAATGATATTTCAGTTGATGCATATATTACTGAGAAAATTGTAATTGTAATTAGTTATTATTTAGTTGTTAAATGAATGTTATGTACTGTTTATCTAAAAGGGGAGGAATTGTTGTCTATGTACCTTTAAGGGAATAACTGGTCTTAGACTGCAGTACCGGCAGTGACCACCCCTGTATAAAAGGCCCTAGCAGGCTTCTGTAGTTTCAGTTTCAAGCTGCCGCTTGTTCAGTAAAGTACCTGTTAACTGTTCTCCCGAAGTCCGTGTATTATTGAGGTGCGGACTTTACACTCCCGAGCAGTCAAGGCAGTGGAACCATTGCTTCAGTAGCCCGATGATTTGCTCAATGATGTTCCTGGTGGCAGCATGGCTCTCATTGTATGAGTGCTGGGCACGAGTGGTGAGGTTGCGAAGAGGAGTCATGAGTCAGATGCAGAGCGGATAGCCCTTGTCTCCAAACAGCCACCCTCGAGCTTCATGTGGTGGCTGGAAAATTGCTGTCATGCCAGACTGACGCAGGATGAAAGGTATCATTGCTGCTGCCAGAATAGTGGGCATTGACCATAAGGAAGCACACCAATTGCATATTAATGAGTGATAGCCTTTGCGGTTACGGTGGATCTCAGGATTGTTATGCAGTGCCTGCAAAGCTACAGTCGATGGCACCCTGCACCATGGAGAAGCCCGCTATCTTGGCAAAGCCATATGTGCGCTCGTCCTAATTCTCGCTGCTGGTGTAGAGAGCCTCAGTGGCCTCCCAGATGCAACGATGGACAGCGAACAGTGAGATGTTAATTATGTCTCCTGCTGCAGACTGGAAGGGTCCACTGGCAAAGAAATTGAGGGCCACGGTGACCTTGACTGCCATTGGGAGAGCTGTGGTCACCCTGATCTCAGGCTGCAGGTCTGGTTGCAGGAGGTGGCAGAGTTCTATGACCACCTCCTTGGTGAAGCGGACCCTCCTAAAACACTGGTCCTCGCTTAAGTGGATATAAGAGAAGTGCTCTCTGAAGACCCTAAGTGGGTAAGACCTTAAGACCTCCTGTTAAGAGCCCTCCTCCTCCCTCTGTGCGCATCTTTTCGTCGTCTTCACTGCCTCCGCTCCCTCTCCCTAAGATACTCAAGTGCGAGGGGGACTGCCAGCAGAGCCCCTATGACTGTGAGCAAGTACTGTGAGCAGAAGCCTTTAAATAAGAATGAAGACGTCCTCCACTTGCAACAACACTCCCTGTTACTTTAGAACCTTGAAAGAAGTTAATAAAGCTGGTGGAGTTGCAGAAAGTAGCACAGAGCCAGTCAAACTGCATGAACATGTCAGGTGCAAGTGTTTGCTGAAGATTCCTTTAAATACGGCTGCTGGAGCTTCTTCCAGCTTCTCAACGCTTGCTCAGCCAGTCGTACTTAAGGTATCAAGTGAATGTTGCACACTCACTGACATCACGATCTGCATCTTCTACATAATTTTGGTGAGTGCCGACATCGGCAGCACTGCCGGCCATCCGAAAATGGTGGCCGCCGCGGGACTCACCAACAGTGGACAGAAGAGCGGCGGCCACCATTTTTTCCCCGAATCTAGCAGTAACAGGTGGTGCTAAACCACCGAATTTCTAGGCCTTATTTTCCAAAGAGCATGTGGCCTCCTTGTTCTTCCTACCAAAATGTACCAGCTCACATTTATCTATGTTGAAATTAATTTTCTAATTGCACACCTATTCTACAAGTTTATTAATGTCTTCCTATATTTTGTTGTCGTCCTCCCCTATTAACTACACTCCCCAATTTAATGTCGTATATACATATATACATATATAGGAAACTTCGCGATATCCGGCACCGACGGGACCGGCGTGATGCCGATCTATGAAAACTTCCGGACAGACCAGCGCTAATGTTGAAGGATACGGAGGTTTTCATCTCCGTATCTGACAACAAACACTGTTGCTTAGCAACAGCTTGTAAACAGTCGGCCCGTACCTTGGAAGCATCTCTGTAGCTTAGCAACAGCTTCAGAGAGGCTTTCCAGAGACTGACTGTTTAAAAAAATGCTAGGAGAAGAAAAAAAACCTAACAAAACGGCTGCTGATTTCTGCCGTTAGATCGAGGTTTCCGGACATACAACCTCCGGATAAACCAAAGTTTCCTGTATATATAAAACATGCCACAATCCTTTGTTTTCATAAACTACAGGTAGCCTTAGATGAAGCTCGTCAAGACATCTACCAACTTAGAGAGTCGTACAGAAATAAACTTATTGAGGAAGAATTGAAGAAACAAAAAGAAATTGCAGCAATCGAAACATCTCTCCGAGTGGAGCAAGAGAAAAAGAGCTTGAGCTCCACGGTGAAAATATCCAAGAGCGGAGGAAGGAGAAAGTAAAACTGCAAAACGACACACAATTTCCAAAGTTTTAAATTGTATCTTCAAACATATTTCACTGCATGTCGTCTAGTCACTTAGTGCTTTTGTTGTTAACATTTCTGAGTGTTATAGTCAACATTTCACATTCGTTTTCAGCCAAACTCTTAACTAATTTATTTGCTAGTGTTCAGAATTCATAGCCCCTTGAAATGAAAGCTGAAAAATACCAGAATCACACAGCAGATCTGTCAGCGTCTTATAAAGGGAAATGATAATCCGGCTGTGTCCTCCACACCAGAACCCCAAGCATTAATCAGGCCTTTCCTACATTACAGCAGTGACCACACTTCAAAAGTACTTCATTGGCTGTAAAGCATGTTGGGACACCCTGAGGACGTGAAATGCATTGTATAAATGCAATTTCTTTCTTTTCCCTTTACAGGTGCTGGCTGACCTGCTGTGTGTTGCATTTTCAATTTTTATTTTTGATTTACAGTCTTTAACATTTATATCCCCTTTTATAGGTAAATCCTTGATTTTTTTTTCAATTCTGAATCACAGTGTTATTAAACTTTATTTTCTTGTAAATATATCCATTATGTTTATTGTTTGCATTCATGAAACATAGATACATTTAAGAAGAAGCTAGATAAGTACATGAGGGAGAAAGGAATTGAAGGTTATGCTGATAGGGCGAGATGAGAAAGGATGGGAGGAGGCTCGTGTGGAGTATAAACACCAGCATAGACCTGTTGGGCCAAATGGCCTGTTTCTGTGCTGTAAATTCAATGTAATTCTGTGTACACTTTCAAAGATTCAGGTGATATGAGAGCACAGAGTCAACTTCACACCCTGGAAGCAGTCGCGGTGCCTTTATTGTGCCAGTCTATGGTGGCTGTGTTATCGGAAGAAACAACACTGGTTGGATGCCTTTAAGGAGAGCGGGCCGCACCTCCACACCGATGGTTGTTGGTCCTCCTGAGAAACCACTCTAGCAGCAGACAGGCAGCTTGGGCTGGAAGTCTGAGCATCAGTTTGCCATTTCTCCTCCCCTATTTCTGCCCACAACAAAGGTTTGCTGTCCAACCCCTAACAGTAGCTACACTGAAGGACAGAGTATAAATCAAGAAATAATGGGGGCTTGGAAGAAAGGTACTGCAATAATCATGGGCGATTTTAATCTTCATATAGATTAGACAAATCAAATTGGCAAGGGTAGCCTTGAGGATGAGTTCATAGTGTATTTCGGGATGGTTTCTTAGAACAATACATTGTAGAACCAAACAGGGAGCAGGCTACTTTAGATCTGGTAATGTGTAATGAGACAGGATTAATTAATGATCTCATTATAAAGGATCCTCTAGGGAAGAGTGATCATAGCATGATAGAATTTCAAATTCAGTTTGAGGATGAGAAACTTGGGTCTGAAACTAGTGTCCTAAACATAAATAAAGGCAGAGTTGGCTAAGGTGGACTGGGAAAATAGATTAAAGGGTAAGACGGTAGATAAGCAGTGGTAGACATTTAAGGAGATATTTCATAACCCTCAGCAAAGATTTATTCCAGTGAGAAAGAAAGACTCTATGAGAAAGATGAACCATCCATGGCTAACTAAGGAAGTTAAGGATGGTATCAAATTGAAAGAAAAGGCATATAATGTTGCGAAGATTAGTGATAGGCCAGAGGATTGGGAAATTTTTAGAAACCAGCAAAGGATAACTAAAAAAAATAATTGAGGGAGAAGATAGATTATGAGAGTAAACTAGCAAAAAATATAAAAACAGACAATAAGAGCTTCTACAGGTATACAAAAAGGAAGAAGTAGCTAAAGTAAATGTTGGTCCCTTAGAGGATGAGACTGGGAAATTAATAATATGAAACAGGGAAATGGCAGAGACTTTGAACAAATATTTCATATCAGTCTTCACGGTAGAAGACACTAAAAGCATCCCAATAATAATTGATAATCAAGGGGCTATAGGGAGGGAGAAACTTAAAACAATCGTTATCACTGCAGAAAAAGTACTAGGCAAACTAATGGGACTAAAGGCTGACAAGTCCCCTGGACTTGATGGCCTGCATCCTAGGGCCTTAAAAGAAGTGGCTGCAGAGATAGTGGATGCGTTGGTTGTAATCTACCAAAATTCCCTGGATTCTGGAGAGGTCCCAGCGGATTGGAAAACTGCAAATGTAACGCCCCTATTCAAGAAAGGATGGAGACAGAAAGCAGGAAACTATAGGCCAGTTAGCCTAACAGCTGTCATTGGGAAAATGCTGGAATCCATTATTAAGGAAATAATAGCAGGATATTTAGAAAATCATAATACAATCAAGCAGAGTAAACATGGTTTTATGAAAGGGAAATCGTGTTTGACAAATTTACTAGAGTTCTTTGAGGATATAATGAGCAGGGTGGATAAAGGGGAACCAGTAGATGTAGCATTTGGATTTCCAGAAGGCATTCAATAAGGTGCCACATAAAAGGTTACTGCACAAGAGCTCACGGGGTTGTGGGTAATATATTAGCATAGGTAGAGGATTGGCTAACTAACAGAAAACAGAGAGTCGGGATAAATGGGTCATTTTCAGGTTGGCAAACTGTAACTAGTGGGGTGCCACAGGGATCAGTGCTGGGGCCTCAACTATTTACAATCTATATTAATGACTTGGATGAAGGGACCAAGTGTACTGTAGCCAAATTTGCTGATGATACAAAGATAGGTGGGAAATCAAGTTGTGAGGAGGACACAAAGAGTTAGGTTAAGTGAATGGGCAAAAATTTGGCAGATGGAGGAAAATGTGAGGTTTTCCACTTTGGTAGGAAGAATAAAAAACCGAATTATTATTTAAATGGAGAGAGACTACAAAATGCTACAGTACAGTCATCGGGATGGCAGGAATGACATATGAGGAGAGATTGGGTCGATTGGGCTTGTACTCGCTGGAGTTTAGAAGAATGAGAGGGGATCTCATTGAAACTTATACAATTCTAACAGGACTAGATAGATTAGATGCAGGAAGGATGTTCCCGATGGTCGGGGAGTCCAGAACCAGGGGTCACAGTCTAAGGATAATGGGTAAGCCATTTAGGACAGAGATGAGGAGGAATTTCTTCACCCAGAGAGTGGTGAACTTGTGGAATTCTCTACCACAGAAGGCAGTAGAGGCCAATTCATTAAATATATTCAAGAAGGAGTTGGATATATTTCTTAAGGCTAAAGGGATCAAGGGGTATGGGGAGAAAGTAGGGACAGGGTTCTGAATTTGGATGATCAGCCATGATCGCATTGAATGGCAGAGCAGGCTCGAGGGGCCGAATGGCCTACTCCTGCTCCTATCTTCTATGTTTCTATGTAGAAGGATCTGGGGGTCCCCGTCCATGAAACACAAAAAGTTAGCATGCAGGTACAGCAAGTAATTAGGAAGGCAAATGGAATGTTGGCCCTTATTGCATGGGGGATGGAGTATAAAAGTAGGGAAGTCTTGCTACAACTGTACAGGGCGCTGGTGAGACCACATCTGGAGTACTGCATGCAGTTTTGGTCTCCTTATTTAAGGAGGGATATACTTGCATTGGAGGCAGTTCAGAGAAGGTTCACTAGGTTGATTCCTGAATTGAAGGGGTTGTCTTATGAGGAAAGGTTGAGCAGGTTGGGCCTATACTCATTGGAGTTTAGAAGAATGAGAGGGGATCTTATTGAAACAATTAAGATTCTGAGGGGGCTTGACAGGGTAGATGCAGAGAGGATGTTTCCCCTCATGGGGGAATCTAGAACTAGGGGGCATAATTTCAGAATGAGGGGTCGCCCATTTAAAACAGAGATGAGGAGGAATTTCTTCTCTAAGAGGGTCGTGAATCTTTGGAATTCTCTACCCCAGAGAGCTTTGGAGGTGGAGTCATTGAATATATTCAAGGTGGAGATAGACATTTATTTGAGCTACAGAGGAGTCAAGGGTTATGGGGAGCGGGCAGGAAAGTGGAGTTGAGGCCAAGATCAGATCAGCCATGATCTTATTGAATGGCGGAGCAGGCTCGAGGGGCCAAATGACCTACTCCTGCTCCTATTTCTTATGTTTCTTATGTAATAAGAGCATGGCGCCAAAATTCCACATCATTCTTGGCCTCTCTCTTTTGTCATTCATTCTCTGGATGTGGGTGGCACTGGCTAGGCTACATTTACTGCCCATCTCTGATTGGCCTGAGATGGTGGTGGGTGAACTGGTGCAGTCCTTGTGGTGATGGCGCTCCCACAATGATGTCAGTTAGGGAATTGCATGATATTGATCCAGTGATGATGAAGGTATGGCAATATATGTCCAAATCAGGATGGTGTATGGCTCGGAGGTGAAGGTGTTCCCACAACATTACTGCTCTTGTCTTTCTCGGTGGTGGAGGTGTTGTCGAAATCATAGAAAGTTACAGCACGGAAGGAGGCCATTTCGGCCCATCATGTCCGCGCCGGCCAACAAAGAGCTATCCAGCCTAATCCCACTTCCCAGCTCTTGGTCCGTAGCCCTGCAGGTTAGAGCATCCCAAGTGCACATCGAAGTACTTTTTAAATGTGGCTAGGGTTCCCGCCTCCACCACCCCTTGGTGAGTTGCAGCAGTGCATCCTGTAGACTGTACACACTGCAGCTACAGTGTGTCGGTGGAGAAGGAGGTGGATATTGAGTCCAGTGGCAAGTTCATCGATCAGACAAACTGCTCTGTCCTGTCGTGCTTCTTGAGCGTTGCAGCTGCGCCCATCCAGGCGAGTGGTGAGTATTCCATCACCCTTCTGACTTGAGCCTTATAGATGTTGGAGAGGCTTCGAGGTGTCAGGAGGTGAGCCACTCATCATAGTACCCAACCTTTGCCCTGCTCTGCAGTCATGGTGTTGATATGGTTGGTCAAGTTAACTTCTGGTCAATTGTGATGCCCCCCACGCCCCAAAATGTTTATGGTGTAGGATTCAGAGATTGTGGTACTGTTGAAGCTCAAGGGGAAATGATCTGTTGTTCTCTGCAGCCATAACCGTGAGTTCCGATGGCTGTGTTGCTTACCCAGTGCCAGGGTTAAAGGACATCTCCTCGCGGCTGAAGAAGAACTTGGAGTGGGAGGGGGAGGATCCAGTTGTCATGATCCACGTAGGAACCAACGACATAGGTCAAACTAGGAATGAGGTTCTGCTGAGAGAGTTTGAGGAGCTAGGGTCCAAATTAAAATGCAGAATCTCACAGGTGATAATCTCTGGATTGTTACCTGAGTGACATGCAAATTGTCATGGGGACAGATTAGAAGGTTAAATGCATGACTCAAGGAGTGGTGCGGAAGGCTGGGGTTTTGATTCATGGGGCACTGGCCCCAGTTCTGCGAAAAGAGGGAGCTGTTCCGTTGGGATGGGCTCCAGTGTCCTGGCGAATCAAATAACTAAGGCTGTAGACAGGGCTTTAAACTAATGAAGGAGGAGTGGGAAGGTTCAGGAAAGGGTAAATTCAAAAGCAGTAAGAGAAATGTCAAGGTTGTAGAGCAGAGTAGTGACCTGGGTAAAAATAAACAGAGTGGGTAAGGAAGGAACAGAGAGCTTAACAAACATAATAGGGCATCAATGACTAAGGTGATATCCGGGAAAAATAGAAAAAAAGGCACTATATCTGCATGGGCGAAGCATTCGCAACAAAATAGATGAATTAATAGCACAGATAGAAATAAATGGGTTTGATCTAATAGCCATTATGGAGATGTGGTTGCAGAGTGATTAAGGTTGGGAACTAAATATTCCACGATATTTGACTTTTAGAAGAGATAGACAAAATGGAAAAGTGGGTGGGAGGTAGCCCTGATAATAAAGGATGGGATAAAGACAGTAGAAAGAAAGGATATCAGCTTGGAAAATCAATATCAGTTTGGGTGGAGCGAAGAAACAACAAGGGGCAGAAAACACAGGTGGGAGTAGTCTATAGGCCCTTTAACAGTAGTTGTAGTGTCGGGCAGAGTATAAATCAGGAAATTAGAGGTGCATGTAACAAGGGTAATCCAGTAATTATGGGGGACTTTAACCTTCATGTCGACTGGGCAAACCAAATTTGCAGTAATAGTGTGGAGGACGAGTTCATGGAATGCATTCAAGATAATTTTCTAGAGGAACCAACTAGGGAACAGGCTATTTTAGATCTAGTATTGTGCTATGAGACAGTTAATTAATAACGTTGTAGTAAAGGAGCCTCTGGGGAAGTGTAATCATAATATGATTGACTTTTATATTGAGTTTGAGAGTGATTTAGTTAAGTCTGAAACTAGGGTGATAAATCTGAACAAAGCAAACTATGTAGGTATGAGAGGCGAGTTGACTAAGGTAGATTGGGAAACTAGATTAAAAGATATGACAGTAGATAAGCAACAGCAAACATTTAAATAAATAATTCATAATTCGCAATGAATATTCATTCCCTTAAGGAAACAAAAATCACGGGAAAAGTGGTCGAACCGTGGCTAACAAGAGATGTTAAAGATAGTATTGTAAAAGACTGAGTTCTACTCAGGCGATCAAACAAAACGAACTTTAATGAAACAAACAGGTTTTAACAAGAAACTGCAGGATAACATCGAATGTAGGTCTGCTCTCTTTGGAGGCTCCACGAGGACTGCCCCTGCAGTCCCGTGGCTGACGTCATGACGTCACCACGTTCTCCCACCAGTGGGGAATCACGTGATGAATGGCATGACGTCATCACGTTTTAGCTGCGCTGTTAAAGTAACCATGCTCTGTACAGTTAAACAGCATAAATAAAGATACAGACTCAGGCTGTAGCTAACATGTTGTTAAAGGAATTATATACAAACGATCTGAGTCCTTTGGTGGCCCCGCCACATGCGCCCCCCCAGAATTGTCTTTAACAGCAAAAGTGAGGTGTCGAGGAGGCCTGACAAGTCTGTCCGAGCGACTTCGGTAACCCTGCAGAGGAAGCTGATGGACGGTGGTCAAGCTGGCGGGCGGTTGTGGTTGAGCTGGCGCGGCGAGTGTGGTCGAGCTGGCGGGCGGCTGTGGTTGATCTGGCACGGCGGCTGTGGGCGGTCGGCCACGTTTCGGCGGTTGAGCGATGACAACTGGGCTGTCCAGGTCCAAGTGAGCCGGCTTCAACCGGTCCACCGAAATGTGATCCGGCTTTCCTCCGATGTCGACCGAAAAAGATTTGTCTCCTGATTCAATGACGCGGAAAGGACCAGTGTAAGGGGGTTTGAGCGGATCCCGGTGAGCATCGTGGCGGATAAATACGTACTCGGCGTTCTTCAGCTCTGCTGGCACGTGGGAGCTTGGTAGGCCGTGATTTGATGTAGGCACCGGAGCGAAGCATCTGGCCATTTCCTGGTGGCTGACGAGTTGCTGGGAGGTGGACCATCGCTCTGTGGGAGAAGGGAGGAAATCCCCTGGTACTCAGAGCGGCTGGCCATAAACGAGTTCTGCCGAGGACGATTGCAGGTCTTCTTTGGGCGCCGTACAAAGATCCAAAAGGACCCATGGGAGTCTGTCCACCCATCCCGCACCTTGAAGGCTGGCCCGTAGGGCGGCTTTAAGCTACCTGTGGAATCGCTCGCACAGGCCGTTCGCCTGTGGATGATAGGCGGTGGTGCGATGAAGTTTGGTGCCGAGCCCCTGAGCTACAGCGTTCCAGAGCTCCGAGGAAAATTGTGGCCCACGATCGGAGGAGATGTCCGCCGGTACCCCGAAACGAGCAACCCAACAGGAGATGAAAGCTCTAGCGACGTCTGCCGAAGTGGTGGAGACCAAAGGAATTGCCTCTGGCCACCTAGTGGTGCAGTCCACCATGGTGAGGAGATGCGTATAACCATGGGAAGGCGGAAGTGGCCCCACAAGGTCCACATGCACGTGGTCGAAACGACGCTCCGGAACAGCGAACGTAGCCACTGGAGCTTTTACATGATGCTGGACCTTGGCCTTCTGGCAGACCACGCAGGTGTTGGCCCAGTCACGGACATTGAGGTGCATACCCTTCCAGACGAACTTCGCCGACATTAGCCGTTGTGAAGCCTTCATACCAGGGTGCGACAACCCGTGTATGGCATCAAACGCGACTGGCACGATAGGTCGGGGAATGCCCATGGAGACGTCGCAAAGGAGCGTGGCGCCTGCGGCCTGGAAACTGACGTTGGTCGCTTGGAAACTAGAGGGGACGGTTCTGTATGATTGGACCTCTGGGTCCGAGGCCTGATCCACAGCCATGAGGGCGTAGTCAATCCCAAGGTGAACCGCATGGACCATCGCGCGGGAGAGGCAATCCGCTACCAGGTTGTCTTTACCAGACACATGTTGAATGTCCGTGGTAAATTCAGAAATAAACGTCAGGTGACGTTGTTGATGAGCTGACCACGGTTCGGCGGTTTTGGCCATGGTGAACGTTAGAGGCTTGTGGTCGACAAAAGCCGTGAAGGGACATCCTTCTAATAAGAACCGGAAATTGTGGATGGCTAGAAAAAGGGCCAGCAACTCCCGATCGAAGGTGCTGTATTTTCTTTCATTTCTCCATAGTTGACGGCTGAAAAACGCCAGTGGTTGCCACGTGCCGTTTACCCACTGCTCCTGCACTGCGCCGATGGCATAGTCTGACGCGTCTGTGGTAAGGGCGATGGTGGCACCTGGAAGTGGGTGCGCCAGCATGGTTGCGTTGGCCAAAGCGCTCTTGGTGTTGATGAACGCCTGGTCCATCTCGGCCGTCCAGCTGATTGGATCCTTGCCGGACTTGCCCTTGAGGGCCCTGTACAAAGGCTGCATAAGCTGAGCCGCCTTAGGGACGAATCGGTGATAGAAATTGACCATCCCGAGGAACTCCCGCAGGGCCTTGACGGTTGGCGGGCGCGGGAAAGAGGTAACAGCTTCCACCTTCATCAGTAAGGGGACGGCGCCGTCTGATGTTATGCAGTGTCCCAAGAAATCGATCCGCTGCAGGCCGAACTGGCACTTGGCCGGGTTGATGATCAAACCGTGCTGACTGAGGTGTGTAAAGAGGGTACGCAAATGGCAGATGTGCTCTTCCTTGCTAGCACTGGCAATGAGAATGTCGTCGAGGTAGACGAAGATGAAGTTTAGGTCTCGGAGCACGGAGTCCATCAGGCGCTGGAAAGCCCGTGCCGCGTTCTTCAAGCCAAACGGCATCCGCAGGAACTCAAAAAGGCCGAAAGGGGTGATGACTGCGGTTTTCGGGACGTCTTGCGGGTGCACGGGAACCTGGTGATACCCCCGGACAAGGTCGACTTTTGAAAAGATAGAATTTCCCGCCAAATGGGCCGAGAAATCCTGAATATGCGGGATCGGGTACCGATCAGGAGCAGTGGCGTCGGTAGTCACCGCATGGCCGCCAGCTGCCACCCGGTTTCGGAACAATGTGGAGAGGCGAACACCAGGGACTATTCGACCGGCGAATAATCCCCAGCCGCTCTATTGTGTCGAACTCTGCTTTCGCAGCCGCGAGCTTGCCGGGTTTGAGCCTTCTAGTCTGTCCATATACCGGGGAGCCAGTAGTGGTGATATGATGTTCAACACCATGCTTCGTGGCCGAGAAGGAGAAAGTGGGCCTGGTCAGCTCCGGGAACTCTCCAAGGAGCCGAGTGAAGTCATCCGGAGATGGGAACGCGCAGGCGATAGAGCGCGACACGGCGGTACCGTGGTGGCACGGAATCGAGTGGAAGGTGGCCGCGTTGAACAACCAGCGGTGCCGGACATCGACGAGGAGGCCGTTGGCACACAGAAAATCCGCCCCTAGGATGGCCTGCGAGACTGTGGCCGTGACGAATTCCCAATGGAAGCGCTGACCGCCGAAACACACTTGGACCCGCCGCTTTCGGAAAGTTCGAATGGCTGCGCAATTAGCCGCCACGAGGGAAAAGCCGTGGTCCCCAGCTTGCATATCGAGCTTCGACGCAGGTAGGTTGCTACACTGCGCCCCGGTGTCACAAAGGAAACGTCGACCCGATAGGGAATCGGTGATGTAAAGAAGTTTCCCCGAAGATCCGATGGCCATCGCAGCCGCGGAGCGCCCGTTAGACCCGGTCCTCCTTCGCCAGGAATGCTGCAGGAGCTCTGGTTTTTTTGGGGGCGAAAAGCTGCAGGGAGAGCGGCAGCGTCAAGCTTTCATGCCAAAACGGGCGTGGTAGGAGCACCAGCCTGCTGCAAGAGGAGCTGGAGCTGCATCTGTGGGGGATGGGCGTCTCGTGGCAGCACAGCACTGCTGGGTTACTGTGAAAATCTTATCGGCTTCGGCAGCAAGCTCGGCGCAATCTGTGACCTCGGACCTGGCTAGGGCAACCTGCACCTGCTCCGGCAGTTGGCAGAGGAATAGCTCCCGGAAGAGGAAGCATTCCAGTTCGGCACCTAAGAGCGTGAGCATTTGGCTCATGAGCTCGGACGGTTTGGAGTCCCTGAGGCCGGGCATAGCGAGGAGCCAGCGAGCGCGTTCTGACTTCGAGAGCCCGAAGACTTGTAGCAACCGCGCCTTTAACGTATCATTCTTGCGGCCAGTAGGAGGACTACCGAGGAGGCTGACGATCCGCGAGGCAGTGGCGCTGTCGAGGGAGGAGACCACGTAGTAATAACGGGTCTGATCCGCGACGATGTTCCTGATGGCGAACTGGGCTTCAGCCTGGATAAACCACGCGGCTGGTTATTGCTCCCAGAACTGTGGCAGTTTCAGAGTCACAGCGTTCGTTTCCATGCTGAAGATCTTCCGCGAAAACCATTCGCGAAAGTCGGGGTCACCACTAAAAGACTGAGTTCTACTCAGGCGATCAAACAAAACGAACTTTAATGAAACAAACAGGTTTTAACAAGAAACTGCAGGATAACATCGAATGTAGGTCTGCTCTCTTTGGAGGCTCCACGAGGACTGCCCCTGCAGTCCTGTGGCTGATGTCATGACGTCATCACGTTCTCCCGCCAGTGGGGAATCACGTGATGAACGGCGTGATGTCATCACGTTTTAGCCGCACTGTTAAAGTAACCACGCTCTGTACAGTTAAACAGCATAAATAAAGATACAGACTCAGGCTGTAGCTAACATGTTGTTAAAGGAATTATATACAAACGATCTGAGTCCTTTGGTGGCTCCGCCACAGTATTAAATTAAAGGAAGAGGCTTATAATGTTGTCAAAAACAGTAGTAAGCCTGAGGATTGGGAGGATTTTAGAATTCCGCAAAGGATGACCAAGAAATTGATAAACAGAGAGAAAATAGAACATTAGAGCAAACTAGCAAGAGACATAAAAATAGATTGTAAAAACATCTTTAGATATGTAAAAATGTAGGTCCCTTACAGGCAGAGACAGGAGAAATTATAATGGGGAATAAGGAAATTGCAGAGACCTTAACCGAATACTTTGCATCTATCTTCATGGCAGAAGGCACACAAAAAATTCTGAAAATAGTGGGGAGCCAAGGGTCTAGTGAGAAAGAAGAACTTAAAATAAATTAGTATTAGTAATGAAATAATACTGGAGAAATTAACGGGACTAAAAGCTAACAAATCCCCTGGACCTGATGGCCTACATCCTAGGGTTTTGAAAGAGGTGGTTACAGAGATGGTGGTTGCATTGGTTTTGATCTTCCAGAATTCCCTAGATTCTAGAACAGTCCCAGCAAATTGGAAGGTAGCAAATGTAACCCCACCAGTCAAGAAAGGAGGGAGAGACAAAACAGGGAACTAGTAGGGAAAATGCTAGAACCTATCATTGGGGACGTGGTAACAGGGCACTTAGAAAATCATAATATGATTGGGCAGAATCAAAACAGATTTATGAGAGGTAAATCGTGTTTGACCAATTTGTTATTTTGAGGTTGTAACTAGCAGGGCGGGTTAGCTTATAATTAGCCCAGTGAAGATAGTGTTGACTTTTATCCGTCACTTCCCATCACACTAGTTGCTTCCCATTGGGGTCTATCTTCCCGCACCAAAAAATCTGGTCACGTCACCCCGCTGCAGCCTGGATTCAATCCATCTCTCAGTACCTACGCATTCTGCGCTGGATGAGTGAGCTCTCCAACATTTGTACTGTTTAAGCAGCTCATTAGTTGCTTGAGTAGTGTTAAAGTGTCGCTGTTATAACTACGCCTGGATGAAAAAAAACAATTATAACCTGGAATTACTACTAGGTGTTCTCTGGCCAGAGATTGACGGAACCTCCCCAAGAAACAGCTAAGTAAGTCCGTTTCTCCAGGGTTTCCTCTCATCCTTCACCAGTGTTGGGTAGGTTGGGAGAACCCCTTGGTACAGTAGTGTAACATGGAGAACATGAGTTCAAATCCAACCGCAGCAGTTTGCGAATTTGAATACAAGTTTTTTTTTAATTTGGAAATCAAAAGCTGGTGTCAGTAAAAGTGACCATGATGCTGTCGGATTTTCATAAAAACCCAACTGGTTCAGTTATATCCTTTGGGGAAGGAAACCTGCCACCCTTACCTGGTCTGGCCTATGTGTGACTCCACCCAACCAACATGCTTGATTCTCAACTGCCCTCTGACGTGTCCGAGCGAGCCCCTCAGTTGTATTACCAGCTTCTCAGGGCAACTAAGGATGGGCAATAAATTTCAACTTTGCCAGCAGTGTCCACAGCCCGAGACCAAATTGAATTTTTTTTTAGGGCATATAATTCAAACGAAGTATGGCCCCATTTTGAAAATTTTTATAGAGAGCATATTGCTCTGCATTGATGCAGGGTACATAAGAACATAAGAAATAGGAGCAGGAGTAGGCCATTCGGCCCTTCGAGCCTGCTCCGCCATTCAATGAGATCATGGCTGATCTTCTGCCTCAACTCCATTCACCGGCCCTGTCGTCATATCCCTTGATGCCCTTACTAGTCAGAAATCTATCGACTTCTGTTTTGAATATATCCAATGACTGAGCCTCCACAGCCGTCTGGGATAGATAATTCCAAAGATTCACCACCCTCTGTAAAGAAATTTCTTCTCATCTCAGTTTTGCATGGCCTACCCTTTATCTTGAGGCTGTGGCCCCTGGTTCTAGACTCCCCAGCCAATGGAAACATTCTCCCAGCATCAACCCTATCAAGCCCTGTAATAATTTTATTTGCTTCAATGAGATCTCCTCATTCTTCTGAATTCGAGAGAATACAGGCCTAGTTTACTCAATCTCTTCTCATACGACAGTCCCGCCATCCCAGGAATCAATCTTGTGAACCTTCGTTGCACTCCCTCTACGGCAAGTAAGGAGACCAAAATTGTACACAGTACTGTAAGGTAACCCTTTAAAGGAATAATAAAGTGCGTAATGGTGAGATAAATGTGGCCACACACAGCTCCAGCCTGACACCTAGTGGTAGTAACAGCAAGTTGCAAAGAATAAATCTCCTGAAGTGTATTTAAGGAACTGAAGGATCAAAGCAATTGAACATCACATCAAAAAGGTCTTTAAGGACTCTATGCACCTGGGAAATCTGTTACCCTTTTTCTCTATATTTTCCAATGAAAATAAGAGCATACATTTTACTCCTTGTTGCCTATCGGGAAAAACGAACTTGCATTTCTATAGTGCCAATCACGACCTCGGGACGTCCCAAAGCTCTTCACAGCCAACGAAGTACTTTTGAAGTATAGTCTCAGTTGTAATGTAGGAAACGCAGCAGCCAATCTGCGCACAGCAAGCCCCCACAGACAGCAATGTAGTAATGGCCAGATAATCTATTTTAGGTGTTGATTGAGGGTGTGGGGGACTACGGTCTCCCGCGTAAAGAAATAGGCAACACAGCGAGCTACAAGAAATAGGTCTTTACTCCAACTCTCACAATACAGTACTCAATTCGTGAAGCCCACGAACCTGTGATGACTCACGGATTGGTCACCTGCTGGAACCTGATTGGTTTTCCTTCTATCAGCAGCAGGCAAGTCTGAACATGCCTTATTCCTCTCAGCTTGCAACTGTCTTGCAGGGGGAGGGGAATACAGCAGTTAAAAGGGGATTATACAGGTTTATCTACATACACACAGTGTTTCCCTACAAGGGACAAATTTTGTTCAGGGCACCGGGGACAACGCCCTGCTTTTCTTCGAATAGTGCCGTGGGATCTTTTATGTCCGCCTGAGAGGGTAGACGGTTCCCAGCAAATAAGGGCGGGAAATCCATTACATCAGGTCTCCACACCAACAAGAATGCTCAGAGGTTTCGGAGGGAGGCCCCAAAATGGGTGGGACTGCGTCAGCAGCTGCAACACCCGACCAGCGACTACAACACCCGACCAGCGGCTACCACACACTGTCAGTGGCTGCAACACATGACCAGCGGCTACAACACACAACCAGCGGCTGCAACACACAGTCAGCGGCTGCAACACACGACCAGCGGCTGCAGCACCCGATCAGCGGCTACAACTCACGACCAGCGGCTGCAACACACGACCAGCGGCTGCAACACACGACCAGCGGCTGCAACACCCGACCAGCGGCTACAACACATGACCAGCGGCTGCAACACACGACCAGCGGCTGCAACACATGACCAGCGGCTGCAACACACGACCAGCGGCTGCAACATACGACCAGCAGCTGCAACACACGACCAGCAACTGCAACACACAACCAGCAGCTGCAACACACGACCAGCAACTGCAACACACGACCAGCAGCTGCAACACACGACCAGCAGCTGCAACACACGACCAGCAACTGCAACACACGACCAGCGGCTGCAACACACGACCAGCGGCTGCAACACACGACCAGCGGCTGCAACACACGACCAGCGGCTGCAACACATAACCAGCAACTGCAACACACGATCGGCAGCTGCAACACATGACCAGCAACTGCAACACACGACCAGCGGCTGCAACACACGACCAGCGGCTGCAACACATGACCAGCGGCTGTAACACACCGTCAGTGCCTGCAACACATGACCAGCACTAGTATGTAAATGAGGCGGGGGGCGATTCCCATGCTTTCCATTGCTCTTTCCTCTGTCCGCATCCATCAGGCACTCACACTGAAAGGTGTCCTAGAATGGTAGCCGTGGGGTCCTAGGACTGACCTGAAGGGGTGGGGGCCCAGTGATCATCCTGAATACGGAGTCTTACTGAAGGCCTCCTCGTTTTGCCTAATGATTTTAAGGGCCTCGGTGTTATGTCTGACATTTGGTGATAGGTACTCGATTGCCTTGGCCTGAGCACATGGAGTTTGATAGTGCTGTTATCATTGTATTGCATATAGGTATTCGATTGCTTGTGCCTGGAAGTGTGTGTGTATGGCAGCCATTATAAAAGCAGCATGAACTGAACTCACTGACGGTCTCTGGATTATCTTTGCAAATGCAACATTTGGCGACAAGGATGGCTGAAATCTCTCTTCCACCACCTCCTCCTTTCCTTGCACTACCCGGTGAGCCCCCGATCCCATGGGTTCGCTGGTTACAGTCCTTTGAAACCTACCTCATTGCTCTTGGACTAGAAACTGTGAGTACGGCTCGGAAAAAGGCACTGTTATCCCATTGCTTGGGAGCGGAGGGCCAGCGTGTTCTTGGGACATTATGCACAGCAGACTCAATCCAAACATATGATGAGGCTGTGGCTCTGTTAAGCACACACTTCTCTGCCCCACAAAGTGCCCTCCTGCGGCGATTCATTTTTAGACAGCGTCACCAACTCCTCGGCGAGTCGGTGCATCAATACGTGGCTAATTTGAGGGGGTTAGCTAGCTCGTGCAAGTTCGGTGCATTACAAGATGAGATGGTGCGTGATCAACTAATAGAGCACACAAACAACGTGAGAGTGCATGAAAGACTGTTACTCGAGTCCGACGATCTGTCGTTGTCACAGGCAGTCAACATTGCCTTTCAAGTGGAGTCTGCAACCGAATGTGCAGCGAAACTAGCACACACACCCAGTGACAGCGCCCTCGGCCCCGACAGCTCTGACACGGTAATGCTCGCGCGACGGCAGCAACGCGCGCTACCGTGGCAACAGTGTGGAAACTGCGGATCTCGTTCACATGCTACCAGAGCGCAGAATTGCCCCGCGCACGGCCAAGCCTGTCGCAATTGTGGAAAACAAAATCACTTTGCCAATGTCTGCCGCTCTGCCCCGGTTGCTACAAATGAACACTCTCAGTCCTCAAGCACTATAATTCACAACGTGAGCTCCGGGCCAGTAGTGGCTTTCAAATCATGCACAATTAACCTGAATGATGTGTGCATCCCGCTGTTGTTGGATACCGGTGCCAGTGTCTCACTGCTGAATGTGGACACATTCAAACGCTTTTTCAGCTCCCTGCCACTCTCTGTGCCCTCCACTACCCTTTGCGGGTATGGTAATTCGAAAATTGGACTAGTGGGCTCAGTCAACCTCACAGTACGCTATGGAACAAAAGTTTTGCCAGATTTTTGTTTTCATGTGGCACGCCAAGGAGCTAACCTGATGGGACTGGATCTTTTCACTGACCCGGGTTTTTCTCTCTTGGACACCGGCGGGTCTGTGATTCTGCACGTCGCCTCACCGTGGCGCCAAACATGGCCAGCACTCTTCGAGGGTCTGGGCTGCCTGACTGCCTTCACCCACCAGCCCATGGTTGACTCCACCGTTACCCCTGTCATTCAGCCACTGCGCCGCATCCCGCTTGCTCTCTGTGACGGGGTCACAGCTAAACTAAAGCAGCTACTGGAAGCCGGCATCATCGAACCAGTTGATGCCTCCCCATGGGTCTCCAACCTGGTGATCGCAACGAAAAAGTCAGGTGGTCTACGCGTCTGTGTCGATCTTCGAGCAGTGAATTAGGCCGTAACCTCTGACAAGTATCCACTGCCCACGTCAGAGGAACTCACAGCGCAGTTCTATGGTTCCATCCTGTTCTCGAAACTGGACCTTCGACAGGGCTATCTACAGGTTCCCCTCCACCCCAGCAGCAGGGACCTCACTGCTTTTGTGACACATGCTGGCGTCTTTCGGTACACCAGGATGCCATTTGGACTTAGCTCTGCACCCAGCTGCTTCCAAAAGGTGATGGCCTCTGTGCTCGCGGGCATTCCTGGGGTGGCCATCTACTTGCATGACATCGTTGTGCATGGGCCCTCGACCTCCACTCACGACGAACGCCTTCACAGAGTTTTCACAGCTCTAGCAAAACACAAGTTCACACTGAATGGCGAAAAGTGTGTCTTTGCTGTTTCAGAGATCGAATTTGTGGGGTTTCGGTTGTCGGCTGACAGTATATCCCCACTCCAGTCAAACGTGGATGCCATTCACAGCATCCCAGAACCCAGCTCTGCAGCACAGGTTGCCTCCTTCCTTGGCATGACTGGGTACTACCTGAAGTTTTTGCCCCAGTACTCAGCCACCACAGCCCCACTGCGCCAGCTCCTGCGAAAGGATGAGCCCTGGGTGTGGTCACAAGCCTGTACGGAAGCTGTTCGCCTCCTCAAATCGCAGCTCACGTCGCCTCCAGTGTTGGCTCACTTTGACGTCGCCAGCCCCACCCTCGTCACCTGCGACGCGTCCGCTGCAGCTGTGGGGGCGGTGTTATCGCAGATACAGAATGGAGTGGAGAAACCAATCGCCTTTGCCTCCCGAGCCCTTAGCCCCACCGAACAGAAGTACTCAGTAGGCGAGCGTGAGGCGCTGGCGTGCGTCTGGGCATGTGAGCGGTGGCACCTGTACATGTATGGCCGTGCCTTCACCCTGCGAACCGATCACCAGGCTCTCACTGCCCTGCTGTCAACATCCGGCACGGGCCACAGACCACTGCGTCTACACCGCTGGTCTGACCACCTCCGCCAATACAATTTCAGTCTCCAGTTCACACCAGGACGTGACAATGTTGCTGCAGATCTGCTCTCCCGCACTGTCTCTGCCCCAGCCCCACTCGTCGGGTCTGAACAAGTGGAACAGGATATCGTCCAGATGCTGCACACGCCTCTCCAAACCACAGTCTCTCTCCAGGAGCTCAAAGAGGCCTCTGAACAGGATCCGGCCCTCTCCCAGCTGTGCACCTTCATCAGAGATGGCTGGCCTCGCAAGGTGCCTGAGGAACTGTCTGCCTACTCCAGAGTTAAAGAGGAGCTCTCCTGCTGGAATGACTCCTGTGTTGCACATGGGCTCTGCACTGTGGTCCCAAGTGCCCTTCGTGCGCGTGTTTTATCCATGGCGCATGAGGGCCACTTGGGCATAGTGAAGCTCAAACAACGATGCCGAGACCTAGTGTGGTGGCCGGGTATCGACAGGGAAATCGAGGCCCTGGTCAAGGACTGTGCAGCCTGCCTTGTAAGTGGCAAGACTGGCCACCAAGCTCCCCACCCCTGCAACCCCTTGCCTGGCCCTCTCAGCCCTGGGAGCACCTGCAGCTGGACGTCTGCGGGGAGATCCATGGTGTCCCCCACCATCAACGGTTCCTCGTGGTGACCTATGACCTGCACTCAAAATGGCCAGAGGTCACTGCCGTGGGCTCCGTCACCTCTTGGGTCATCATTGATATCCTTGAGTCCCTCTTCTCCCGCTGGGGGCATCCAAAGGCCATCACCACAGACAATGGCCACCAAATGGTCTCTTCGGAACTCTCCTCTTACCTTGAGAGCAAGGGCATCCGTCACATTCGCACAGCATACTACCACCCCGAGTCAAATGGGGGGTGGAGCGTTTTAACCAGACACTGAAAAATGGCCTCAGAACACACCTATCCCAGGGGTGTGCGTTTGACAAGGCCCTCCTCCACACACTGCTGCACTACAGAGCCTCCCAGCATTCCACTACAGGGGTCTCACCCGCATCCCTCATGCTAGGCCGTGAGCTCATGCTGCCCCTTGGCAGGCTCCGCCCCTCGCTAGCTCAGAGCTCTGCTCCACCGGCTCAAACCACAGTCGCTAGACAGCAGGAGAAGATGAAACTCCACTTCGACCAGTCGAAGAGGGCCAAGGCGCCCAACATCTCAGTCTCCGATTGGGTCAGAGTCCGCAGGCCTCACCGCAATAATAAGATGGCGTCATTCTGGTCCTCCCCTCTCCAAATCAGCCGCCAACTTGGACCAGCCACTTTCTGCCTCACTGACGGCTCTCGGTGGCATGCCAGCCGCCTTCGGAAGGTGCCAGCACCCCCTGATGCGGGATTATACAGACCTAACCCCCAAGCCTTACCCCCAGAGTGGCGGGATGCCAGCCAACCCTCAAGCAGATGTTGTGCCTCAGCCTGCTCCTCACCAGTCCCCACTTCGGTCTGCTCTTCACCAGTCCACACCTCGGCCTGTTCGTACACGTTCTCGCCCTGGCCATCTACAGGACTTTGTCACTACATTTCATGTTTGAAATTCTGTGAGGGGGAGGAAATGTTATGTCTGACATTTGGTGATAGGTACTCGATTGCCTTGGCCTGAGCACATGGAGTTTGATAGTGCTGTTATCATTGTATTGTGTATAGGTATTCGATTGCTTGTGCCTGGAAGTGTGTATGTGTGGCAGCCATTATAAAAGCAGCATGAACTGAACTCACTGACGGTCTCTGGATTATCTTTGCAAACGCAACACTCGGGCCTCCTGATTACACAGCCACTGGTCTGCAGCTTTGCTCCTATTTCCCCGCCCCTATTGAGTAGATTGGGTCTATACTCTCTGGAGTTTAGAAGAATGAGAGGTGATCTCATTGAAACATGCAAGATTCTGAGGGGGATTGACAGGATAGATGCTGAGAGGTTGTTTCCCCTGGCTGGAGAGTCTAGAACTAGGGGGCATCGTCTCAGGATAAGGGGTCGGCCATTTAAGACTGAGATGAGGAGGAATTTCTTCACTCAGAGGGTTGTGAATCTTTGGAATTCTCTACCCCAGAGGGCTGTGAATGCTGAGTCTTTGAGTATATTCAAGGCTGAGATAGATAGATTTTTGAACTCTATGGGAATCAAAGGATATGGAGATCGGGCGGGAAAGTGAAGTTGAGGTCGATGATCAGCCACGATCTTACTGAATGGCAGAGCAGGCCCGAGGGACCGTATGGCCTACTCCTGCTCCTAATTCTTATGTTCTTATTCCTAGTACTTGCCAGGGGACAGACCTGCACCAGGAAATTTGGACACCCTGGTCCTGCCCAACCCGCCAGTACATTTCATCAGTCTGCCAACAGCTACTACTACCACCATTATATTGGGCCTTTAACTAGTAAACATCCCAAGATGCTTCACAAAGGAGGAACAAATAGTAAGCAGCAGTAGAAAACTTAGTGGAACTGATTGAAGGAAAGGAAAAGACTTGCAGTTATATATCGTCTTCCACAACCTCAGGACCTCCCAAGACGCTTTACAACCAATGAAGTAATTTTGAAGAGTAGTCACTGTTGTAACGTCTCATCCGAAAGACGTTAAAGATGTAAGATGGAAAATCAAACAAGATGGTCCAATTAAATGGAGTGGAACCAGAATGGAACCAAGCTACATTAAACAAGGCAATACAATGGTCACTATGGTAACCGTGGGTGATAATCTACCAATGGGTCATTCAACATGGCTGCAGGCAATGGAGCAACAACTCAAATACAGGCTGTTTCATCCATTTATAACGTGAAATTTCCCATGACACAAACATTTAGAACAAATATACTTGTGCAGTTCACCTCAGTACTGCACTGAAGTGTCAGCCTAGATTTTGTGCTCAAGTCTCTGGAGTGGGGACTTGAACCCACAACCTTCTAGAAGATGGAGGTGAGCGTGCTGCCACTGAGCTAAGGCTAACTAGGCAGGGTCCAAGAGGTCGGTTTTGAGGAGGCTTTTGAAATTAGTGAACGAGGTAGCAGCGCAGAGGGGTTTAGGGAGGGGGTTCTGGAGAATAAGGCCGAAATGGGTGAAAGCTCTTCTGCCAGGTAGAGTTAAGGAAAGTGGGAAGCACAAGAGGCCAGCATCAGAAGAATGAAGGGCACAAACTGGGATGCGGTGCTGAAGGAAGTCGTGGAGATAGAATGGGGCGAGGTTATTGTAAATAAGAATGAGGATTTTGAATTCAATGCATTGGGGGACAGAGTGCCAGTGGAGGTTGGCGAGGACAGGGGTGATGTTTGAGCGCAACAAGCTGTGGGCACCAGAGCTTTGGTGTTGGTGATGAGCGAGGCTCAGAAGGCCAGCAAAGAAGCAGCCAGAGAAGTTGAGTCTGAAAGCATCAATAAAGGTTTCAGTGGCTGAGGGCGGGTTGAAATAGGGCGGTTTGGGGTGGGGGGGGGACGCCATTGTTGCAGAGGTGATAGTGGTATCCACAACCAATAGGATATTGGGTTTAAAGCTCAGCTCAGGGTTGAACAGGGAACCGAGGTTGTGCACCATTTAGTTCAGCCTGAGTGAGCTGCTGGAAGAGGGCCAGGGTGTGGAGTATTTGGCAGGAGCTGAATCTGATGGTTTAGGATGTTCAGCCGGAGAAAATTGTGGCAAATCTAAGAATTGGTGTTGAACAAGCTACCTGACATCGCAGTGAAAGAAAGAAAGAACATTTTCAGACAATTTGCACACAGCAAGGTCCCACAAACAGCAATGAAATAATAACCAGATGATCTGTTTTTTTTAATAATGTTGGTTGAAGGATAAATATTGGCTAGGAGAGATTGCCCCAGCTCTTCTTCGAATAGTGCCGGAGATCTTTAATGTCCATCTGAAGGACAGAAGGGGCCTCAGATAATAGTCTCATCCAAAAGACAGCACATCCAACAGTGCAGCACTCCCTCAGTACTGAACTGGGAGTGTCAGCCTAGATTAAGTGCTCAAGTCTCTGGAGTGAGACTTGAACCCACAACCTTCTAACGCAGAAGCAAGCATGCTGGATACCATGGCTATCCATTGAAGCCAAGGTCACTGGGGGTACCATGGCTATCCACTGCGCCAAGGTCACTGGGGGTACCATGGCTATCCACTGTAGCCATAGGTCACTGGGGTACCATGGCTATCCACTGTAGCCATAGTTCACTGGGGATACCATGGCTATCCACTGCGCCAAGGTCACTGGGGTACCATGGCTATCTATTCCAGCCACGGTCACTGGGGGTCCATGACTATCCACTTCAGCAATGTCTATTGGTGTCCATGACTGCTTGTCCACTAGCCCAAGGACAAGAAGTGAAAGGTAACACAGAAGGACAAGAAAAGACCTGTTGGTCCATCAACCTATCCCATCCTGGGATGTGAGACCTCTGCACACCATCATCCCCCTTCTACTCCCCACCTAAGCAACTATATAATTTCCTCAGTGAGGCTCCTTAAATCCTTCTCCATTGACCCCTCCACCCTCACCTCCAACAACAAGTGTGCGGAGCTCATGGACTTCTTTGACAATAAGATTGAGACCATCTGTTCAGCTCCTTCTGCTGCATCCCTCCCTTCCCCTTACCCACTAAACCAAGGATCCCCCGCCCGAGCCCTGAACTTGCATCTTTCTCTCCTATCTCCCCTCATGCCCTCTTCAAGCTGATCTTGTCCATGAGACCGACTTCCTGCTCTCAACTCTATTCCCACTAAACTGCTGACTGCCCAAGTCCCTTTCCTGGCTCCCATGTTAGCTGATGCTCTCCTTTTTAAATCTGCCGTCATCACCCCTCTCCTCATAAAACCTTGACCCCTCTGACCTTGCAAACTACCGCCTCATATCTAATCTCCCTTTCCGCTCAAAAGTCCTCTCTAATGTCTTGCCACCTTCCAAATCTGTGCCCATCTAGCCGCAACTTCATGTTTGAACCTCTCCAAAAAGGTTTCCGCCCCTGCCACAGCACTGAAACGTCACAAATCAAAATCACAAATGTCATCCTCTGTGACCGTGACCATAACTCATTCATCTCAAGCTCTCTGCAGCCATTGACATGGCTGACCACACCATCCTCCTCCAATACCTTGTCCAGATGAGTGGGACTGCCCTCACCTGCTTCCACTATTACCTATCCAGTCTTAGTCAGAGAATCGCAACAACAACAACTTGTATTTATATAGCACCTTTAATGTAGTAAAACATCCCAAGGCGCTTCACAGGAGTATTTTAAGACAAAAAATCTCCTGCAATGGCTTCTCCTCCCGCTCCCGCACCAATACCTCTGGAGTCCTTCAAGGATCTATCCATGACCCCCTCTTGCTTATCACCTCTATGCTGCCCCTCGGTGACACCAGCCAAAGACATGATGTTAGGCTCCACATGTATACTGATGGCACCCAACTCTACCTCACCACCACCTCCCTCGACCCCTCCATGGCCTCTGTGTTGTCAAATGCTTGTCCGACATCCAATCCTGGATGGGCCGCAATTTCCTCCAATCAAACATCGGGAAGACTGACTGGCCTCAATAGTAACCTGCCTATGACAAGAAGGTCGGTGGTGGTGGGGGTGGGGGGTGGGTGCATTCCCAACCTGCCGTGTATGCAATTGGGAATCAGATTTAAATTCCCCAGGGCTCGGGAAACCTGGCAGTGAAATGAAGGCAGGAGCAGCCGGCTCCAGAAGGTAAGTGCTTGTTATAGCACTCCTTGTGGGCCAGGAGGAGCAGGATCAGTGGCCTCTGTTGTGTATGTACCTTTAAGAGAATAACTGGTCTCAGACTGCAGTACCGGCAGTGACCACCCCTGTATAAAAGGCGCTAGTGTGCCTCTGTTGTTTTCAGTTTTACTATTAACTTCCATCAGTAAAGACTTGTGTTGTTCAACTCCTGCTGTCTGTGTCTCAATCATTCATGGACATAATACTGGTGACGAGCAGATACGAACCTACCTACAGTCTGCACCACCTCCTGGGATCCACTCCTACAGCGAAGTGAGCAGAGGTCGAGGCCAGAAAGAAAAGAAAGTAAGAGGCAGTAGAAACGGGTGTCGACCGTGGGCATCCGCCCCTGTGTAGCGGAGTTGAAGATTGCTTGAGAAGCTGTCGGAAGCGGGTCCTGGTTCCTGTCGACGGTGCTTCAGCTAATCGGGCTAGTGGCAGGTAGTGCACTGATCCTTCCTGGGCTGCAGCGGTCGTGAACTCGAGCGGGTGGCTTGCAACGGGGACGAGCAGCGTTGTCGGGAAGAAGAGAGAGAGAGGGTGGAGCACACAGGGCGCAGCCGGTGCTACGAAGCCAGGCTGCACATAGACCATGGAAGAGGGAGGCAAGAGTCCCACAGGGTTGTTCCACGATGGGAAAATAATAAAAAAAAAGAAATATTAAACGCGCAAGAAACCGCGAGGAGCTGCGGGTTGCAACGGGAACCGCGGAAAGCAGCGCTAGAAACAGCGGGGAAGAAGGCAAAGCGCGGGAGGCGCCATCTTAATCAGCGGGGAAGAAGGCAAAGCGCGTGAGGCGCCATTTTCTTAAATCGGGGAAGAAGGCAAAGCGCGGGAGGCGCCATTTTAGATTTGCAAGATGCCGAAGACTGGCTGTATCACTGCTTTTGATAATACAATAGAGGACTGGACCACGTATGCGGAAAGAGTCGAGGTATATTTCGAGGCAAACGAAATAGCTGATGAGAAAAAGGCATCGGTATTGCTAAACTTAATGGGCGCTAGAACGTACGGCCTATTGCGGGACCTGATTACTCCAGCCAAACCGAAGGCGAAGAGTTTTAACGAAATTGTTGCTGTCCTACAGGAACACCTAAACCCTGCACCGCTGTTGATCGCAGAAAGATTTAAATTCCACAGGAGAACTCAGCATAAAGATGAGAGCAATGCTGAGTACCTTACGGAACTACGCAAGCTATCAAAGCACTGCCAGTTCGGAGAAGGACTGGCAGATACCCTAAGGGACAAATTTGTCTGTGGACTCCTGAGTGAAGGAACACAGAAGAAGTTACTAACAGAGAAAGAGCTGACGCTAGATAAGGCTTTCAGCGTGGCAGTATCGTATGAAGCAGCAGCCAGGGGAGCTGCAGAAATTCAACAAAAGCCACAGGAACACGGCACCCATGAAATGACACGGGGATTTGCAAAATGTTATCGCTGCGGCAGAACTAACCATGACCAGAAGGACTGCTGGTCCAAAGACAAAATATGCAGGCAATGCGGAAAGATGGGACACATTGCACGAGTTTGCAGGTCTGGGAAGAAGACCAGCGACAACAAAAAGGCTACTAAGGGAGCATACAAGAAAGTACAAAAGATGATGGACAGTAGTTCCGAAGACCAGATGAGCGATAGTGAATCCGGGAACAGGAGACTAAGCTGTCTCAAACTTCACAATATAATCACAAAAGAGGATCACCGAACCATTTGGGTCACCCTCACGATAGCAGGGTCACAAGTTAAAATGGAATTGGATACAGGATCAGCGCTAACCATCATGAATCGACGAGACTACAAGCGGCTATTCTCACACATACCCTTGAGAGAGACATCCATCGTCTTGACGACGTATACGGGGCAAAAAGTATACCCCAGAGGAAAAATAAGGGTGCCTGTCGAATACGACGGCAAGAAAATACGGAAATTGTATCTCTACATACTGCCAAATGGTGGACCACCGTTATTGGGACGTGAATGGATCAGGAAGATAAACTTAGATTGGTATTCCATTCATGCAATGACGGTGGATGGTAAAAAAGATGAAGACGTCACTCCTGGACGATTGTCAACAATCTTAGCTAACGCCAAAGAGGTATTTCAACAAGAACTGGGCACGCTTAAAGGCGTAACCGCCTCGATAAAAATAGAAGAGACTGCAGTTCCCAAGTTTTTCAAAGCAAGACCGGTACCATATGCAATTCGCCCAGCCGTCGAGGCAGAGCTGGAGAATCTGGAGAAGGCGGGCGTGTTGTCTAAGGTCGACTGGAGCGAGTGGGCGACGCCCATCGTTCCTGTCATGAAGAAAACGTTAAGCAATAAGTCCGGGGAGCCAAGGAAGATTCGCATCTGTGGGGATTTCAAGGTGACGGTGAACCCAGTCCTTCACACAGTACAATATCTTCCTCCAAGGATAGAAGACATCTTCGCCTCACTGTCTGGAGGGAATCGTTTTACAAAAATTGACCTACCACAAGCATATTTGCAGATGGAGGTTGAAGAGTCCACTAGGAAGTATCTCACGATAAACACTCACAAAGGTCTTTACCAGTATCATCGATTGGTATTCGGAGTAACATCGGCTCCGGCGATATGGCAAAGAGCGATGGAACAAGTCCTGCAAGGGATTCCGGGGACTCAGTGTTATTTGGACGACATCCTTGTGACAGGTGAAGATGACAGTGAACACCTTAACAACCTAGAACAGGTGCTCACTAGACTACGGGAACATGGGCTACGAGCCAACCGCCCCAAGTGTGAGTTTTTTAAGAAACAGATATCGTATTGTGGCCACGTGATTGATGAAGAGGGGTTACATAAGTCCCCTGACAAAATTGAAGCGGTTGTTAAGGCCCCAGCACCTGAAAATGTGTCGCAACTGAGGTCATTCTTCGGATTGGTGAATTACTACCATAAGTCTTTGCCGAATTTGTCGACAATTCTGCACCCACTGAACGCCCTGCTACGAACGGGGGTAGCATGGAAATGGAGCGATGATTGTAAGCGGGCCTTTCAGAAGAGTAAGCACTTAATCACTTCAAGGGAAGTATTGGCTCACTACAACCCAGCACTGCCGATCAGACTGGCATGTGATGTCTCTCCCTACGGCATTGGGGCGGTACTGTCACATAAATTCCTTGATGGTTTAGAGAGGCCGATAGCTTTTGCGTCACGCTCGTTAACTTCTGCTGAGCGTAACTACGCCCAGATTGACAGAGAGGCCCTCAGCCTAGTGTGGGGGGTGAAGAAGTTCAATCACTACCTGCACGGTCAAAAATTTACTCTACTAACCGATCATCAACCTCTTGTCTCCATTTTCAACCCTCAGAAGGGCGTACCGATAATGACAGCACAACGGCTGCAGAGGTGGTCCCTTTTCCTAGGGGCACACCAATATGACATCGAGTACAAAGGAACTAAACAGCATGGAAATGCTGATGGATTGTCACGCCTAACGTTGCCGACGGTGGAAGAAGAAGACCTTGCAGTGGATCCAATGGAGTTATTCCACTCGACCATAGTCGAATGTCTCCCTGTGACGAATGCAAACATAGAAAAGGAAACACGGAATGACCCAACACTATCACGGGTCTATGATTTAACGGTGAAGGGATGGCCAGCACATGGCGAACCACTGCTGCCAGCATTCTCGCCGAGAAGAGAACAGCTGTCAGTGTGCAGAGGAACCTTGATGTGTGGATCCAGAGTAGTAATTCCACCTAAGTTGACGGATAGAGTGCTCAATGAGCTTCATGAGGGTCATCTGGGTGGGGTAAAAATGAAGAACTTAGCCAGAGCGTTTGTGTGGTGGCCGGGAATCGATAGAGAAATCGAAGAGATGACCAAGAGCTGTGCAGGATGCCAGAAGGTCCAAAACGCCCCACCACAAGCTCCTCTGCATCCATGGGAGTGGCCCTCATCTCCATGGCAAAGGGTGCACATTGATTTTGCTGGTCCCTTCATGGACTCGATGTTTTTAATTGCGGTGGATGCACATTCAAAGTGGCCAGAGGTAATAAAAATGCCCTCAACCACCACGGAAAAAACTATCACAGTTTTACGAACCATATTCGCCAGGAATGGGCTGCCTGAACAGATTTAGTCTGACAATGGACCACAGTTTGTGTCTGAAGAGTTCCGGAGGTTCTTAAAGAACAAAGGTGTTAAGCATTACACATTTGCCCCATATCATCCAGCCACTAATGGATTGGCCAAGAGGTTTGTCCAAACATTCAAGAAAGCTATAAAGGCAATGTGTAATGAAGATATACCCCTACAACACAAGGTGGACAACTTCTTGTTTGCCTACTGGAATGCGACACATGCAGTTACCTACCAAACTCCAGCCATGATGTTCTTCAATCGAAGACTACGATGCCGCTTGGATTTGGTTAAGCCAAATGTCCGAAGAGATGTGGAGAACAGGCAGTTTCAGAATATGAATGAAAGGCCGACCAGGAGTTTTAAGATAGGTAAACCAGTTTTGGCCCGGGACTACCGCACTGAGAAATGGCAGCCAGGAACAATTTGTACACGGCAAGGACCTCTCATGTATACCGTGGACGTTGGAGAGAGCATTGTAAGACACCATGCTGACCAGATTCTAGAGTCACTGGAAAACGTCAACTCCACACCACGATCTGATACACCTGGCAATGAAATCGACGTACCAATTGCAGCTACCGCAGAACCGGTGATATTGGAAGCAGATGAACCAAACAACGACATTGATCCCGACTCAACATTGCCAGAAGAACCTGATACCCCAAAGAGGCGTTATCCAGACTGAATCAGGAAGCCTCCTCAAAGACTGAACTTATAATTGCTTAAACTTAACCAATGTATCTAGCAACCGTAATTGTGATTGTAATTAGTTATCATTTAGTTGTTAAATGAATGTTATGTTCTGTTTATCTAAAAGGGGAGGAATTGTTGTGTATGTACCTTTAAGAGAATAACTGGTCTCAGACTGCAGTACCGGCAGTGACCACCACTGTATAAAAGGCGCTAGTGAGCCTCTGTTGTTTTCAGTTTCACTATTGACTTCCATCAGTAAAGACTTGTTTTGTTCAACTCCTGCTGTCCGTGTCTCAATCATTCACGGACATAATAGCCTCTCCCCCACCAAGCCCTGATTTGTAGCTCCCTCCTTCCTGATTGTCAGGGACCAGTCCCCCGCCGTCTAGGCCCTGAGCTCTGAAATTCCCTCCTTAAACCTGTTAGCCTCTCCACCTCTCGCTCCTCCTTTAAGACGCCCCTTAAAACCTACGGTCGGGATTTTTCTCACCTCGGCAGGTCAGTGCCGATGACATCTGTGGCGGGTCCCAGCCCCGCTGCTGCCTCCATCCCGCTGTCTGAAATTAACTTCCCTTAATTGGGCTTGCTAAGCCCACCCAGCGCGTTTCCTGGCCAATTCGAGGAAGCGGGTCTGGTGACGTCATTTGATCGTCATCAGCTGGTTCCCTTAAAGGGACCGTGGCCAACTTTCTTTTGACATTTGTGTTGTCAGTGTTCTACAGCATTGAGGTGCTGCAAACCCTGACAATCACTGCACAGAGGTTCTCACATGACTCTCTCCATATGCTTATGGAGGGTGTTACAGCACGCAGGGAGGTCCTCTTCCCTTCCCATGGGTGGACGAGATCTCCCCATGATATCAACACAGCCTGGTTGCACATTGCACAGGAGGGCACAAGCAGGGATGTGGTCAGGAGGACCTGGGGACAGTGCCGCAAACGTTTCAATTATCTCATTAGATCATGAAACATTAGTACAAAGCCACACTCAACTTCCTCCTGCTGTGCCTCTCATCACATCCCCATTACTCTGCCTTCCCAACCCTACCCCTGCACATCCTTACTCACACCAACTTACCTTGCAGCTCCACCCATCCCTCTCTATTGATATTATCACATCCCTATCTCACTAGCCACCCCTCACAATCACTCTCATCCTAGTGCAGTCATACCAACTAACAACACACAAGGGTAGCCACTTGGGTGTTTTATGTAATGTTCATGTAAAGTTTCTGTTAATGTGGTGTCAAACATTGAAACCTTTATTTTCAACACTTTGCGTTCTTGGGCAGATTTGTGTGCACCTTTGGAAGTGGCTTAGTGAGTTGCAGTGAATGGTGAGACATAACGGTACCACCACCCCCCCCCCCCCGCAATGGTGATGAGTGTGAAAGGAATGGCTTGGACATTGTAGGGATGCTTTATGGTGTTGGTGTGGGGTGGCGCCAACCTGGTGCATCATGTGGCAGCCAGGGTGTACAGTGTCAGGTGAAGTAAATGTGGCCATGGTGAGGTCATCCCTGGCCTCCCAGCCAGCAATGTGGTCAGGTGCTGATGCCCTCTGTCCTGTGCAGCATCAGTTGATTGCAGAGAAGGTTAATGTTGTTGTTGATGCTGTTGGTGTGCCTGGTGCTGCTGGTGTTGGGGCTGATCATGGTGCGATTCTGAGGACCAAGGTGAAAGAATATAAAGGGCACCCATGTTGATGGAATAGATGGCAGGTGAAGTTGAGATGACAGAAGTGATCGGTCAATGGTGAGAGAGGTTATTCCAATGAAGTGACACTGGACAGAGAGTTTGCTCCAAACACTTGCAACCTGCATAAAGTTCAATCTGTCTTCCAAATGCAGTAAGCAACGGCTTCTGAGCTTGGAAAGTGAAGAGCTGTGAGGTGGGAGCTTTTATAGCACATTTCAAGCTGTCAACTAATCAGCTGATTCAATGGCCATTCATCTCCTGCCTCAGCTTAACAGACGTGATCCCCGAGCAGCGAAGACCCCGTGGGTGAGCACATAAAGTCAAAAGGTGAGCTAAAATGTATTCTTAATGATGTCTAAATAAGGTCAGAATGAGTTTAATTGGGTCCCCCGCCGCTGCGTGTTGGGTCTGCTCAGCGCTGACAGACCTGGCATTGGGAAAGGCGCGTGGCAGCGGGTTCACAGTGGGACCCCAACCTGCTGTGAAAAAGAACCACTTTCCCACCCGACCTGCTACAGATCCCACCCACTGACCCCCCCGGAAAATTCCGGCCTACATCTTTGACCAAGCTTTTAGTCACTCCTCCAAATATCTGATTTCTCCTGGTGTCCTGGCCAACATTTATCCTCAACCAACATCTAAAACCGATGATTTGATCATTTATTTCATTGCTCTTTGTGGGACCTTGGTGTAAATTGGCTGCCACATTTCCTACATTATAACAATGACTACTCTTCAAAAAGTGCTTCATTGGCTGTAAAGAATATTGGGACGTCCTGAGGTTGTGAAAGGCGCTATAGACATGCAGGTCTTCCTTATTTTTTTCAAATCATTTAGTTCAGCAGCTCCTGAGTCTCGAGCAGTTGCCTTTCTTCCAGTTCCAACTGCAATTCCTACTCCTCACTCAAGCTCTGAGGATCACCGAGTGCTCCCTTCGACAGATGTTATTCAGGAGAACTCTGCAGGGGCAACTGGCCTTAGGTCGCCCTAGTCTTATCCTGATCTGATGCTTGGGCCGTTACCGATAGCCCATCCAAACACTGTTGCTTATTATTGAATCCCTTTGTGATTTGTTTTACAACTAAATGGCTTGCTAGGTCACTTCAGAGGATGGTGGGGGGCGGTGGGTGGGGGGCGGGGGCGGTGGGTGGGGGGAGGGAGTGGGGGGCGGTAGGTGGGGGGAGGGAGTGGGGGGCGGTAGGTGGGGGGAGGGGGTGGGGGGAGGGAGTGGGGGGCGGTAGGTGGGGGGAGGGGGCGGGGGTGGGGGGAGGGAGTGGGGGGCGGTAGGTGGGGGGAGGGGGCGGGGGTGGGGGGAGGGGCCGGTGGGTGGGGGCGGGGGCGGTGGGTGGAGGGAGGGAGTGGGGGGAGGTAGGTGGGGGGAGGGGGAGGGGGTGGGGGGAGGGAGTGGGGGGCAGTAGGTGGGGGGAGGGGCCGGTGGGTGGGGGGCGGGGGCGGTGGGTGGGGGGTGGGAGTGGGGGGCGGTAGGTGGGGGGAGGGGGCGTGGGTGGGGGGAGGGAGTGGGGGGAGGGGGCGGGGGCGGGGGGAGGGAGTGGGGGGCGGTAGGTGGGGGGAGGGGGCAGGGGGCGGTGGGTGGGGGCGGGGGCGGTGGGTGGAGGGAGGGAGTGGGGGGCGGTAGGTGGGGGGAGGGGGTGGGGGGAGGGAGTGGGGGGCGGTAGGTGGGGGGAGGGGCCGGTGGGTGGGGGGCAGGGGCGGTGGGTGGGGGGTGGGAGTGGGGGGCGGTAGCTGGGGGGAGGGGGAGGGGGTGGGGGGAGGGAGTGGGGGGCGGTAGGTGGGGGGAGGGGCCGGTGGGTGGGGGGCGGGGGCGGCGGGTGGGGGGTGGGAGTGGGGGGCGGTAGGTGGGGGGAGGGGGCGTGGGTGGGGGGAGGGAGTGGGGGGAGGGGGCGTGGGTGGGGGGAGGGGGCGGGGGTGGGGGGAGGGGGCGGTGGGTGATAAGTTCTTTTCCCTGAATCAGTTGGACTTTTACAAGAATCCAGCAGCTTTTCATGGTTATTTTTCTGGAGCCAGCTCCACACGTTACCAGATTTTTGTTTCTTCAATTCTTCCTCAATAAGTTTATTTCTGTACGACTCTCTAAGTTGGTAGATGTCTTGACGAGCTTCATCTAAAGGCTGCCTGCAGTTTATGAAAATGTTTTGTTGTTGTTGCATCTTTTGGTTTACTTTAAGTAATGAGCTGTGAGATTGCCTTGGTGAAAACCAATGTAATCATTTTCGAATGAACTGCCCAGTGAATTTCTGCAGGGGGCAATCCCACTCCTCTGCTCTGACAGCCCTTTTCCCAGAGTTTCCCAGAGTTTCTGAGGCTCGCTAGTGGCAGGTTCCCACGGAAATTCACCCCAACCTTTCCTTTAACTTGTGACGGTGACTGCATAACTGCCTTTTGTTTTGCATGTGCAGTATATCACACCACTTTGTTTCTGCTGAACTCTGATATGTATCTCGTGAGTAAATTGGAACACAACTCCCTTGATTCGATAAAGGGTGGAAAAGCATGATCCTATCTCTGTCATGGTTCAGCTCTTAAGTTATTTATTTTGCTTACTCATTCTCAGGTTGTGGGCGTCACTGGCATTTATTGCCCATCCCTAATTGCCCTTGAGAAGGTGGTGGTGAGCCGCCTTCTTGAACCGCTGCAGTCAGTGTGCTATTAGGGAGGGAGTTCCAGGATTTTGACCCAGCGACGATGAAGGAACGGCGATATAATTCCAAGTCAGGATGGTGTGTGCCCTGGGGGGGGAATCTTGGAGGTGGTGGTGTTCCCATGTGCCTGCTGCCCTTGTCCTTCTAGGTGGTAGAGGTCATGGGTTTGAGAGGTGCTGCCGAAGAAGCCTTGGTGACTACAGGCGCAAAACCAGCAGTGCCCCCCTCCCTCATTGTTTGCTCCGAAATATGCCCAAAGACCGGGTGCTAAATGAGCACTATTGGAATAACGGGGCCTATTTCACTGAGAGATGACCCAATTTATAGTTTCAAAATCACAAATTCTACGATGTAGAACTGGCACACATGGGGTGTTAGGAAAAAGAAGATACTGCGGATGCTGGAAATCTGAAATAAGAACAGAAAATGCTGGAAATACTCAGCAGGCCAGGCAGCATCTGTAGAGAGAGAAACAGAGTTAACGTTTCAGGTCTGTGACCCTTTGTCAGAACGAAGATTGGCACTGGTACTTTTGTTTTTGAAAACAAACCCTAATTTGACTCTCCAACAGAATTGTCTCATAACACAAGGCTTTATAATAATTGGCAATAGTTACGACAGAAAAGCCCAAATTCTCCTTTTTTCTTATCTGCCCATTTTGGCAGAATCCACGAGCAGGGAATGTGACTGGACTCATCCTGCTGTTGCCCTGGAACCCACAACTATTTCTGGAATGTGCTGCTGGCAGTGACAATGTGTGTTGAACACACCTGCCCAAAACATGCAAATTTAGGGGAATGGTGGGAAAGTGTCATCTGACATTAATGTCTTTTAGCAATGATTGGGTGTGCAAGACACAATTACATTCCTGGTGTCCGATGTTGCTAAAGAGCTGGGGGACGGGAGGGATTCTGAAACAAAAGGCTTGCCTTGGCTTAATGAAATCGATCTCAGAGCAAACGACTGCACTGGGCACGTGGAAGATTTAAAATAAATTTTAATTTAAAAAAAACACTTCAGCTGCCACCACCTGCCATGCCAGGCTGCAGCTGTTCTCTTATGTTGTTCAAGGTACAAGTGTTAGTCCTGGTATTAGTTTTAGTGCCAATATCAGTGTTTTACTAATATTATTGATAGTGCTGGAGCCAGTGTTAGAGCTGGTAGCTGTGTTAACATAGGAACATAGAAACAGGTGCAGGCCATTCTGCCCTTTGAGCCCATTCGGACAGACCATAGCTGATCTGTACCTCAACTCCATTTACCTGCCTTGGTTCTATATCCTGTAATACCCTCACCTAACAAAAATCTATCCATCTTAGTCTTGAAAGCTAAATTGACCCAGCCACAACAGCTTGTTGGGGGAGAGAGTTCCAGATTTTCACTATCCTTTGTGTGAAAAAAGTGCTTCCTGATCTCACTCCTAAATCGGCCTAGCTCTGATTTTAGGATTGTGCCCCCTTGCTCTGGATTCCCCCACCAGAGGAAATAGTTTCTCTGTATTTATCGAATCCCTTAATAATTTTAAACACAGTGATCAGATCACCCCTCAACCGTCTAAACACAAGAAATTACAAGCCATCCTTATGCAACCTATCCTCATAATTTAACCCTTTTAGCCCCGGTATCATTCTGGTGAATCTGCGCTGCACCCACTCCTTCCTGAGGTGCGGTGCCCAGAGCAGAACCCAGTACTCCAGATGAGGTCTGACCAAGGCTCTGTACAACTGAAGCATCACTTCCTCACTTTGGCATTCCAATCCCCTTGGCCAACATTCTATTAGCCTTTTTGATTGCTTGTTGTACCCTGTAGCCATCGGCGCAGAATCCATGGATTTTTAAAACCACAGACAGCGGTCTGTGCATTGGAGGGGTATATCAGAAAGCAGTTTGGATAGCTCTCTCTCTCTCCTGCCCTCCACACAACGGAACGTCAAGAGGAGCTGAGCCTTGCTCTTCCAACCGAGACAGACTTCGACTCAGACTGGGACTCGCATGCCGCAAGGCCGGTACGGAACCAGGTAGCCGAGATGGACGGGAGGAAGCTACAAGCAATATCAAGGGCAATCTAGCTAAGCATTGCCAAGCCTACACACCCACTAGATCACCTAGCTGTGTGAGGGGGTGCCTGTATGTTCCTACCAAACCAGAGTGGGTTTAGCGTTGGAAGGGTCCTGTGATAGTTTAGTTCACAGGAGGGTGTTTTTAGGCCGTAATAATTCAGCACGGCAGGGGCTTGTTGGACAAGCCAGGGTTGTTCTGTTTTAAACTGTACTGTTGTGTTCACACCGTTTGAACAGTATGCAAGTGGAGTGGTTTTGTCAACTTTAATAAACACTGTACAGATGAGCCCGAAAATGCTGTCCATGTTCAAATCTGTCCTCAGTAATCCCTATCATCCAGAACTTGTAGTAAGGGGGTTTGCGTGCTCGCTACGGGTGGGGTGAAACCACTTACAATAATTGGTGATTGCGGCAGGGCCTATAGGAAATTGGCCACAGCAGAAACCAGTTACAACCCATGCACGAGCTTTTAGTGATTTGTGTACATGGACACCCAAATCCCTTTGCTCCTCCACAGCTTGCCATAAGAAAATATTCCAATTTGTCTTTCTCAGAACAAAAGTGGACGATCTCACACTTCCTCACATTGAACTCCATCTGCCATAGTTTTGCCCATTCACTTAGTCTGTCCATGTCCCTTTACAACTTCCTACTCCCATCTACACAACTTACTGTGTCTCCTAATTTAGTGTCATTTGCAAACGTGGATAGACAACTCTATATTCCTTCATCCAAGTCATTGATATGGTGAAAAGCTGAGGCCCCAGTACAGATCCCTGGGACTTGTCACATAAGAACATAAGAAATAGGAGCAGGCCATTTGGCCCTTCGAGCCTGCACTGCCATTCAATGAGATCATGGCTGATCTTCTGCCTCAACTCCATTCACCGGCCCTATCGCCATAGCCCTTGATGCCCTTACTAGTCAGAAATCCAGCGACTTCTGTTTTGAATATACCCAATGACTGAGCCTCCACAGCCCCCTGGGGTAGAGAATTCCAAAGATTCACCACCCTCTGTGTGAAGAAATTTCTTCTCATCTCAGTCCTGAATGGTCTACTCTTTATCTTGAGGCTGTGGCCCCTGGTTCTAGACTCCCCAGCTAAGGGAAACATTCACCCAGCATCTACCCTATCAAGCCCTGTAATAATTTTGTATGCTTCAATGAGATCCCCTCTCATTCTTCTGAATTCAAGAGAATACAGGCCTAGTTTACTCAATCTCTTCTCATATGACAGTCCCGCCATCCCAGGAATCAATCTCATGAACCTTTGTTGCACTCCCTCTATGGCAAGTATATCCTTCCTTAGGTAAGGAGACCAAAATTGTACACAGTACTCCAGGTGTGGTCTCACCAAGGCCCTATATAAGTAGAGTAAGACTTCTTTACTCCTGTACTCAAATCCTCTTGTAATGAAGGCCAGCATACCATTTGCCTTCCTACTGGCTTGCGGCACCTGCACATTCACTTTCCGTGACTCATGTACAAGGACACCCAGGTCCCTTTGAGTATCTGCATTCCCCAATCTTTCACAATTTAGGAAATACTCTGCCTTCCTGTTTTTTCTACTAAAGTGGATAACTTCACATTTATCCACATTATATTCCATCTGCCATGTTCTTGCCCACTCATTGAGCCTGTCGAGATCCCCTTGAATCCTCTTCACAACTGACACTGCCACCTAGCTTTGTATCATCAGCATATTTGGAAATATTACATTTAGTCCCCTCATCCAAATCATTGATATAGATTGTGAATAGCTGGGGCCCAAGCACCGATCCTTGCAGCACCCCACTAGTCACAGCCTGCCATCCTGAAAAAGATCCGTTTATCCCTACTCTTTGTTTTCTGTCTGTTAACCAATTCTCAATCCATGCTAGTATATTACCCCCAATTCTATGTGCCCTAATTTTGTTCACCAACCTCTTGTGTGGGACCTTATCGAAGGTCTTATGAAAATCCAGATACACCACATCTACTGGTTCCCCTTTGTCTACTCCATTAGTTACATCCTCAAAGAACTCCAATAGGTTTGTCAAACAGGATTTCCCTTTCATAAATCACATCGCATCAATCAGAGAAAGAACCCTTTATCCCTTCTCTCTATCTCCTACCTCCCAACCACTGATGTCAGAAGGGTACCTGTAATTCCGTGCACTCTCATATTTGCTAATAATCTCTTGTGTGGAACCTTATTAGGTGACTTCTGGAATTCCAGATAGGCAACATTCATAGACACTCCCCTCTTCACCATGCTTGTGACCTCAAAAAATTGAAGTCAGATATGACCGACCCTTCACAAATCCATGCAAACTCTCTTTGATCAGCTGATACTTGTGATAGTACTGCTACCAATGTTGGAGTGAACTAATGTTTGTACTGATGTTTGTGTTAGAGCTGGTATCAGTGTTAGTTCTGGTATTTGGTTAGTGTTGGAGCTGGTATCAGTGTTAGTTCTGGTATTTGGTTAGTGTTGGAGCTGGTATCAGTGTTAGTTCTGGTATTTGGTTAGTGTTGGAGCTGGTATCAGTGTTAGTTCTGGTATTTGGTTAGTGTTGGAGCTGGTATCAGTGTTAGTTCTGGTATTTGGTTAGTGTTAGAGCTGGTATCAGTGTTAGTTCTGGTATTTGGTTAGTGTTGGAGCTGGTATCAGTATTAGTTCTGGTATTTGGTTAGTGTTGGAGCTGGTATCAGTGTTAGTTCTGGTATTTGGTTAGTGTTAGAGCTGGTATCAGTGTTAGTTCTGGTATTTGGTTAGAGTTAGAGCTGGTATCAGTGTTAGTTCTGGTATTTGGTTAGAGTTAGAGCTGGTATCAGTGTTAGTTCTGGTATTTGGTTAGTGTTAGAGCTGGTATCAGTGTTAGTTCTGGTATTTGGTTAGTGTTAGAGCTGGTATCAGTGTTAGTTCTGGTATTTGGTTAGTGTTGGAGCTGGTATCAGTGTTAGTTCTGGTATTTGGTTAGTGTTGGAGCTGGTATCAGTGTTAGTTCTGGTATTTGGTTAGTGTTGGAGCTGGTATCAGTATTAGTTCTGGTATTTGGTTAGTGTTAGAGCTGGTATCAGTGTTAGTTCTGGTATTTGGTTAGTGTTGGAGCTGGTATCAGTGTTCGTTCTGGTATTTGTTTAGTGTTGGAGCTGGTATCAGTGTTAGTTCTGGTATTTGGTTAGTGTTGGAGCTGGTATCAGTGTTCGTTCTGGTACTTGTTTAGTGTTAGAGCTGGTATCAGTATTAGTTCTGGTATTTGGTTAGTGTTGGAGCTGGTATCAGTGTTAGTTCTGGTATTTGGTTAGTGTTAGAGCTTGTATCAGTGTTAGTTCTGGTATTTGGTTAGTGTTAGAGCTGGTATCAGTGTTAGTTCTGGCATTTGGTTAGTGTTAGAGCTGGTATCAGTGTTCGTTCTGGTATTTGTTTAGTGTTAGAGCTGGTATCAGTGTTAGTTCTGGTATTTGGTTAGTGTTGGAGCTGGTATCAGTGTTAGTTCTGGTATTTGGTTAGTGTTGGAGCTGGTATCAGTGTTAGTTCTGGTATTTGGTTAGTGTTGGAGCTGGTATCAGTGTTAGTTCTGGTATTTGGTTAGTGTTGGAGCTGGTATCAGTGTTAGTTCTGGTATTTGGTTAGTGTTAGAGCTTGTATCAGTGTTAGTTCTGGTATTTGGTTAGTGTCAGAGCTGGTATCAGTGTTAGTTCTGGTATTTGGTTAGTGTTGGAGCTTGTATCAGTGTTAGTTCTGGTATTTGGTTAGTGTTGGAGCTGGTATCAGTGTTAGTTCTGGTATTTGGTTAGTGTTGGAGCTGGTATCAGTGTTAGTTCTGGTATTTGGTTAGTGTTAGAGCTGGTATCAGTGTTAGTTCTGGTATTTGGTCAGTGTTAGAGCTTGTATCAGTGTTAGTTCTGGTATTTGTTTAGTGTTGGAGCTGGTATCAGTATTAGTTCTGGTATTTGGTTAGTGTTGGAGCTGGTATCAGTATTAGTTCTGGTATTTGGTTAGTGTTGGAGCTGGTATCAGTATTAGTTCTGGTATTTGGTTAGTGTTGGAGCTGGTATCAGTGTTAGTTCTGGTATTTGGTTAGTGTTAGAGCTGGTATCAGTGTTAGTTCTGGTATTTGGTTAGTGTTGGAGCTGGTATCAGTGTTAGTTCTGGTATTTGGTTAGTGTTAGAGCTTGTATCAGTGTTAGTTCTGGTATTTGGTTAGTGTTGGAGCTGGTATCAGTATTAGTTCTGGTATTTGGTTAGTGTTAGAGTTGGTATCAGTGTTAGTTCTGGTATTTGGTTAGTGTTGGAGCTGGTATCAGTGTTAGTTCTGGTATTTGGTTAGTGCTGGAGCTGGTATCAGTGTTAGTTCTGGTATTTGGTTAGTGTTGGAGCTGGTATCAGTATTAGTTCTGGTATTTGGTTAGTGTTAGAGCTGGTATCAGTGTTAGTTCTGGTATTTGGTTAGTGTTAGAGCTTGTATCAGTGTTAGTTCTGGTATTTGGTTAGTGTTGGAGCTGGTATCAGTATTAGTTCTGGTATTTGGTTAGTGTTAGAGCTGGTATCAGTGTTAGTTCTGGTATTTGGTTAGTGTTAGAGCTGGTATCAGTGTTAGTTCTGGTATTTGGTTAGTGTTAGAGCTGGTATCAGTATTAGTTCTGGTATTTGGTTAGTGTTAGAGCTGGTATCAGTGTTAGTTCTGGTATTTGGTTAGTGTTGGAGCTGGTATCAGTATTAGTTCTGGTATTTGGTTAGTGTTAGAGCTGGTATCAGTGTTAGTTCTGGTATTTGGTTAGTGTTGGAGCAGGTATCAGTGTTAGTTCTGGTATTTGGTTAGTGTTAGAGCTGGTATCAGTGTTAGTTCTGGTATTTGGTTAGTGTTAGAGCTGGTATCAGTGTTAGTTCTGGTATTTGATTAGTGTTGGAGCTGGTATCAGTGTTAGTTCTGGTATTTGGTTAGTGTTAGAGCTGGTATCAGTGTTAGTTCTGGTATTTGTTTAGTGTTGGAGCTGGTATCAGTATTAGTTCTGGTATTTGGTTAGTGTTAGAGCTTGTATCAGTGTTAGTTCTGGTATTTGGTTAGTGTTGGAGCTGGTATCAGTATTAGTTCTGGTATTTGATGAGTGTTGGAGCTGGTATCAGTGTTAGTTCTGGTATTTGGTTAGCGTTAGAGTTGGTATCAGTGTTAGTTCTGGTATTTGGTTAGTGTTGGAGCTTGTATCAGTGTTAGTTCTGGTATTTGTTTAGTGTTGGAGCTGGTATCAGTGTTAGTTCTGGTATTTGGTTTGTGTTAGAGCTGGTATCAGTGTTAGCTCTGGTATTTGGTTAGTGTTGGAGCTGGTATCAGTGTTAGTTCTGGTATTTGGTTAGTGTTAGAGCTTGTATCAGTGTTAGTTCTGGTATTTGGTTAGTGTTAGAGCTGGTATCAGTGTTAGTTCTGGTATTTGGTTAGTGTTAGAGCTGGTATCAGTATTAGTTCTGGTATTTGGTTAGTGTTGGAGCTGGTATCAGTGTTAGTTCTGGTATTTGGTTAGTGTTAGAGCTGGTATCAGTATTAGTTCTGGTATTTGGTTAGTGTTAGAGCTTGTATCAGTGTTAGTTCTGGTATTTGGTTAGTGTTGGAGCTTGTATCAGTGTTAGTTCTGGTATTTGGTTAGTGTTAGAGCTGGTATCAGTGTTAGTTCTGGTACTTGGTTAGTGTTGGAGCTTGTATCAGTGTTAGTTCTGGTATTTGGTTAGTGTTAGAGCTTGTATCAGTGTTAGTTCTGGTATTTGGTGAGTGTTAGAGCTGGTATCAGTATTAGTTCTGGTATTTGGTTAGTGTTAGAGCTGGTATCAGTGTTAGTTCTGGTATTTGGTTAGTGTTAGAGCTGGTATCAGTATTAGTTCTGGTATTTGGTTAGTGTTAGAGCTGGTATCAGTGTTAGTTCTGGTATTTGGTTCGTGTTAGAGCTGGTATCAGTATTAGTTCTGGTATTTGGTTAGTGTTAGAGCTGGTATCAGTGTTAGTTCTGGTATTTGTTTAGTGTTAGAGCTTGTATCAGTGTTAGTTCTGGTATTCGGTTAGTGCTAGAGCTGGTATCAGTATTAATTCTGGTATTTGGTTAGTGTTAGAGCTGGTATCAGTATTAGTTCTGGTATTTGGTTAGTGTTGGAGCTGGTATCATTGTTAGTTCTGGTATTTGGTTGGCGTTAGAGTTGGTATCAGTGTTAGTTCTGGTATTTGGTTAGTGTTGGAGCTTGTATCAGTGTTAGTTCTGGTATTTGGTTGGTGTTGGAGCTGGTATCAGTGTTAGTTCTGGTATTTGGTTAGTGTTAGAGCTTGTATCAGTGTTAGTTCTGGTATTTGGTTTGTGTTGGAGCTGGTATCAGTGTTAATTCTGGTATTTGGTTAGTGTTGGAGCTGGTATCAGTATTAGTTCTGGTATTTGGTTAGTGTTGGAGCTGGTATCAGTGTTAGTTCTGGTATTTGTTCGTGTTAGAGCTTGTATCAGTGTTAGTTCTGGTATTTGGTTAGTGTTGGAGCTGGTATCAGTGTTAGTTCTGGTATTTGGTTAGTGTTGGAGCCGGTATCAGTGTTAGTTCTGGTATTTGGTTAGTGTTAGAGCTGGTATCAGTATTAGTTCTGGTATTTGGTTAGTGTTGGAGCTGGTATCAGTGTTAGTTCTGGTATTTGGTTAGTGTTAGAGCTGGTATCAGTGTTCGTTCTGGTATTTGGTTAGTGTTAGAGCTGGTATCAGTGTTAGTTCTGGTATTTGGTTAGTGTTAGAGCTGGTATCAGTATTAGTTCTGGTATTTGGTTAGTGTTAGAGCTGGTATCAGTGTTAGTTCTGGTATTTGTTTAGTGCTAGAGCTGGTATCAGTGTTAGTTCTGGTATTTGGTTAGTGTTGGAGCTGGTATCAGTGTTAGTTCTGGTATTTGTTCGTGTTAGAGCTTGTATCAGTGTTAGTTCTGGTATTTGGTTAGTGTTGGAGCTGGTATCAGTGTTAGTTCTGGTATTTGGTTAGTGTTGGAGCTGGTATCAGTGTTAGTTCTGGTATTTGGTTAGTGTTAGAGCTGGTATCAGTGTTAGTTCTGGTATTTGGTTAGTGTTGGAGCTGGTATCAGTATTAGTTCTGGGATTTGGTTAGTGTTGGAGCTGGTATCAGTGTTAGTTCTGGTATTTGGTTAGTGTTAGAGCTGGTATCAGTGTTAGTTCTGGTATTTGGTTAGAGTTAGAGCTGGTATCAGTGTTAGTTCTGGTATTTGGTTAGAGTTAGAGCTGGTATCAGTGTTAGTTCTGGTATTTGGTTAGTGTTAGAGCTGGTATCAGTGTTAGTTCTGGTATGTGGTTAGTGTTAGAGCTGGTATCAGTGTTAGTTCTGGTATTTGGTTAGTGTTGGAGCTGGTATCAGTGTTAGTTCTGGTATTTGGTTAGTGTTGGAGCTGGTATCAGTGTTAGTTCTGGTATTTGGTTAGTGTTGGAGCTGGTACCAGTATTAGTTCTGGTATTTGGTTAGTGTTAGAGCTGGTATCAGTGTTAGTTCTGGTATTTGGTTAGTGTTGGAGCTGGTATCAGTGTTTGTTCTGGTATTTGTTTAGTGTTGGAGCTGGTATCAGTGTTAGTTCTGGTATTTGGTTAGTGTTGGAGCTGGTATCAGTGTTCGTTCTGGTACTTGTTTAGTGTTAGAGCTGGTATCAGTATTAGTTCTGGTATTTGGTTAGTGTTGGAGCTGGTATCAGTGTTAGTTCTGGTATTTGGTTAGTGTTAGAGCTGGTATCAGTGTTAGTTCTGGTATTTGGTTAGTGTTAGAGCTTGTATCAGTGTTAGTTCTGGTATTTGGTTAGTGTTGGAGCTGGTATCAGTATTAGTTCTGGTATTTGGTTAGTGTTAGAGCTGGTATCAGTGTTAGTTCTGGTATTTGGTTAGTGTTAGAGCTGGTATCAGTGTTAGTTCTGGTATTTGGTTAGTGTTAGAGCTGGTATCAGTATTAGTTCTGGTATTTGGTTAGTGTTAGAGCTGGTATCAGTGTTAGTTCTGGTATTTGGTTAGTGTTGGAGCTGGTATCAGTATTAGTTCTGGTATTTGGTTAGTGTTAGAGCTGGTATCAGTGTTAGTTCTGGTATTTGGTTAGTGTTGGAGCAGGTATCAGTGTTAGTTCTGGTATTTGGTTAGTGTTAGAGCTGGTATCAGTGTTAGTTCTGGTATTTGGTTAGTGTTAGAGCTGGTATCAGTGTTAGTTCTGGTATTTGATTAGTGTTGGAGCTGGTATCAGTGTTAGTTCTGGTATTTGGTTAGTGTTAGAGCTGGTATCAGTGTTAGTTCTGATATTTGTTTAGTGTTGGAGCTGGTATCAGTATTAGTTCTGGTATTTGGTTAGTGTTAGAGCTTGTATCAGTGTTAGTTCTGGTATTTGGTTAGTGTTGGAGCTGGTATCAGTATTAGTTCTGGTATTTGGTTAGTGTTGGAGCTGGTATCAGTGTTAGTTCTGGTATTTGGTTAGCGTTAGGGTTGGTATCAGTGTTAGTTCTGGTATTTGGTTAGTGTTGGAGCTTGTATCAGTGTTAGTTCTGGTATTTGTTTAGTGTTGGAGCTGGTATCAGTGTTAGTTCTGGTATTTGGTTTGTGTTAGAGCTGGTATCAGTGTTAGTTCTGGTATTTGGTTAGTGTTGGAGCTGGTATCAGTGTTAGTTCTGGTATTTGGTTAGTGTTAGAGCTTGTATCAGTGTTAGTTCTGGTATTTGGTTAGTGTTAGAGCTGGTATCAGTGTTAGTTCTGGTATTTGGTTAGTGTTAGAGCTGGTATCAGTATTAGTTCTGGTTTTTGGTTAGTGTTGGAGCTGGTATCAGTGTTAATTCTGGTATTTGGTTAGTGTTAGAGCTGGTATCAGTATTAGTTCTGGTATTTGGTTAGTGTTAGAGCTTGTATCAGTGTTAGTTCTGGTATTTGGTTAGTGTTGGAGCTTGTATCAGTGTTAGTTCTGGTATTTGGTTAGTGTTAGAGCTGGTATCAGTGTTAGTTCTGGTACTTGGTTAGTGTTGGAGCTTGTATTAGTGTTAGTTCTGGTATTTGGTTAGTGTTAGAGCTTGTATCAGTGTTAGTTCTGGTATTTGGTGAGTGTTAGAGCTGGTATCAGTATTAGTTCTGGTATTTGCTTAGTGTTAGAGCTGGTATCAGTGTTAGTTCTGGTATTTGGTTCGTGTTAGAGCTGGTATCAGTATTAGTTCTGGTATTTGGTTAGTGTTAGAGCTGGTATCAGTGTTAGTTCTGGTATTTGGTTCGTGTTAGAGCTGGTATCAGTATTAGTTCTGGTATTTGGTTAGTGTTAGAGCTGGTATCAGTGTTAGTTCTGGTATTTGTTTAGTGTTAGAGCTTGTATCAGTGTTAGTTCTGGTATTTGGTTAGTGCTCGAGCTGGTATCAGTATTAGTTCTGGTATTTGGTTAGTGTTAGAGCTGGTATCAGTATTAGTTCTGGTATTTGGTTAGTGTTGGAGCTGGTATCAGTGTTAGTTCTGGTATTTGGTTGGCGTTAGAGTTGGTATCAGTGTTAGTTCTGGTATTTGGTTAGTGTTGGAGCTTGTATCAGTGTTAGTTCTGGTATTTGGTTAGTGTTGGAGCTGGTATCAGTGTTAGTTCTGGTATTTGGTTAGTGTTAGAGCTTGTATCAGTGTTAGTTCTGGTATTTGGTTAGTGTTGGAGCTGGTATCAGTGTTAATTCTGATATTTGGTTAGTGTTGGAGCTGGTATCAGTATTAGTTCTGGTATTTGGTTAGTGTTGGAGCTGGTATCAGTGTTAGTTCTGGTATTTGTTCGTGTTAGAGCTTGTATCAGTGTTAGTTCTGGTATTTGGTTAGTGTTGGAGCTGGTATCAGTGTTAGTTCTGGTATTTGGTTAGTGTTGGAGCTGGTATCAGTGTTAGTTCTGGTATTTGGTTAGTGTTAGAGCTGGTATCAGTATTAGTTCTGGTATTTGGTTAGTGTTGGAGCTGGTATCAGTGTTAGTTCTGGTATTTGGATAGTGTTAGAGCTGGTATCAGTGTTCGTTCTGGTATTTGGTTAGTGTTAGAGCTGGTATCAGTGTTAGTTCTGGTATTTGGTTAGTGTTAGAGCTGGTATCAGTATTAGTTCTGGTATTTGGTTAGTGTTAGAGCTGGTATCAGTGTTAGTTCTGGTATTTGTTTAGTGCTAGAGCTGGTATCAGTGTTAGTTCTGGTATTTGGTTAGTGTTAGAGCTGGTATCAGCATTAGTTCTGGTATTTGGTTAGTGTTGGAGCTGGTATCAGTGTTAGTTCTGGTATTTGGTTAGTGTTAGAGCTGGTATCAGTATTAGTTCTGGTATTTGGTTAGTGTTAGAGCTGGTATCAGTGTTAGTTCTGGTATTTGTTTAGTGTTAGAGCTGGTATCAGTATTAGTTCTGGTATTTGGTTAGTGTTAGAGTTGGTATCAGTGTTAGTTCTGGTATTTGGTTAGTGTTGGAGCTGGTATCAGTATTAGTTCTGGTATTTGGTTAGTGTTAGAGTTGGTATCAGTGTTAGTTCTGGTATTTGTTTAGTGTTGGAGCTGGTATCAGTGTTAGTTCTGGTACTTGGTTAGTGTTAGAGCTGGTATCAGTATTAGTTCTGGTATTTGATTAGTGTTAGAGCTGGTATCAGTGTTAGTTCTGGTATTTGGTTAGTGTTAGAGCTGGTATCAGTGTTAGTTCTGGTATTTGGTTAGTACTGGAGCTGGTATCAGTGTTAGTTCTGGTATTTGGTTAGTGTTAGAGCTGGTATCAGTATTAGTTCTGGTATTTGGTTAGTGTTAGAGCTGGTATCAGTATTAGTTCTGGTATTTGGTTAGTGTTGGAGCTGGTATCAGTGTTAGTTCTGGTATTTGGTTAGTGTTAGAGCTTGTATCAGTGTTAGTTCTGGTATTTGGTTAGTGTTAGAGCTGGTATCAGTGTTAGTTCTGGTATTTGGTTAGTGTTAGAGCTGGTATCAGTATTAGTTCTGGTATTTGGTTAGTGTTGGAGCTGGTATCAGTGTTAGTTCTGGTATTTGGTTAGTGTTAGAGCTGGTATCAGTATTAGTTCTGGTATTTGGTTAGTGTTAGAGCTTGTATCAGTGTTAGTTCTGGTATTTGGTTAGTGTTGGAGCTTGTATCAGTGTTAGTTCTGGTATTTGGTTAGTGTTAGAGCTGGTATCAGTGTTAGTTCTGGTACTTGGTTAGTGTTGGAGCTTGTATCAGTGTTACTTCTGGTATTTGGTTAGTGTTAGAGCTGGTATCAGTGTTAGTTCTGGTATTTGGTTCGTGTTAGAGCTGGTATCAGTATTAGTTCTGGTATTTGGTTAGTGTTAGAGCTGGTATCAGTGTTAGTTCTGGTATTTGTTTAGTGTTAGAGCTTGTATCAGTGTTAGTTCTGGTATTTGGTTAGTGCTAGAGCTGGTATCAGTATTAGTTCTGGTATTTGGTTAGTGTTAGAGCTGGTATCAGTATTAGTTCTGGTATTTGGTTAGTGTTGGAGCTGGTATCAGTGTTAGTTCTGGTATTTGGTTGGCGTTAGTGTTGGTATCAGTGTTAGTTCTGGTATTTGGTTAGTGTTGGAGCTTGTATCAGTGTTAGTTCTGGTATTTGGTTAGTGTTGGAGCTGGTATCAGTGTTAGTTCTGATATTTGGTTAGTGTTAGAGCTTGTATCAGTGTTAGTTCTGGTATTTGGTTAGTGTTGGAGCTGGTATCAGTGTTAATTCTGGTATTTGTTTAGTGTTGGAGCTGGTATCAGTGTTAGTTCTGGTATTTGGTTAGTGTTGGAGCTGGTATCAGTATTAGTTCTGGTATTTGGTTAGTGTTGGAGCTGGTATCAGTGTTAGTTCTGGTATTTGTTCGTGTTAGAGCTTGTATCAGTGTTAGTTCTGGTATTTGGTTAGTGTTGGAGCTGGTATCAGTGTTAGTTCTGGTATTTGGTTAGTGTTGGAGCTGGTATCAGTGTTAGTTCTGATATTTGGTTAGTGTTAGAGCTGGTATCAGTATTAGTTCTGGTATTTGGTTAGTGTTAGAGCTGGTATCAGTGTTAGTTCTGGTATTTGTTTAGTGTTAGAGCTGGTATCAGTATTAGTTCTGGTATTTGGTTAGTGTTAGAGTTGGTATCAGTGTTAGTTCTGGTATTTGGTTAGTGTTGGAGCTGGTATCAGTATTAGTTCTGGTATTTGGTTAGTGTTAGAGTTGGTATCAGTGTTAGTTCTGGTATTTGTTTAGTGTTGGAGCTGGTATCAGTGTTAGTTCTGGTATTTGGTTAGTGTTAGAGCTGGTATCAGTATTAGTTCTGGTATTTGATTAGTGTTAGAGCTGGTATCAGTGTTAGTTCTGGTATTTGGTTAGTGTTAGAGCTGGTATCAGTGTTAGTTCTGGTACTTGGTTAGTATTGGAGCTGGTATCAGTGTTAGTTCTGGTATTTGGTTAGTGTTAGAGCTGGTATCAGTATTAGTTCTGGTATTTGGTTAGTGTTAGAGCTGGTATCAGTATTAGTTCTGGTATTTGGTTAGTGTTGGAGCTGGTATCAGTGTTAGTTCTGGTATTTGGTTAGTGTTAGAGCTTGTATCAGTGTTAGTTCTGGTATTTGGTTAGTGTTAGAGCTGGTATCAGTGTTAGTTCTGGTATTTGGTTAGTGTTAGAGCTGGTATCAGTATTAGTTCTGGTATTTGGTTAGTGTTGGAGCTGGTATCAGTGTTAGTTCTGGTATTTGGTTAGTGTTAGAGCTGGTATCAGTATTAGTTCTGGTATTTGGTTAGTGTTAGAGCTTGTATCAGTGTTAGTTCTGGTATTTGGTTAGTGTTGGAGCTTGTATCAGTGTTAGTTCTGGTATTTGGTTAGTGTTAGAGCTGGTATCAGTGTTAGTTCTGGTACTTGGTTAGTGTTGGAGCTTGTATCAGTGTTAGTTCTGGTATTTGGTTAGTGTTAGAGCTGGTATCAGTGTTAGTTCTGGTATTTGGTTCGTGTTAGAGCTGGTATCAGTATTAGTTCTGGTATTTGGTTAGTGTTAGAGCTGGTATCAGTGTTAGTTCTGGTATTTGTTTAGTGTTAGAGCTTGTATCAGTGTTAGTTCTGGTATTTGGTTAGTGCTAGAGCTGGTATCAGTATTAGTTCTGGTATTTGGTTAGTGTTAGAGCTGGTATCAGTATTAGTTCTGGTATTTGGTTAGTGTTGGAGCTGGTATCAGTGTTAGTTCTGGTATTTGGTTGGCGTTAGTGTTGGTATCAGTGTTAGTTCTGGTATTTGGTTAGTGTTGGAGCTTGTATCAGTGTTAGTTCTGGTATTTGGTTAGTGTTGGAGCTGGTATCAGTGTTAGTTCTGATATTTGGTTAGTGTTAGAGCTTGTATCAGTGTTAGTTCTGGTATTTGGTTAGTGTTGGAGCTGGTATCAGTGTTAATTCTGGTATTTGTTTAGTGTTGGAGCTGGTATCAGTGTTAGTTCTGGTATTTGGTTAGTGTTGGAGCTGGTATCAGTATTAGTTCTGGTATTTGGTTAGTGTTGGAGCTGGTATCAGTGTTAGTTCTGGTATTTGTTCGTGTTAGAGCTTGTATCAGTGTTAGTTCTGGTATTTGGTTAGTGTTGGAGCTGGTATCAGTGTTAGTTCTGGTATTTGGTTAGTGTTGGAGCTGGTATCAGTGTTAGTTCTGGTATTTGGTTAGTGTTAGAGCTGGTATCAGTATTAGTTCTGGTATTTGGTTAGTGTTGGAGCTGGTATCAGTGTTAGTTCTGGTATTTGGTTAGTGTTGGAGCTGGTATCAGTGTTAGTTCTGGTATTTGGTTAGTGTTGGAGCTGGTACCAGTATTAGTTCTGGTATTTGGTTAGTGTTAGAGCTGGTATCAGTGTTAGTTCTGGTATTTGGTTAGTGTTGGAGCTGGTATCAGTGTTCGTTCTGGTATTTGTTTAGTGTTGGAGCTGGTATCAGTGTTAGTTCTGGTATTTGGTTAGTGTTGGAGCTGGTATCAGTGTTCGTTCTGGTACTTGTTTAGTGTTAGAGCTGGTATCAGTATTAGTTCTGGTATTTGGTTAGTGTTGGAGCTGGTATCAGTGTTAGTTCTGGTATTTGGTTAGTGTTAGAGCTTGTATCAGTGTTAGTTCTGGTATTTGGTTAGTGTTAGAGCTGGCATCAGTGTTAGTTCTGGCATTTGGTTAGTGTTAGAGCTGGTATCAGTGTTAGTTCTGGTATTTGGTTAGTGTTAGAGCTTGTATCAGTGTTAGTTCTGGTATTTGGTTAGTGTTAGAGCTGGTATCAGTGTTAGTTCTGGTATTTGGTTAGTGTTGGAGCTTGTATCAGTGTTAGTTCTGGTATTTGGTTAGTGTTGGAGCTGGTATCAGTGTTAGTTCTGGTATTTGGTTAGTGTTGGAGCTGGTATCAGTGTTAGTTCTGGTATTTGGTTAGTGTTAGAGCTTGTATCAGTGTTAGTTCTGGTATTTGGTTAGTGTTGGAGCTGGTATCAGTATTAGTTCTGGTATTTGGTTAGTGTTAGAGTTGGTATCAGTGTTAGTTCTGGTATTTGGTTAGTGTTGGAGCTGGTATCAGTGTTAGTTCTGGTATTTGGTTAGTGTTAGAGCTGGTATCAGTGTTAGTTCTGGTATTTGGTTAGTGTTGGAGCTGGTATCAGTATTAGTTCTGGTATTTGGTTAGTGTTAGAGCTGGTATCAGTGTTAGTTCTGGTATTTGGTTAGTGTTAGAGCTTGTATCAGTGTTAGTTCTGGTATTTGGTTAGTGTTGGAGCTGGTATCAGTATTAGTTCTGGTATTTGGTTAGTGTTAGAGCTGGTATCAGTGTTAGTTCTGGTATTTGGTTAGTGTTAGAGCTGGTATCAGTGTTAGTTCTGGTATTTGGTTAGTGTTAGAGCTGGTATCAGTATTAGTTCTGGTATTTGGTTAGTGTTAGAGCTGGTATCAGTGTTAGTTCTGGTATTTGGTTAGTGTTGGAGCTGGTATCAGTATTAGTTCTGGTATTTGGTTAGTGTTAGAGCTGGTATCAGTGTTAGTTCTGGTATTTGGTTAGTGTTGGAGCAGGTATCAGTGTTAGTTCTGGTATTTGGTTAGTGTTAGAGCTGGTATCAGTGTTAGTTCTGGTATTTGGTTAGTGTTAGAGCTGGTATCAGTGTTAGTTCTGGTATTTGATTAGTGTTGGAGCTGGTATCAGTGTTAGTTCTGGTATTTGGTTAGTGTTAGAGCTGGTATCAGTGTTAGTTCTGATATTTGTTTAGTGTTGGAGCTGGTATCAGTATTAGTTCTGGTATTTGGTTAGTGTTAGAGCTTGTATCAGTGTTAGTTCTGGTATTTGGTTAGTGTTGGAGCTGGTATCAGTATTAGTTCTGGTATTTGGTTAGTGTTGGAGCTGGTATCAGTGTTAGTTCTGGTATTTGGTTAGCGTTAGGGTTGGTATCAGTGTTAGTTCTGGTATTTGGTTAGTGTTGGAGCTTGTATCAGTGTTAGTTCTGGTATTTGTTTAGTGTTGGAGCTGGTATCAGTGTTAGTTCTGGTATTTGGTTTGTGTTAGAGCTGGTATCAGTGTTAGTTCTGGTATTTGGTTAGTGTTGGAGCTGGTATCAGTGTTAGTTCTGGTATTTGGTTAGTGTTAGAGCTTGTATCAGTGTTAGTTCTGGTATTTGGTTAGTGTTAGAGCTGGTATCAGTGTTAGTTCTGGTATTTGGTTAGTGTTAGAGCTGGTATCAGTATTAGTTCTGGTATTTGGTTAGTGTTGGAGCTGGTATCAGTGTTAGTTCTGGTATTTGGTTAGTGTTAGAGCTGGTATCAGTATTAGTTCTGGTATTTGGTTAGTGTTAGAGCTTGTATCAGTGTTAGTTCTGGTATTTGGTTAGTGTTGGAGCTTGTATCAGTGTTAGTTCTGGTATTTGTTTAGTGTTAGAGCTGGTATCAGTGTTAGTTCTGGTACTTGGTTAGTGTTGGAGCTTGTATCAGTGTTAGTTCTGGTATTTGGTTAGTGTTAGAGCTTGTATCAGTGTTAGTTCTGGTATTTGGTGAGTGTTAGAGCTGGTATCAGTATTAGTTCTGGTATTTGCTTAGTGTTAGAGCTGGTATCAGTGTTAGTTCTGGTATTTGGTTCGTGTTAGAGCTGGTATCAGTATTAGTTCTGGTATTTGGTTAGTGTTAGAGCTGGTATCAGTGTTAGTTCTGGTATTTGGTTCGTGTTAGAGCTGGTATCAGTATTAGTTCTGGTATTTGGTTAGTGTTAGAGCTGGTATCAGTGTTAGTTCTGGTATTTGTTTAGTGTTAGAGCTTGTATCAGTGTTAGTTCTGGTATTTGGTTAGTGCTCGAGCTGGTATCAGTATTAGTTCTGGTATTTGGTTAGTGTTAGAGCTGGTATCAGTATTAGTTCTGGTATTTGGTTAGTGTTGGAGCTGGTATCAGTGTTAGTTCTGGTATTTGGTTGGCGTTAGAGTTGGTATCAGTGTTAGTTCTGGTATTTGGTTAGTGTTGGAGCTTGTATCAGTGTTAGTTCTGGTATTTGGTTAGTGTTGGAGCTGGTATCAGTGTTAGTTCTGGTATTTGGTTAGTGTTAGAGCTTGTATCAGTGTTAGTTCTGGTATTTGGTTAGTGTTGGAGCTGGTATCAGTGTTAATTCTGATATTTGGTTAGTGTTGGAGCTGGTATCAGTATTAGTTCTGGTATTTGGTTAGTGTTGGAGCTGGTATCAGTGTTAGTTCTGGTATTTGTTCGTGTTAGAGCTTGTATCAGTGTTAGTTCTGGTATTTGGTTAGTGTTGGAGCTGGTATCAGTGTTAGTTCTGGTATTTGGTTAGTGTTGGAGCTGGTATCAGTGTTAGTTCTGGTATTTGTTTAGTGTTAGAGCTGGTATCAGTATTAGTTCTGGTATTTGGTTCGTGTTGGAGCTGGTATCAGTGTTAGTTCTGGTATTTGGTTAGTGTTAGAGCTGGTATCAGTGTTCTTTCTGGTATTTGGTTAGTGTTAGAGCTGGTATCAGTGTTAGTTCTGGTATTTGGTTAGTGTTAGAGCTGGTATCAGTATTAGTTCTGGTATTTGGTTAGTGTTAGAGCTGGTATCAGTGTTAGTTCTGGTATTTGTTTAGTGCTAGAGCTGGTATCAGTGTTAGTTCTGGTATTTGGTTAGTGTTAGAGCTGGTATCAGCATTAGTTCTGGTATTTGGTTAGTGTTGGAGCTGGTATCAGTGTTAGTTCTGGTATTTGGTTAGTGTTAGAGCTGGTATCAGTATTAGTTCTGGTATTTGGTTAGTGTTAGAGCTGGTATCAGTGTTAGTTCTGGTATTTGTTTAGTGTTAGAGCTGGTATCAGTATTAGTTCTGGTATTTGGTTAGTGTTAGAGTTGGTATCAGTGTTAGTTCTGGTATTTGGTTAGTGTTGGAGCTGGTATCAGTATTAGTTCTGGTATTTGGTTAGTGTTAGAGTTGGTATCAGTGTTAGTTCTGGTATTTGTTTAGTGTTGGAGCTGGTATCAGTGTTAGTTCTGGTATTTGGTTAGTGTTAGAGCTGGTATCAGTATTAGTTCTGGTATTTGATTAGTGTTAGAGCTGGTATCAGTGTTAGTTCTGGTATTTGGTTAGTGTTAGAGCTGGTATCAGTGTTAGTTCTGGTATTTGGTTAGTATTGGAGCTGGTATCAGTGTTAGTTCTGGTATTTGGTTAGTGTTAGAGCTGGTATCAGTATTAGTTCTGGTATTTGGTTAGTGTTAGAGCTGGTATCAGTATTAGTTCTGGTATTTGGTTAGTGTTGGAGCTGGTATCAGTGTTAGTTCTGGTATTTGGTTAGTGTTAGAGCTTGTATCAGTGTTAGTTCTGGTATTTGGTTAGTGTTAGAGCTGGTATCAGTGTTAGTTCTGGTATTTGGTTAGTGTTAGAGCTGGTATCAGTATTAGTTCTGGTATTTGGTTAGTGTTGGAGCTGGTATCAGTGTTAGTTCTGGTATTTGGTTAGTGTTAGAGCTGGTATCAGTATTAGTTCTGGTATTTGGTTGTTTTAGAGCTTGTATCAGTGTTAGTTCTGGTATTTGGTTAGTGTTGGAGCTTGTATCAGTGTTAGTTCTGGTATTTGGTTAGTGTTAGAGCTGGTATCAGTGTTAGTTCTGGTACTTGGTTAGTGTTGGAGCTTGTATCAGTGTTAGTTCTGGTATTTGGTTAGTGTTAGAGCTGGTATCAGTGTTAGTTCTGGTATTTGGTTCGTGTTAGAGCTGGTATCAGTATTAGTTCTGGTATTTGGTTAGTGTTAGAGCTGGTATCAGTGTTAGTTCTGGTATTTGTTTAGTGTTAGAGCTTGTATCAGTGTTAGTTCTGGTATTTGGTTAGTGCTAGAGCTGGTATCAGTATTAGTTCTGGTATTTGGTTAGTGTTAGAGCTGGTATCAGTATTAGTTCTGGTATTTGGTTAGTGTTGGAGCTGGTATCAGTGTTAGTTCTGGTATTTGGTTGGCGTTAGTGTTGGTATCAGTGTTAGTTCTGGTATTTGGTTTGTGTTGGAGCTTGTATCAGTGTTAGTTCTGGTATTTGGTTAGTGTTGGAGCTGGTATCAGTGTTAGTTCTGATATTTGGTTAGTGTTAGAGCTTGTATCAGTGTTAGTTCTGGTATTTGGTTAGTGTTGGAGCTGGTATCAGTGTTAATTCTGGTATTTGGTTAGTGTTGGAGCTGGTATCAGTGTTAGTTCTGGTATTTGGTTAGTGTTGGAGCTGGTATCAGTATTAGTTCTGGTATTTGGTTAGTGTTGGAGCTGGTATCAGTGTTAGTTCTGGTATTTGTTCGTGTTAGAGCTTGTATCAGTGTTAGTTCTGGTATTTGGTTAGTGTTGGAGCTGGTATCAGTGTTAGTTCTGGTATTTGGTTAGTGTTGGAGCTGGTATCAGTGTTAGTTCTGGTATTTGGTTAGTGTTAGAGCTGGTATCAGTATTAGTTCTGGTATTTGGTTAGTATTGTAGCTGGTATCAGTGTTAGTTCTGGTATTTGGTTAGTGTTAGAGCTGGTATCAGTGTTCGTTCTGGTATTTGGTTAGTGTTAGAGCTGGTATCAGTGTTAGTTCTGGTATTTGGTTAGTGTTAGAGCTGGTATCAGTATTAGTTCTGGTATTTGGTTAGTGTTAGAGCTGGTATCAGTGTTAGTTCTGGTATTTGTTTAGTGCTAGAGCTGGTATCAGTGTTAGTTCTGGTATTTGGTTAGTGTTAGAGCTGGTATCAGCATTAGTTCTGGTATTTGGTTAGTGTTAGAGCTGGTATCAGTGTTAGTTCTGGTATTTGGTTAGTGTTAGAGCTGGTATCAGTATTAGTTCTGGTATTTGGTTAGTGTTAGAGCTGGTATCAGTGTTAGTTCTGGTATTTGTTTAGTGTTAGAGCTGGTATCAGTATTAGTTCTGGTATTTGGTTAGTGTTAGAGTTGGTATCAGTGTTAGTTCTGGTATTTGGTTAGTGTTGGAGCTGGTATCAGTATTAGTTCTGGTATTTGGTTAGTGTTAGAGTTGGTATCAGTGTTAGTTCTGGTATTTGTTTAGTGTTGGAGCTGGTATCAATGTTAGTTCTGGTATTTGGTTAGTGTTAGAGCTGGTATCAGTATTAGTTCTGGTATTTGATTAGTGTTAGAGCTGGTATCAATGTTAGTTCTGGTATTTGGTTAGTGTTAGAGCTGGTATCAGTGTTAGTTCTGGTATTTGGTTAGTATTGGAGCTGGTATCAGTGTTAGTTCTGGTATTTGGTTAGTGTTAGAGTTGGTATCAGTGTTAGTTCTGGTATTTGGTTAGTGTTGGAGCTGGTATCAGTATTAGTTCTGGTATTTGGTTAGTGTTAGAGTTGGTATCAGTGTTAGTTCTGGTATTTGTTTAGTGTTGGAGCTGGTATCAATGTTAGTTCTGGTATTTGGGTAGTGTTAGAGCTGGTATCAGTATTAGTTCTGGTATTTGATTAGTGTTAGAGCTGGTATCAATGTTAGTTCTGGTATTTGGTTAGTGTTAGAGCTGGTATCAGTGTTAGTTCTGGTATTTGGTTAGTATTGGAGCTGGTATCAGTGTTAGTTCTGGTATTTGGTTAGTGTTAGAGCTGGTATCAGTATTAGTTCTGGTATTTGGTTAGTGTTAGAGCTGGTATCAGTATTAGTTCTGGTATTTGGTTAGTGTTAGAGCTTGTATCAGTGTTAGTTCTGGTATTTGGTTAGTGTTGGAGCTGGTATCAGTATTAGTTCTGGTATTTGGTTAGTGTTAGAGCTGGTATCAGTATTAGTTCTGGTATTTGGTTAGTGTTGGAGCTGGTATCAGTGTTAGTTCTGGTATTTGGTTAGTGTTAGAGCTTGTATCAGTGTTAGTTCTGGTATTTGGTTAGTGTTAGAGCTGGTATCAGTATTAGTTCTGGTATTTGGTTAGTGTTAGAGCTGGTATCAGTGTTAGTTCTGGTATTTGGTTAGTGTTAGAGCTGGTATCAGTATCAGTTCTGGTATTTGGTTAGTGTTGGAGCTGGTATCAGTATTAGTTCTGGTATTTGGTTAGTGTTGGAGCTGGTATCAGTGTTAGTTCTGGTATTTGGTTAGTGTTAGAGCTTGTATCAGTGTTAGTTCTGGTATTTGGTTAGTGTTAGAGCTGGTATCAGTATTAGTTCTCGTATTTGGTTAGTGTTAGAGCTGGTATCAGTGTTAGTTCTGGTATTTGGTTAGTGTTAGAGCTGGTATCAGTATTAGTTCTGGTATTTGTTTAGTGTTGGAGCTGGTATCAGTGTTAGTTCTGGTATTTGGTTTGTGTTAGAGCTTGTATCAGTGTTAGTTCTGGTATTTGGTTAGTGTTGGAGCTGGTATCAGTGTTAGTTCTGGTATTTGGTTAGTGTTAGAGCTGGTATCAGTGTTAGTTCTGGTATTTGGTTAGTGTTAGAGCTGGTATCAGTATTAGTTCTGGTATTTGTTTAGTGTTAGAGCTGGTATCAGTGTTAGTTCTGGTATTTGTTTAGTGTTAGAGCTGGTATCAGTATTAGTTCTGGTATTTGGTTAGTGTTAGAGCTGGTATCAGTATTAGTTCTGGTATTTGGTTAGTGTTAGAGCTGGTATCAGTGTTAGTTCTGGTATTTGTTTAGTGTTAGAGCTGGTATCAGTGTTAGTTCTGGTATTTGGTTAGTGTTAGAGCTGGTATCAGTGTTAGTTCTGGTATTTGGTTAGTGTTAGAGCTGGTATCAGTATTAGTTCTGGTATTTGGTTAGTGTTGGAGCTGGTATCAGTGTTAGTTCTGGTATTTGGTTAGCTTTAGAGTTGGTATCAGTGTTAGTTCTGGTATTTGGTTAGTGTTGGAGCTTGTATCAGTGTTAGGTCTGGTATTTGGTTAGTGTTGGAGCTGGTATCAGTGTTAGTTCTGGTATTTGTTTAGTGTTAGAGCTGGTATCAGTGTTAGTTCTGGTATTTGGTTAGTGTTGGAGCTGGTATCAGTGTTAGTTCTGGTATTTGGTTAGTGTTGGAGCTGGTATCAGTGTTAGTTCTGGTATTTGGTTAGTGTTAGAGCTGGTATCAGTATTAGTTCTGGTATTTGGTTAGTGTTAGAGCTGGTATCAGTGTTAGTTCTGGTATTTGGTTAGTGTTAGAGCTGGTATCAGTGTTAGTTCTGGTATTTGGTTCGTGTTGGAGCTTGTATCAGTGTTATTTCTGGTATTTGGTTAGTGTTGGAGCTGGTATCAGTGTTAGTTCTGGTATTTGGTTAGTGTTAGAGCTTGTATCAGTGTTAGTTCTGGTATTTGGTTAGTGTTGGAGCTGGTATCAGTGTTAATTCTGGTATTTGGTTAGTGTTGGAGCTGGTATCAGTGTTAGTTCTGGTATTTGGTTAGTGTTGGAGCTGGTATCAGTATTAGTTCTGGTATTTGGTTAGTGTTGGAGCTGCTATCAGTGTTAGTTCTGGTATTTGTTCGTGTTAGAGCTTGTATCAGTGTTAGTTCTGGTATTTGGTTAGTGTTGGAGCTGGTATCAGTGTTAGTTCTGGTATTTGGTTAGTGTTGGAGCTGGTATCAGTGTTAGTTCTGGTATTTGGTTCGTGTTAGAGCTGGTATCAGTATTAGTTCTGGTATTTGGTTAGTGTTGGAGCTGGTATCAGTGTTAGTTCTGGTATTTGGTTAGTGTTAGAGCTGGTATCAGTGTTCGTTCTGGTATTTGGTTAGTGTTAGAGCTGGTATCAGTGTTAGTTCTGGTATTTGGTTAGTGTTAGAGCTGGTATCAGTATTAGTTCTGGTATTTGGTTAGTGTTAGAGCTGGTATCAGTGTTAGTTCTGGTATTTGTTTAGTGCTAGAGCTGGTATCAGTGTTAGTTCTGGTATTTGGTTAGTGTTAGAGCTGGTATCAGCATTAGTTCTGGTATTTGGTTAGTGTTAGAGCTGGTATCAGTGTTAGTTCTGGTATTTGGTTAGTGTTAGAGCTGGTATCAGTATTAGTTCTGGTATTTGGTTAGTGTTAGAGCTGGTATCAGTGTTAGTTCTGGTATTTGTTTAGTGTTAGAGCTGGTATCAGTATTAGTTCTGGTATTTGGTTAGTGTTAGAGTTGGTATCAGTGTTAGTTCTGGTATTTGATTAGTGTTGGAGCTGGTATCAGTATTAGTTCTGGTATTTGGTTAGTGTTAGAGTTGGTATCAGTGTTAGTTCTGGTATTTGTTTAGTGTTGGAGCTGGTATCAGTGTTAGTTCTGGTATTTGGTTAGTGTTAGAGCTGGTATCAGTATTAGTTCTGGTATTTGATTCGTGTTAGAGCTGGTATCAGTGTTAGTTCTGGTATTTGGTTAGTGTTAGAGCTGGTATCAGTGTTAGTTCTGGTATTTGGTTAGTATTGGAGCTGGTATCAGTGTTAGTTCTGGTATTTGGTTAGTGTTAGAGCTGGTATCAGTATTAGTTCTGGTATTTGGTTAGTGTTGGAGCTGGTATCAGTGTTAGTTCTGGTATTTGGTTAGTGTTAGAGCTTGTATCATTGTTAGTTCTGGTATTTGGTTAGTGTTAGAGCTGGTATCAGTGTTAGTTCTGGTATTTGGTTAGTGTTAGAGCTGGTATCAGTATTAGTTCTGGTATTTGGTTAGTGTTGGAGCTGGTATCAGTGTTAGTTCTGGTATTTGGTTAGTGTTAGAGCTGGTATCAGTATTAGTTCTGGTATTTGGTTAGTGTTAGAGCTTGTATCAGTGTTAGTTCTGGTATTTGGTTAGTGTTGGAGCTTGTATCAGTGTTAGTTCTGGTATTTGGTTAGTGTTAGAGCTGGTATCAGTGTTAGTTCTGGTACTTCGTTAGTGTTGGAGCTTGTATCAGTGTTAGTTCTGGTATTTGGTTAGTGTTAGAGCTTGTATCAGTGTTAGTTCTGGTATTTGGTGAGTGTTAGAGCTGGTATCAGTATTAGTTCTGGTATTTGGTTAGTGTTAGAGCTGGTATCAGTGTTAGTTCTGGTATTTGGTTAGTGTTAGAGCTGGTATCAGTATTAGTTCTGGTATTTGTTTAGTGTTAGAGCTGGTATCAGTGTTAGTTCTGGTATTTGGTTCGTGTTAGAGCTGGTATCAGTATTAGTTCTGGTATTTGGTTAGTGTTAGAGCTGGTATCAGTGTTAGTTCTGGTATTTGTTTAGTGTTAGAGCTTGTATCAGTGTTAGTTCTGGTATTTGGTTCGTGCTAGAGCTGGTATCAGTATTAGTTCTGGTATTTGGTTAGTGTTAGAGCTGGTATCAGTATTAGTTCTGGTATTTGGTTAGTGTTGGAGCTGGTATCAGTGTTAGTTCTGGTATTTGGTTGGCGTTAGAGTTGGTATCAGTGTTAGTTCTGGTATTTGGTTAGTGTTGGAGCTTGTATCAGTGTTAGTTCTGGTATTTGGTTAGTGTTGGAGCTGGTATCAGTGTTAGTTCTGGTATTTGGTTAGTGTTAGAGCTTGTATCAGTGTTAGTTCTGGTATTTGGTTAGTGTTGGAGCTGGTATCAGTGTTAATTCTGGTATTTGGTTAGTGTTGGAGCTGGTATCAGTGTTAGTTCTGGTATTTGGTTAGTGTTGGAGCTGGTATCAGTATTAGTTCTGGTATTTGGTTAGTGTTGGAGCTGGTATCAGTGTTAGTTCTGGTATTTGTTCGTGTTAGAGCTTGTATCAGTGTTAGTTCTGGTATTTGGTTAGTGTTAGAGCTGGTATCAGTATTAGTTCTGGTATTTGGTTAGTGTTGGAGCTGGTATCAGTGTTAGTTCTGGTATTTGTTCGTGTTAGAGCTTGTATCAGTGTTAGTTCTGGTATTTGGTTAGTGTTGGAGCTGGTATCAATGTTCGTTCTGGTACAGTATTCGTGTTAGCTCTGGTACTAGTGTCGGTATAGATAATAGAATCATAGAACCATACAGCACAGAAGACAGCCATTTGGCCCATCGTTCCTGTGCCAGCTCTTTGAAAGAGCTATCCAATTAGGCCAACTCCCCTGTTCTTTCACCATAGCTCTGCAAATATTTCCTATTCAAGTATTTATCGAATTCTCTTTTGAAAGTTATTGTTGAATCTGCTTCTACCACCTTTTCAGGCAGTGCGTTCCAGATCATAATAACTCGTTGATTAAAAAAAAATCTCATCTCCCCTCTTGCTCTTTTACCAATTATCTTAAATCTGTGACCTCTGCTCACTGAACCTCCTGCCAGTGGAAACAGTTTCTCCTTATTTACTACATCAATACCCCACATGATTTTGAACACCTCTATTAAATCTCGCCTCAACCTTCTCCATTCTAAGCAGAACAATTTCAACTTCTCAAGTCTCCCAACATAACTGAAGTCCCTCATCCCTGTTGGTGTTAATACTATAACCCATGTTAATACTGGTATTAGTACTGGGATCAGTCTTAGAGCTGCTACTAGTATTACTATTGTTCCACTGTTTGTAGGAGTACTGGTAACAGTGTTAGTTCCAGTATCAGTGTTAGAGCTGGTACCAGTATTAGTACACGTATTCATTAATCTTGGCATTTGTGTTAGTATTGCGATTCGCTAGCACTGGTTTTAAGGTTGGTATGGGTATCAGTATTGTCGGATTCCCCAAATTAGCCGATTCCCAAAGTGAAAGAAAACATATTTAAAATGACTTTGGACCCATGCTAAAAACTTCAGGAGTGATAAAAGGGCATGTTGGACCTAACAAGGAGATTCAAGGTCAGAAACAGACTTGGCATTTTAAAAGGGACCTGTTCAGGCATGTTTGGGAAAAAGACTGCAACAAAGAAATGGGATCTACCTCTGCAGTAGATAGTTTGAGTATTCGAGTTAGTCAAACTGTCTGGGGGAACTGTGAACGTCACTCAGCCCCATCAAGAAATTTACATGCTAACAATAGACCCACGGAAGAACAGCCTCACAGAACCCATCCAAAAACATGCATAAAACAAATCGTTTCACCAACCTACAAAGAACCTCAGGCCCCACAGGAAAAGTGTTAGTTCTGGTATTTGGTGAGTGTTAGAGCTGGTATCAGTATTAGTTCTGGTATTTGGTTAGTGTTAGAGCTGGTATCAGTGTTAGTTCTGGTATTTGGTTAGTGTTAGAGCTGGTATCAGTATTAGTTCTGGTATTTGTTTAGTGTTAGAGCTGGTATCAGTGTTAGTTCTGGTATTTGGTTCGTGTTAGAGCTGGTATCAGTATTAGTTCTGGTATTTGGTTAGTGTTAGAGCTGGTATCAGTGTTAGTTCTGGTATTTGTTTAGTGTTAGAGCTTGTATCAGTGTTAGTTCTGGTATTTGGTTCGTGCTAGAGCTGGTATCAGTATTAGTTCTGGTATTTGGTTAGTGTTAGAGCTGGTATCAGTATTAGTTCTGGTATTTGGTTAGTGTTGGAGCTGGTATCAGTGTTAGTTCTGGTATTTGGTTGGCGTTAGAGTTGGTATCAGTGTTAGTTCTGGTATTTGGTTAGTGTTGGAGCTTGTATCAGTGTTAGTTCTGGTATTTGGTTAGTGTTGGAGCTGGTATCAGTGTTAGTTCTGGTATTTGGTTAGTGTTAGAGCTTGTATCAGTGTTAGTTCTGGTATTTGGTTAGTGTTGGAGCTGGTATCAGTGTTAATTCTGGTATTTGGTTAGTGTTGGAGCTGGTATCAGTGTTAGTTCTGGTATTTGGTTAGTGTTGGAGCTGGTATCAGTATTAGTTCTGGTATTTGGTTAGTGTTGGAGCTGGTATCAGTGTTAGTTCTGGTATTTGTTCGTGTTAGAGCTTGTATCAGTGTTAGTTCTGGTATTTGGTTAGTGTTAGAGCTGGTATCAGTATTAGTTCTGGTATTTGGTTAGTGTTGGAGCTGGTATCAGTGTTAGTTCTGGTATTTGTTCGTGTTAGAGCTTGTATCAGTGTTAGTTCTGGTATTTGGTTAGTGTTGGAGCTGGTATCAATGTTCGTTCTGGTACAGTATTCGTGTTAGTTCTGGTACTAGTGTCGGTATAGATAATAGAATCATAGAACCATACAGCACAGAAGACAGCCATTTGGCCCATCGTTCCTGTGCCAGCTCTTTGAAAGAGCTATCCAATTAGGCCAACTCCCCTGTTCTTTCACCATAGCTCTGCAAATATTTCCTATTCAAGTATTTATCGAATTCTCTTTTGAAAGTTATTGTTGAATCTGCTTCTACCACCTTTTCAGGCAGTGCGTTCCAGATCATAATAACTCGTTGATTAAAAAAAAATCTCATCTCCCCTCTTGCTCTTTTACCAATTATCTTAAATCTGTGACCTCTGCTCACTGAACCTCCTGCCAGTGGAAACAGTTTCTCCTTATTTACTACATCAATACCCCACATGATTTTGAACACCTCTATTAAATCTCGCCTCAACCTTCTCCATTCTAAGCAGAACAATTTCAACTTCTCAAGTCTCCCAACATAACTGAAGTCCCTCATCCCTGTTGGTGTTAATACTATAACCCATGTTAATACTGGTATTAGTACTGGGATCAGTCTTAGAGCTGCTACTAGTATTACTATTGTTCCACTGTTTGTAGGAGTACTGGTAACAGTGTTAGTTCCAGTATCAGTGTTAGAGCTGGTACCAGTATTAGTACACGTATTCATTAATCTTGGCATTTGTGTTAGTATTGCGATTCGCTAGCACTGGTTTTAAGGTTGGTATGGGTATCAGTATTGTCGGATTCCCCAAATTAGCCGATTCCCAAAGTGAAAGAAAACATATTTAAAATGACTTTGGACCCATGCTAAAAACTTCAGGAGTGATAAAAGGGCATGTTGGACCTAACAAGGAGATTCAAGGTCAGAAACAGACTTGGCATTTTAAAAGGGACCTGTTCAGGCATGTTTGGGAAAAAGACTGCAACAAAGAAATGGGATCTACCTCTGCAGTAGATAGTTTGAGTATTCGAGTTAGTCAAACTGTCTGGGGGAACTGTGAACGTCACTCAGCCCCATCAAGAAATTTACATGCTAACAATAGACCCACGGAAGAACAGCCTCACAGAACCCATCCAAAAACATGCATAAAACAAATCGTTTCACCAACCTACAAAGAACCTCAGGCCCCACAGGAAACTCAAAGCTTGAGGAAAATTCAATACATTTAGAAAGGAGCTCAATAGCTCAGGAAAACCATCCCAAAACCACTTCACACATTTTTAAACTACTTCAACAACTCAGGAAGCCAACCCGAAACCACTTTAAACAACTTAAGATTAGGAGGCCCCAATTAGTATAATTGAAAGCCTGTTTTCTAAAGACAGAGAAGTCAAGAAGTTGGAAAAACTGGTTCAGCAGGTCAGTTCAGCAGTTACACAATTACAACAAGTTCTCTACAAGCTCTATAGTTCTCGGCAGTTCTCAGGAGTTCATCGAGTTCGAAGAAGTTCACAGTTCTGGAAGCAGGTCAACACACAAGAAGGAACCAGAGCAACAGTGTCAGTGACCATCAGACACCTCGTGGCAACAAGGGCCTTACGAAACAACCAACCGGGGTACGGCAGACACCAACCAACACATCCAGCGAACGCCGAAACCGCAAACCAGCTCAACTGTCAAGGATCCATTTGGTGAGCATTATCCCTGGTCCTTTAGAGTCCAACTTAGCTAGTAAAGTGGGATTGGGAGGGGTGAGGTATTTGTCTACTGTAATCTTTCCCTCGTGTATGTCAAAGTGTTTCCCCATTTTACTAGAGTGTTATTATTGTGTTGTATTTTCTTTCTCAAATAAAAATCAAAGTTCTTGCACCAAAATCAGTTTGTCTGCTGCACTTTCATCACAACCCCCAAATAAGTCCAAGGTCTAGAACCAAGGGAGTGGGAGCGATTCGAACCACTCCTAAGTCAGAGGTGAAGCTGACCCCACACACCACCCCCTACATAATGGCGACCGTGGCAGGACCTTGGCAAAAGGGATGTGATACAGTGGACACTGTTTTTGAGGAGAGAACAAAGATGGAAGAGAGGATTTCCTCTTATGTTTTTGAGAAGGTGAATATCACCAAGAAGTGGGTGCTCAGTCTGTTGCGTGCTGAGCGTCCCATGTACGCTGCAGCCAAATGGACTGAGAGCAAGGATCATAAAAAGTCTGTGGAGAAAGCCATCTGGTTGGTCTGCTCCCACCGACAGATCCAGCTTTTAGATAAGCACATTGAGGCACTAACAGAAGAGCTGCGGGATTCAGCTCAGCTGTCTCAAGCAAGGGCTCTAGCAGGGGAAGGATTATTGGAAGAATTAAATGCCCAAAATCAGGAAAAGACGCAGATAATGGAAAAGCATAGGAACAGACAGGAATACTTTCAGTGTCAGGTCACCGAGGCAAAAAGTAATGAACTAATGTTACGAGAAGAGAACGCCCGCCTTGCCAAGCAAGTAAAAGAACAGGAGGAGAGGTTGAGAGACGTACAGGCAGCTTATAAGATAGTGAGCACTAAGGGGTTTGAAGCGGGAGATCACGGCCCCTGTCAGAAGCAGATCGATAGTTTAAGCCTTGCTCTGTCCAGGGCAAAAGACATGGTGAGCCTAATAAGTCCGGCTGCGGCCCAGGTGGACCTGGAAGTAGAGGGGGAAACTGTTCAGACGTCACCTGTGGCGTCGGGGATCAACCGGGTTGGACAGCAGGAGGGACGGGCGATTTGTGAGGCTGGCAGGGGGGGCACACCACCACCACCTGTGGCGCCGGGTTTTAACTCGGTTTGGCAGCAGGGAGAGGTGGGCGAAACAATGCAGGAAAGGTTGGGGCCAGGGCTGATGTTCCGGGCCCGGCAGCAAAAGTTTGGCCTACCCGGTGGTGGTGGGGGTCAGGGTGTAGGGAGTGGCGGGTGTGGCGCGTGTGCCCAGTCAGTTGTGCCCCTGACTGTTTTGTGAGTGGTTCGAATCGCTCCCATGCCCCTGGGTTCCCCTTTGCTACCATCGTCGTCTCATCTCGATGGGTTCTCCTCTTCTTCTCCCTCGGGCGGTTGGCGGCGGTAACGTTATGTCGATAAGACGATTAGCAGTTTTTACTGCTCAGATTTTACTACCCATCCTTCGAACGCTAGCATATTCATTATAGCGTGGACTCCTGCGTTTATTTGCAGTGTTCAAGGTGTTTGCCCCCACCGTCCTCAAGGACTTTCTTCCCCAAGCGTCAGCTTATAACTAGGCGCTTGGTATAATTATCGATACGTTTCTCGCTGCCCTACACTGCCCTTATCGAGTTATTATCGTCTTCTTCGTCTCCACTCGTCTCATCTCGTCGGTCTACTATACGAGTCCTGGGCTACCTGCTCAACTTCGTCTCACCCCTTTCTGCGGCCTGGGCGTCCTGGATGGCTGTGGACTTGGGCCTCGCTCCCCTTCCTAGCAGTTGGTATGGTGTTTTTGGCTACTGAAAATCTGCTCTGGGGAGAGAACCTGCCACGAGGCCAGGGCACGAGTACGAGCGGCAGCCCAAGAGGCCGGAGCCACGAGAGCAGGGTCAAGGGCAAGAGCAAGAGAGAGCAAGAGGGAGATTGCTACCCGGGGCCTTCAGTTATACTCCTTTCAAAAATCCTTATCTTCGCGCCAAATCAGGTTAGTTCTTTGTCTTAAACTTGGCTGGCTAGTTTAAACAATGGTAGCAATCTATACTGATGGCTTTTAGATGGCCGGTAATCGCATCTACCGGTCCAATAATTGACTTGTATTGTCCTGAGAGTTCTTTGATGGGCTTGTCCAGCCTCGATGGCTGTGTTAAATCTGTTTCCGATTATGTATGCAGACTGTTTGATGGCTTTAACTATAGGCCTCACTGAATTTAGATCTGTCTCCAATTCGGTCTAATACATAATTCAAAGTCCTGTCTCGTTCCAAAATACAAAGTTTCTCTTCACAGAAAGGCTGCAGCCTTAGTTTCGATTTCTCCCAAGCTATCTGCGCTGCAGAATCCATTTTGGAATCCCACAGGCTTTCTGCCACGAGGCACGGACGCCATCTTGGGTACCCTTTTCAATTTAAAATTTCCATGCAGGGTCCCTTTTATTAATAATAACCTTCAGGGAGATGCAGAAATTTTGCAAATCTTACACTCCCCCCTGTGATACTAAAACTTGCTTGAAGTATCATACTTTAAAGTGAGCAAAATTTTTCTGACCCTCCATAGTCAACCTTCCCCTGTAATTATCTATCTAATATACCCACAACACATGCACTTCCCATTCTGAGAAAATGTAGTGTACATCAGCATACAGAGAGTAAAATTACAGATTTTACACACACATCCAAGCATGTAGGGGGTCTAACACCCCTGCACCACTTGGTACACCTCTCTTTATTAAACCGCGTCGCAACACAAACAACAAAAGAAAACCTTTAATTAAAAAAAAACACAAAGAAACAACACTTCTTTAATCGAAATACAGGGAAAAAGACTTCTAACTGGCTTATCTTCCTCCACCTTTACATAATGGCCCAGTAATTCCGGGCACAACGCGTGAGTACGGACGGGGTACTCACGTGTGTGCCCGGAGGAATTGTCGGTTTTCAGCATGCACAGCGCATGCGCTGAAAACCGGCATTTCCTGTCCCCTGACCCAAGGGGTTAAGAGGCAGTACGTGCGCGACTGCACAGGCAGCGCGTGCGCAGTGAAATTCCTTTTTTTTTTCAGAGTTGCCCGAGTGTAAATGCCTCCGGTCTTTACGCGTGGAAAAACCAGACGTAAGTACTTAGTTTTACAGGTAAGTGGGCTTTTAGTACAATGTAGAATTTTTTTTCCACAGGTTTGTTATTTTTAAAGAATTTACAGTAAGGTAAGTTTAGTTTTACACCCTATTTTTTTTAAATTTATTTTTTACAAAAAATTGATTAATTGTTTAAAACATTTTTTTAAACTTATTTATAATTAATATAATCAGTGGGATGTTTTTTAAAATTTTATTTAAAGTTAAAGTAGTGTTTTGGCAGCCCATACTTTTCATGAGTTTGACAGCTCTTACTGTCAAACTCATGAATGAGTTTCCCCTCCCCTGATTGGCTGCACAGTGCTCATCTGATCCCAACCAGCACATCGCACTAACTACGCCGCTGGATCAGGTAAGCACAGCGCGCCGACATCTGAACCGGGCCAGTGACAGGAAATGCAAGTAGGCCCGGGCTTCAGATGTCGGCGCACAGGGTGAGTGCACATCGGGAGCTTGCACGCGCAGCAAGCCCCCAATCCTAATTTCAGGGCCAATGTTCTTTCCAAAAGCTCTGGTTTCGGAATTCTGACCACCGACCTTTTCCCTTACACTGAATGCAAACTAAATACAATACTATCCCAAACTGGCAAACCACGAGAATGTGGGAAGCCAGTCTGATCCATGAAGGGGACCTCTATATTACTGAAAAGGTTCCACCAGGGTGGAGTCACAATATCCAATATCTTAGTCCCTATCTCTATTGTTTTCTGCTCGAGAGTGTAAAAATGTTTCTGTGAAACTATAACGGCTTTTAGAATTTTGGTCAAATGTTCAGGGAGAGGGGGAATTTCATAGCCAAAGTGCACGACGTACTTTTGCAAGTTCATAAAATTCTCTTTCACAGTGAGGTGAACAGTGGAGGGTTCAGGAATGGGGACAATTCGTTCCTGGGCCACTTGAACTTCTGCCTCGGGTTTAAAACAGAAACTGCTGTCACTGACACTGACACCAGCTATGCTGTCCATGCTGGTAGTGGGATGCACCGGTGGTGACACAATATGTCCCACTCCCTATATATGCTACCTGCGGGGGAACATGGCCTTGTGCCATTGCCTCCATGTTACAATTTATAGGCTTCGCATTCAGCAGCTCTGAACCCACACTGTGGTCTTGAAAAGGCATTCAAGTGCTGGGGACACAGGATTATGTGTGCTCCCTGGCTCCGGCACCCTGAGAGGTCAGTACCTGTCATAGCGTGCTCCCACTTAATGATGTAAGGCGGGACCGCTGTGAAACGAATGTGAGCACCCCCTTGAATGACTCCGACGTTCTCAACCCTGTATACCGGGGCGGGTCGGGCTGTCCTACCCATGACCGGCATCCTAACTACTACTCCCATGATTGTGTGGTTGGACCGCCCACAGTCCACGGGGACTGGATAGGCTTCGGAGACTAGCCGGAGTTGGCACGGGCTCAATGCATTCTCAAAAGGGTGAAGGGCTGCGAGGTGCTTGTTGCTAATCCAGGAGGGGATCAAACCTCGTTTTAAATCCTCCAGGCTACTGCGGCCCTCGCCCAGTAACCACGCCCCGTATAACATGCACACCTCATTCTGCGCAGCCTGGTCAGAAGCATTTCTGTCCTTCCTTATGAGAGCATTTATTGTCTTTGCGTGCTTTTCCAACTCGGCTATGATCTCCTTTAAATGGACCATCATGGCCTGGTCCTCATGCAACTCCGAGCCCACTACCTTGTTCTCATCCAGTAATATCCTTTTCAATTGCGTTTTTAAACCGTTTATCTGGGTCTGCAGCTCTATGTCATCCAAGCTGTTGATGACAGAGGACCCAGTATTAAATGCAGTAAAAACATCATTCCATACACCCCTCCTTTGTCTCCCTGGGTTATCCAAAAATTATCGGTGTGTGGTGTAGAGTTCAGTCTTGTCCACGTGGGCAAAATTGAACTCGTAAAACTTCTTGAACATGTCCTTTAATAGGGCCTGGTATAACTGCTCTGTTTCTTTGGGGCACCACTCCGGTAAATGTACCTCCGTGAGATTTAAAATCACGGAGGCCACCGCATAGTGTACCCCCTGGTACAGCATCTGATCGGTGGGGACTAGTACCAACCCATTCCCTGGTCCCTTGGTGGTGGTGGGGCAACCTTCCTTGGATAACCTCGCCGCCTGCGCCATGGGCGGGGGCTTACGGGGGCGGGTTACCAGCTCAGTGGCATTGACCGGGATCGGGGAGTATGGGACCGCACACACCTTCCGGCTGGCATCCCACCTTATCCCCTTCCCGGTGTCGTGCCACTGCCGGTGGGACATGACGGATATGCCCACGGGGCAGACCGTCTCTGACCCCCACATATAGATGTAAGTCCCTTGGTCCGGTTCCCACCACTTGTCCCAACATACACTTAGTCCTCCATGAGTCCCAGTAATTGTCCGATGGGTGTTATTACCCAAATGTTCCCATTCGACTTCAGGGTTCCTCATGTCCTTGCTCAACTTCCTGAGCCACCACCATCTATCCAGTGGAATGTGTCCTTTACACGTCAAACATATTCACTTTCCAACGGTGGCACTGACCCTCGTGGTAACGACACGCACCCGGGGGCACAGGAGGGAGGCTTCCCCATACGTGAATCCGGTCTGGCTGGAGTATTGAGACGAATTGCACCCAACCATCCTGGCCACCTTCCCTCATGGAAGTAGACGGTGGTCTCCTCCGCATCCCGTTCGCCGCTCCGGTCGATCGCCAGGGGCGCCGTGTCTCCCGAACACCCATAGATGTGGGAGTCCTGGATGTCGCCCCTCCTCTCCTTACTCATCCCGATCAGGGAGAATAGGATCACGATCCATTCCATCCCAAAAAACTTTCTGCAAAAAGATGTAAAAACATGCAGCCAGGTCCTGAAGAGATTCTCTGGATTGGTGAGGCATGGTCGGGTCCCACGACCTCGACCCAAAGATACACTCTTAACAGACTACTTACATAAACTACCCATCACCTTATTTAACCTAAATTATAGACTCCCAAACTTAAGCTAAATAATTACACTGTTGAGATACCGCGGCAAACGTGGGAGTCGAGACCAGAGCTAGTAAAACACAACTGCTTTTATTCTACCTCATGGCAAAGAGGAACTGGAAAAGCCCGCGCATCCACTTAAATACTTCCCAGACAGGAAGTGCTCCCGGCAGCCTGTCCCTGCGGGAAACAAGTTGCTGGAGGAAAGGGCCCCCGGCTGGGGGCGTCTGCTTAAACTGTCCGTGCCGCCATGAGCGGATTATGTCCAGTGGTGGCATGTCGCCACAGAGCTCCCCCCAGAATCCGCTTAGGAGGAGTGGACGAGTCGTGACGGTGGTCTGATGGTTCTGCCGCAGCGGCTCTGAGTGGTCGCCGGTCTAGTTGGTGGGGCTGGGCGGTTCGCCGCCGACTGTGCTGGCTTGCTGGCGGGACGGCCTCTAGTTGGAGGCCGGGCCACGGGGACCTGTTCCCCTGGTTCTATGTGTGCTGGTTTGAGCCGGTCGATGGAGACTGTGTCGACCCTGTCGCCGAGTCGCAGCTTGAAGACCTTGTCCCCGGTATGTAGCACCTCGTACGGTCCGTCGTACGGGGGTCGCAGGGGCCCGCGGTGCGCATCATGCCGCACGAAGACAAAGCGCGCCTGCTGTAAATTCGGCGGGACGTGAGGTGCGAGTTCGCCATGTCGGTTGACCGGAAGTGGGGCGAACTGCTGAGTGGAAGAGAAAGAGTTGAGCCGCTGCTGTTCGGCCGACCAAGGCGTGGTAGCCTCCGGAAGGAATTCGCCTGGGACGCGCAGCGGTTGTCCATAGACTAACTCCGCTGCCGAGGACTGGAGGTCCTCCTTGACCGCGGTGCGTAGGCCTAGTAGCACCCACGGTAGGCGGTCAGTCCAGGTACTGTCCTGTAGGCCGGCGCGGAGTGAGACCTTGAGTGACCTGTGGAAGCGTTCACAAAGCCCGTTGGCCTGCGGGTGGCACGCCGTGGTTCGGTGGAGCGTCACCCCGAGGTTGCGTGCTGTGGCCGTCCAGAGTTCGGAGGTGAACTGGGCGCCTCTGTCGGAGGTTATGTTGGTCGGTACGCCGAACCTCGCAACCCAGGTGTTAACGAACGCCCTGGCGATGTCGGCTGTGGTGGTGGAGGTCAGCGGCACTGCCTCAGGCCAGCGTGTGTAGCGGTCGACCATCGTGAGGAGATAAGTTTGGCCTTGCGATGGCGGCAGGGGACCGACGATGTCGACGTGTACGTGGTCGAAGCGGCGGCTGGGTACCTCGAAGTCTCCCAGGGGTGCTTTTGTGTGCAGCTGTACCTTAGCCCGTTGGCAGGCGAGGCAGGAGGTGGCCCAAGTCTGAACATCTCTGCTGAGGCCGCGCCAGACGAAACGCTGGGAGAGGAGTTTGACGGATGCGCGGGAACCCGGGTGGGAGAGCCCGTGGAGCGCGTCGAAGATGCGGCGGCGCCAGGTTTCAGGGACGACCGGCCTGGGTTGGCCGAGTGAGACGTCGCAAGTGACTGCCGTGGCTTCGGGCCCGTGTGCGACCTTGACTAGGCGTAGCCCTGACAGGCTGGTAGCCGCCGAGAGGAGGTCTGGGTCCGTGAGCTGGGCCGCTGCTAGTTGCGCGTAGTCGACCGCGAGGTGATTCGCGCAGATGGCGGGACGGGAAAGGCAGTCGGCGACAACGTTGTCTCTACCGGAGACCTGCTGGATGTCCGTAGTAAACTCGGACACGGCCGCGAGCTGGCGTTGCTGCCTAGCGGACCAGGGTTCGGTGTGCTTGGCCATCGCGTATGTGAGCGGCTTGTGGTCCACGTACGCGGTGAAGGGGCGGCCCTCCAGGAGGAACCTGAAATGGTGGACCGACAGGTGGAGCGCGAGAAGCTCGCGGTCGAAAGTGGAGTATTTGACCTCCGGGGGGCGCAGTTGGCGGCTGTAGAAGGCAAGTGGCTGCCACGCGCCATTGACCCACTGATTGAACACGGCGCCGACCGCGTGGTCGGAGGCGTCGGTGGTGAGCGCGACCCGGGCATCGGCCCTCGGGTGCGCGAGCAGGGTGGCGTCGGCGAGCGTGTTTTTGGTGGCGTCGAAGGCGGCTGACGTGTCAGTGGTCCAGGCTACGTCCATCTTGCTGGATTTACCTCGGAGGGAGTCGTATAGGGGCTTCATGAGGGCTGCCGCTCTGGGGATGAACCTGTTGTAGAAGTTCACCATCCCGAGGAACTCCTGGAGGCCCTTGATGGTTGTGGGGCGAGGGAATTGCTGGACGGCCTGCACCTTGTTGGGCAGGGGAACGGCCCCAGCAGGGGTGATGTGGTGACCTCGGTTAGGCCGAATTGGCACTTCGCCGGGCTGAGGGTGAGCCCGTGTTGGGCTAGGCGCCCGAACAAGATGCGAAGGTGTTCGAGGTGTTCCTGTTTGGAGGAGCTGGCCACGAGAATGTCGTCTAGATAGACGAATAGGAAGTTTAGGTCCCGGAGGACTGAGTCCATCAGGCGCTGGAAAGCCTGGGCTGCATTCTTGAGGCCGAAGGGCATCCTCAGGAACTCGAACAGGCCGAATGGGGTGATGACGGCTGTTTTGGGGATGTCCGCGGTGTGTACGGGGACTTGGTGGTAACCGCGCACCAGGTCGACTTTGGAAAAGACGGTTCGTCCGGCCAGTCGGACCGAGAAGTCCTGGATGTGTGGCACCGGGTATCGGTCGGGGGTGGTGGCGTCGTTAAGGCGGCGATAGTCCCCGCAAGGGCGCCAGCCTCCGCCGGGTGTGGGGGCGATGTGGAGGGGCGAGGCCCAAGGGCTGCTGGAGCGGCGGATGATGCCGAGTTGTTCCATGGTGGTGAACTCGGCCCGCGCGATTTCCAGCTTGGCCGGGTTGAGTCTGCGGGCGTGGGCAGAAACTGGGGGGCCGGTGGTGGGGATATAGTGCTCCACACCGTGTTTGGCGGCTTTGGCTGAAAAGGTCGGGTTAGTGAGGGCGGGAAACTCGGCTAGGAGTGCCGAGTAGTCGTCCGTGGCTCTGGCGAGGCAGTAGGTCGTCAGGCCGGCCGAACGGGCCGGGGTAAATGCGCCGGGGATGGGGGCCATAGTGTTGATGTCGACGAGGCGGTGCCTCGGAATGTCAACAAGGAGGCCATGGGCACATAGGAATTCTGCGCCGATGAGTGGGCAGAGGACCTTGGCTGTGAGGAACTCCCAGCGGTAGCGGCGGCCCGCGAGGTCGAGCGTGACCATGCGGGTGCCATATGTGCGGATGTCAGAGCCATTGGCTGCAGCCAGCGTGATACCCCGTGTGCCGCGTTGGATTTCGAGGGCAGAGGCGGTGGTGATGCTGTGCTGGGCCCCTGTGTCGCACAGAAATCGGCGGTTGGTTCTGTCGTCGGTGATGTACAGTCGAGGCCCCTTTTGCCCCACGGCCATCGCGGGGGCCGGTGCTGGGGGGGGTTTGAAAGTACACGGTGGCATGCAGCGTTGGGCCCCAGCGCCAAAACGGGTGTGGTAGTAGCAGTGACCCGGAGTGGTAGGGCGATCGGGCCTAGTGGGCCGGGAAGACCGCGTGGTCGTTGCCGTGAGGTCGGGCGCGACGTCGCGAGCGGACTGTGCAGAGAGCAGCCGGTCGGCCTTTTCGGCTATGTCATTCAGGTCCGTGGAGCCAGACTCCACAATGAGCGGGCGGATGCTGGCGGGGAGCTGCCGAATGAAAAGCGTGCGAAAGAGGGCGCCGGGGTTTTTGTCGTCCGAGAGGGACAGCATGTGGGAAAGCAGGTCTGATGGTGAAGCATCACCAAGGCCGGGGAGGTCAAGGAGTTGGCAGTGGCGCTAGTAAGAGGACGTTTGAAATTTTTTAAGGAGCGCAGCCTTCAGATGTTCGTACTTGCCGTCCGGTGGTGGATTCTGCAGCGCTGCCCAAACCTTGGGAACTGTGGCGTAGGTGAGAGCGGAGACGAGGTAGTCGTACTTTGTGGCGTCGACTGTAATGTGTTTCAGCCGGAATCTGGACTCAGCTTGAACGAACCAGGCTTCGGCCAGGTTCTCCCAAAAGTCCGATAATTTAACCGTGACTGCGTTTGTATCCGCCATGCTAGCTTAGGATTCGTCCTGAGCATCGGGGTCACCAGTGTTGAGATACCGCGGCAAACGTGGGAGTCGAGACCAGAGCTAGTAAAACACAACTGCTTTTATTCTACCTCATGGCAAAGAGGAACTGGAAAAGCCCGCGCATCCACTTAAATACTTCCCAGACAGGAAGTGCTCCCGGCAGCCTGTCCCTGCGGGAAACAAGTTGCTGGAGGAAAGGGCCCCCGGCTGGGGGTGTCTGCTTAAACTGTCCGTGCCGCCGTGAGCAGATTATGTCCAGTGGTGGCATGTCGCCACAATACCTTACTCAAAACTTAAACTTAAACTAAACTATATACAACCGTCAGAGAATCCCCTGGTCGGACTGCGGCTCGCCGCTACCCCCGGCGTGACCGCACCATCCTTCACTGTTGGTCCCTCGCAGCCCGAGGCTGCTAGCTGAGGACCTCTGTCCTTGGGCCTCTCCCTGGCTCGAGGGGTGGCCCTTGGGAACTGGAGGGCTGGTGACCATGGCTTTCTCAGCTGGGGCGTCCGCGGGGACTTTCTGGGGGCTTTGGCGGGTGGGGCTGTCTTGGCCGCTGGGCCTTTTACCCGAGCTGCTGCACCCCCAGGATTGACCCCTCCCGAACCTGGGCTGGGGGCAGGTAACTCATCGCAGCCTGCTGCTGCGAGCTAAGAGTCTCCGCCCCCGGGTCCCATGGCTGGGTCCGGGGCAGGGTTTTCGACCTCAGGTCCCTCCCTCTCTACACCTGGGTTAGGGACGGGGTTTTCGCCCTCAAGTCCCTCCCTCTCGTCTGGATCCCAGAAGAGTGGGGGCGTGTCCCAATCGATGGGGTGGATGGCCCCTCCCTTCAAGCAGGCCACGGCGCCTGCTTGCGTGGTCTGTGAACTCGCTTGTGCTACAGGCTGAGGATCTTTATCCTCAGACCTTACCCCAACTGGCTGTTTTCCCCTTTCAGGCTGAAACAGCTTGCACTGGTTGATATAACCAGCAGCCTGTTTTAAAACCTGTGCTGAAGGCTCGCCCGCTGCCCCGGACGGACCTTCTAGGGGCTGTCTTTTCTCCTTTCTCACCGGGACGGTCTTACCTCCGGCCCTTTCTCTGGCGCGCACGGTCAGACCGAGGAATTTCACCTCCTGCTGGCCGATCTGTGCCTTCTTGGGATTCACTTTGAAACCCTTCTGTCCTAACAGCTCCAGTAGTTCGGCCAATAGTGGGCCATGCTCCTCTTTCGAATCAGTGAACAGGAGCAGGTCATACGCATATTGTACCAACTGTCCGGGCTGACTAAAGTCCTTCAAACTGTCTGCCATGCACTGATGGAAGATGCTGGGCTATTATGGAAGCCCTGAGGCAAGCAGTTCCACGTGTGCTGTTGCCCTTTAAACGTAAAGGCAAACTTGTACTGATCCTCCCTCCTTACAGGGATGGACCAAAACCCATTGGAAATATCCAGCACCGTGAAAGTGGTCGCAGATGCTGGAATACTCCCTATCAGGTCGGCAACTGCTGCCACTGTAGGTGCACAGGCTGGGATGTTACTATTGCGCACCCGATAGTCCACCGTGGCCCTCCAGGAATTGTCCAGTTTTCTAACCGGCCACAACAGAGAGTTTACATGGGTGGCTATCGGCCTCAGAACTCCCTGCTGTACTAACGAGGACATGGCTGCTTCCATGTCCGGCTCTGCTTCCCTGGGGAAGTTATACTGTTTCTGTGGTCGGGCCATGAGGTCCCCGTCTACTCTGACCTCAAACCCTATGACCCTCCCGCAGTCGTGTTTGTGAGTGGCAAATGTGGCCAGGTGGGCCTGCACAAATGCCTGGAACTCTGGTGGGGTGTTGCTGACCATGAGCCCGAGGTTGTAATCCTCTTTGGGCTTCATGGTGCAGAGGGTCCCCTTCCCTTCCTTATCCAGGATAACTATGATCTCACCGTTCTTTACTTTTCCTGCCCCCCAGAGGCAGTGATTCCTCAAATCCACCAGGATCCCGTGACCTACGATAAATTCGGCCCCCAGGACCCCTCTTCCACCCTCCACTTCCCAATTAATCAGGACACACGTCCACTTGGAGCGGAGCGGTCCTATCCGAATGGCGAGCGGGATGGAGACCGAGCCAGCCTGTGAACCCCGATAGACTGTATGGGACCCCGCTGGAAAGAGGTGAGGTGGTGGGGTTAGCTGAGTAGATCACGGTGCGCGATGCCCCCGTGTCCAAAAGATAGGTCCCCGCTACCTTTTCCACCTCCATCTCCAACATGGGTCTCCTCCACTCATCATATCGGAGCGAACACAGATACACAGGCTACGCCGGCTCTAGTCACGGCTGTGGGTTGGATGGGGCTGATGGGGTGAGAGCACCGGTGGTGGCTGCTACTCTCCCCTGGCCAGCCAGTAAAGACCTCATGGCAACCAAAAGCGACTCGACCTCTGCGGAAGGGGTCCCTACCCCCACCTTTTGGGCTGGGGCTGTGGGATGCTTTCCCTTGTTATCCTTCCAAGGGTTCTTACACTCCTTCCGCCAGTAACCATCCTTCCCACACCCGTAACAATAGGTCTTTGTGCTGGGGGGTTACTCCCTTCCTGGTACCACTCTTTCCTACCCGGTCCGGGTTTTACCTCATGCAGCTTACCCTTGGGTGGGTGTACATCGGCTCCCCTACTGTTTTTATAGGCCAGAGTGAGCTGCCTAATTACCGTGATCTCTGTGGTCTGGGGATCTTTGGGGTCGAACCAGGCTTCTGCCTTGGCCTGGATCTGTGGCAAGCTGTTCGTCACTAGACAACGGAGCCAATGTGTCAGAGAATCCCCGTTCAGGAATCCCCAGTCCTGCGTCCCCAGGCAGGCTATCCAGTAGACCGGCTGTCATAAATCGCAACTTCTACAAGAAGTAACTCAGGAAGTACTACTGAACGGCCAGCTGAGGGCGCCGCCCGAGGAGTATAAATACTAGGGCGTGGGCCCAGCTTGGCCAGAGACAGTCTGGAAACAGGAAGCTAGTGGCTACTAACTAGACCTCCATGTTTTGTTACAAGTCGATTAAAGCCTTGCTTAATGTACAACCAAGTGCGTAGTGAGTCTTTATTACGTCACCGGCCACAACCGGTCCGCAAAAGCCTGTGGGGTCTCATTTGTAGGGGGCATCCTTTACCTGGTTTATGGTAATTTACCTTCCTTTACCTGGTTTACGGTAATTTACCTGGTCAGGCAGCCTTTTTCCACTGCACTGTGACCAATTCCAGTCAGCGGTTTCGAATCGCTAAACCCCTCCTTCCAGTTCTGACTGGAGGAACATATAATTAATGATATATTAAAACGGACAAATGGTCTGGATGCAAGAAAGTCAAACTTTATTAAAACTAAGAAACTACACCACACGATCAAAATAATCACGGTAAAATTGCTTAAATAGGGGAGGAAAAATGGACACAACGAGGGAAATCGACTAAAATACAATTCTAACGAAATCCCCACTTTACTCCCACCCCTAAGCCTATCCTAAGTTGCCTTGTGGAAGGCCAGAAAAATATATGCTCACCACTGCAATGCCAGCTCCGTGCCCTGCGATCTTGGATCTTCACTGCCCAGAAGTGAAAAATACCCCAGTGTTTTAAAAGTAAGCTGCTGGTGTTTTACTTCTTCAGACGGACTCCACGCTGTAGAGAGAGGCACACGGAGGCAGGCCAGAGAGAGAGAGATGCCCCTGAGAAGCTATCTCTTATACCCCAATTTTGGGGCCGAAATGTTCCCGCCCAGATCCGGAAGTTTCAGTGATGGGTGATTCAAACCCATTCATTTTAAACTGTTCCCTTCCTCAGTCCAAATGTCTCTTCTGTGCTGAGTTCATTGTGTGTGATGGGCTATTGAACCATTTCTGTTCATCCTGATGGGTTTTGAATGGAGTTGTATTACTATGTAAACAGAAACCCATTATCTTGTGGTCACTCAAACTGCAGTCAAGTGGTTTAATCCCTTGTGTACACAAAGTAGCAGTTTCTGTAAACAAACATCAATTGTCTCTGCAGGGAGGGGAAACTCCCCTTTTGATTGACAGAATTTGACTGCCATTGCTTCACAGACACAGAAAGCTGCTTCCAGGGCCCTTGTCCTTGCCCATGCTTTCTGATGGCCATTTTTATCCCTGGGCAATTTACCAAACTCAAGAGTACATTTTTTTGATAAAAATGTACTGTCTTAAGGTGTGCGATTTTTTTACAAAGTTCTTTGATTCCGGTGTTGTCCAAGTGCTGCCTAGCTTAACACAGCCTTCTTGCGGTTCTGGGTATGTTTTAAAACATTGTCCAACCCAGAGATAATTTAAATCACGCAAAGTCTTCGTCCACGATGTGGATTAATATTTCCCGATCTTCGGGGGCTGAGGGGATTTTGCAAACCCCTACACCCCTGAGAGCTGTACCATCTTCTCCATGCGGGAGAAAGGACTTCCCTCGTCCATCCCCATGGCCTCCAGAACCGCGTCTCTAAGCTCCTCGTACCCGCTCTGTCCCCTCTTACACTCTTCAGAGAGGGATTGGAGGAGATTACTCTCCAGGGAGAATAGCAGCATCTTGGCCTTTTCAGCGTCATCGCAGTCGTTGACGCTGGCGGCCTGCTCTATTTCCCTGAAGTGGATCGAGGGGTCTCCCTTGGCGGAAAGCTCCGGGATATGGTTGACCATAACCCTAAGCTGCTGGGTGTTAAAGGGTAATACGAACTGGTTTTGGAGGGGTCCCTCATCTTCGCCATGGGCGGGTGGGCCAAGCCTCTGATGCCGCGCTGGGCACATCAGTTCCGGTTCTGACTTTTCGGGCAGGGGTTGCTCTACCTCCGCCTCCACCTCTGGCTCCACTCTGGGTTCCACCCCCCCTTACTGCCAAACCTCACTGAAACTTGGCGCTATGGGTGGTGGTCGTGAGGTCTCCTCTCTCTCAACCGGGTCATCCCTAGGCACTACCGGTGACATTGGAACTGTTCTCCCCTCGTTCCCCATAAAATCTGCCTGACCTGCCTTTGGGCTTCTGAGGCATACCATGCCTTTTGTCTTCCGGAGAGCCCGACTCAGATTTTCTATCCTCTCTTCACAGGGGCCGTGGTCTGCCTCCTCAAACCTCCGTTCATTCGCTTTTACCTCCTGCACTTTCTCTTCCTGTTCCCTAACCTGCCTTGCCATGCGGGCGTTGTTTCTCCAGCAACCTTGACACATTTCCCTTGGCCTCGGTGACTTGGCACCGTAGGTATTCCAACTGGGCCTTGTGTTCTCTCACTAGATGCACTCTTTCTTGGTTCAAAGCCTGCAAAGCTACTAACAATTTTTCCCCTGCGAGAGCCTTATCTGGATCTCCAGGTCTGACTCCCTTAACTCGATTGCCTGTGTGGCAATGAGCCCGTCCAGAAGCTGGATCTGCTTTTTAAAGCACATCAGCCAAACTGCCTTCTCTAAGAACTTCTTGTGTTCCTTTCCCTCTGTCCACTTGGCTGCTGCATCTACCGGACGCCCAGCCTTTAACAGAGTGGTGATCCACTCCTTAGTGATATTCACCTTGCTAAACACATAATCAGAAATCCTTTCCTCCATAACGGTTTGCTCATCCGAACCATTGTCTACCATATCGCAACCCTAATGCCGGTGTCCTGCCGCGGTCGCCAGTTCTGTAGGGGGTGGTGTGGGGTGGCACGTGCGCCCAGTCAGTTATGTCCCAGATTGTTTTGTGAGTGGTTCAAATCGCTCCCACGCCCCTGGGTTCTAGACACCGGACTTAGGTACAGGTGGCGATGCAGAAAACTCGAGTAGACAGGTGGTTTGGATGCAAGCAAAAACCAAGATTTTATTGAACAGGAAAATTAATACAGTCTTAAAAGAAGTTACCACTATAACATTACAGGCAAATACATTTATACAGGGAATTGGGAACACACGGCACATCGAGGGAAAACAACTACCTTAACAATCCCCTTATCCTTATCCCACCCCCTATACCTAACTAGATTAAGCTATGAGGGGCCAGAATTCATGCTCACCAACCCAAAGATAAAAGCCAACAGTTAACGAATGCGAGTTTTGAAGTCTGGCTTCTGGTCCTTCTAGGTACCCCGTCGCCACGTGGTCTTCAGGGGTGCGATGCTGGATCGGCCACTGCGACACACCTTCTCCCCTCTGCTACCGTCGTCGTCTCATCTCGATGGGTTCTCCTCTTCTTCTCCCTCGGGCGGTCGGCGGCGGTAACGTTATGTCGATAAGACGATTAGCAGTTTTTACTGCTCAGATTTTACTACCCATCCTTCGAACGCTAGCATATTCATTATGGCGTGGACTCCTGCGTTTATTTGCAGTGTTCAAGGTGTTTGCCCCCACCGTCCTCAGGACTTTCTTCCCCAAGCATCAGCTTATAACTAGGCGCTTGGTATAATTATCGATACGTTTCTCGCTGCCCTACACTGCCCTTATCGAGTTATTATCGTCTTCTTCGTCTCCACTCGTCTCATCTCGTCGGTCTACTATACGATTCCTGGGCTACCTGCTCAACTTCGTCTCGCCCCTTTCTGCGGCCTGGGCGTCCTGGATGGCAGTGGACTTGGGCCTCGCTCCCCTTCCTAGCAGTTGGTATGGTGTTTTTGGCTACTGAAAATCTGCTCCGGGGAGAGAACCTGCCACGAGGCCAGGGCACGAGTACGAGTGGCAGCCCAAGAGGCCGGAGCCACGAGAGCAGGGTCAAGGGCAAGAGCAAGAGAGAGCAAGAGGGAGATTGCTACCCGGGGCCTTCAGTTATACTCCTTTCAAAAATCCTTATCTTTGCGCCAAATCAGGTTAGTTCTTTGTCTTAAACTTGGCGGGCTAGTTTAAACAATGGTAGCAATCTATACTGACGGCTTTTAGATGGCCGGTAATCGCATCTACCGGTCCAATAATTGACTTGTATTGTCCTGAGAGTTCTTTGATGGGCTTGTCCAGTCTCGATGGCTGTGTTAAATCTGTTTCCGATTATGTATGCAGACTGTTTGATGGCTTTAACTATAGGCCTCACTGAATTTAGATCTGTCTCCAATTCGGTCTAATACATAATTCAAAGTCCTGTCTCGTTCCAAAATACAAAGTTTCTCTTCACAGAAAGCCTACAGCCTTAGTTTCGATTTCTCCCAAGCTGTCTGCGCTGCAGAATCCATTTTGGAATCCCACAGGCTTTCTGCCACGAGGCACGGACGCCATCTTGGGTACCCTTTTCAATTTAAAAATGTCCATCCAGGGTCCCTTTTATTAATAATAACCTTCGGGGAGATGCAGAAATTTTGCAAATCTTACAGGGACCCCTGGAAAGCCAATTCGTGATTCCCCATGGCACCCAACAGCTTAGGGCTATGATAAGCCACCTGAATAAACTCACCCAAAAGGGGGATCCCTCGGTCCACTTCATGGAAGTGGAACAGGCAGCAGGCATTAACGAGTGCGATGACTCCGAGATGGCCAAAATGCTCCTTTGCTCTCTGGATGTCAAATTGTACCAGTCCATCTCTGCGGAGATCAAGAAAGGACAGGGCGGGTACGCTGCCATCCGGGAGGAAGCTCTGGAGGCCATGAGTATCAACGATGGTAGTCCATTCTCCCGGGTGGAGAAGACAACACAGCTAGCAGGGGAGACCCCACAGGCTTTCGCAGACTGACTGTGGCCTGTATACAAGAGGGCCTGTAATGGGGATCTCAACCGGGCTCACCTGAATCAGGACGAGCTGGCCCACTGGCTCCGAAGCCTGGTGGCAAACAGCTTGCCACGAATCAGAGCCAAGGCTGAACTGTGGTTTGACCCAAAAGGCCCCCAGGTCACTGAGAAGACTGTAGGGGTTTTTGGTGTCCGCAGTCAGCTTGCCCCTGACTGTTTTGAGCGGTTCGAATCGCTCCCACACCCCTGTGGTTCTAGACTCCGGACTTAGGTACAGGCTGCGATACAAATTGGAGTAGACAACTGGTTTGGTGCAAGAAAACTGTATTTTATTAAATGCACAATAAAATTACAATACTGAAAATTACTGGAATAGTTACAGGCATATAAAAGTACATTTAATTAAGAATGGGGAACACACGGCACAACGAGGGAAAAATCACATTAATAATCCCCCTACCCTTGTCCCACCCCCAATATCTAACTAAATTGTGCTATAAGGGGCCAGGGATAATGCTCACCAATGACAGTTTCTTGACAGGTCAAATCCTGTCGATTAAGCCGGTTGCGGTTTTGGGGTTCGCTCTTTGTGTCCTTTGGGGCCTGCCATCGCCACGTGGTCCCAGGATGCGGTGGTTGATTTGTCTGATTAAAATACCCTCTTTTCTCCGTTAGAGATAGGGAGTAAAGTCTTTGTTGGGTACTTTATCTTGTAGAGTGGAAAACTTCGGGTTTTGTTCTTCTGGTGGTGGTCTGGTCGTCGAGGTTTTGTTGCGGTTGGGTTCGGTTGGCGGTCTTCGGTGTCGGCTCGGCCGTGGTGGCCTAGATCGTTACCTGTGCAGTGGTAGTGATCTGAAGCTATGGTTTACCTGGCCCTTTGTTACCACGGTGCTCATGGTCGTTCCTCGTGTAAGGCTGCGATTGCGGCCTAGTCATCTTCGGTCGAGCCTGCCCCACTGTGCCTCCTCGCCACGTTGTTCCGTGAGCCTTCCGGTCTGCTTCTTTGAGTTTCGAGTAACCTGGACCTGAGCGTGTGCATGCTTGTCCCCAATGCTTCACCGCACTGCCGTTCTCTGCTTGCTCGTCTCCGTAGCAGTTGTGTCTCCGCTCGCTTGCTTTTTTTTGGTTACCGGTGGGCCTACAATTATACTATTTCTGAGTTCGTTATCTGCGCGCCAAATCAGGGTTAGTTCTTTGTCTAATTTTGGCGGGCTCGTCTAAGGTGATTATAGTCGTTCACCTTAACTGCTTTTTGGGTGGTTGCCCCGTTGCTAAATGGTCTTTAATGTCTCAGTGTTTGTTATGCATAATGTGAACTGGCATCTTCCTGGCTTAGTAGCCAATTTAAACTGTAAGCGATTATTTATGCAAAGGTTTGATGGGTTCAAGATTAAGTTTTTCCTGAGTTGATTTGTTTCAAAATGAAGAATGCGTATTCCGTATTATCTAGTTGTCTGGCTTCAGAAATAACAAGTTTCCCAAAGGCCTAGGCATGTCAGGTTTTTCAAAGCCTTTTTGAACTTGGCCTGCTGTTTTGCAGGGTTCTGCTTTCAATCTTGCAGGTTTCTGCCACAAGTTCCAGAAGTCATTTCCTTTAGGGTACCCTTATTAATAACTTGTCCTTCAGGGTCCCTTTATTAATAACTTTGGGGAATGTGGGAATTTTGAGAACCCTACACTCCCCCCTCTTGATACTAAAACTCGCTATAAGTATCATACTTACAAAGGTGAGCAAAATTCCCGACCCTCCATAGCCAATCTTCCCTGTAATTACCTATCTAGAATCCCATGACACACACATTTCCCATCTTTTAAAAAAAATGTAGTGTACATAAGCATACATAGGCAGAATACAGTTGTTTACACGCATCCAAGCATGGAGGGGTCCAACACCCCTGCACCACTTGGTACTCATACATCTTTATTAAAAATAACACGTCAAAGTCTTTATTAAAAATAACAAAAATGCAAAAAAAACAACCTTTATTCAGAAATATAAAAATAAAAGATTCAAACAGGTGCACCTCCTTAACATAATGCTCCTTCCAAGTCCTTTGGTTTCGGAATTCTAGTATTTGGCCTTTTCCCTTGCACTGAGTGCACACTAGGTACAATACTATTCCCAGCTGGCAAACCACGAGGATGTGGGAAGCCAGTCTAATCCACGAAGGGACCTCTATATTTTCAAAAATGTCCCACCAGGGTGGAACTACAATGTCCAATATCTTGGCCCCTATCTCTACTGTCTTCTACTTTAACGTGTAGAAATGTTTTTGTGAGATGATTACTGCTTTTAGTAACTTGGTAAGATGTTCTGGGAGAGGGGGGATTTCGTAGCCGAAATGTGCTACATATTTTTGCAGGTTGGTAAAATTCTCTTTTACAGTGAGGTGAACAGTGGAGGGTTCAGGAATGGGGACAATTCGTTCCTGGGCCACTTGAACTTCTGCCTCGGGTTTAAAGCAAAAACTGCTGTCACTTACCGGACACCAGCTATGCTGTCCATGCTGGTAGTGGGGCGCACCTGTGGTGACACAATATGTCCCACCTCCTATACATGCTACCTGTGGGGGAACATGGTCTTGTGCCATTACCTCCATGGTACAGTTTATAGGTTTTGCGCCAGCAGCTTTAAACCCGCACTGTGGTTTTGAATAGGCATACAAGTGCTGGGGACACGGTATTATGTGTGCTCCCCAGCTCCGGCACCCCGAGAGGTCAGTACCTGTCATAGCGTGCTCCCACTTTATGACATAAGGTGGGACCGCTGTGAAATGGATGTGTGCACCCCCTTGAATGACTCCAATGGTCTCTGCCCTGTATACCGGTGCGGGTCGGGCTGTCCCACCCATGACTGGCATCCTCACTACTATCCCCATGATAGTGTGGTTGGAATGTCCACAATCTACTGGGACAGGATAGGCTTCAGAAGCTAGCCAGAGTTGACACGGGCTCAATGCATTCTCAAATGGATGGTGGGCTGTGAGGAGCTTGTTGCTGATCCAGGAGGGGACTAAACCCTGTTTTAAATCCTCTAGGTTACTCTGGCCCTCGCCTAGCAACCATGCCCTGTACAGTACGCACACCTCGTACTGTGCAGCGTGCTCTGAAGCATTCCTGTCCTCTCTTATGAGGGCATTTACAGTTTTTGCATGCTTCTCCAGCTCAGCAATGATCTCTTTTAAATGGACCATCATAGCCTGATCCTCGTGTAACTCTGAGTCTACTACTGTATTTTCATCCATTAAGATTTTTTGCAATTGTGTTTTTAAACCGTTTATCTGTGTCTGCAATTCTATGTCATCCAGGCTGTTTATAACAGAGGATCCTATGTTAAACATTGTGAAACATCATTCCAGGTTCCCCTTCCTTGTCTCCCCGCATTACCAAAATACTCAGTGTGTACAGTTCTGTCTTGTCTACATTGGCAAAATCGAACTCGTAGAATTTCCTAAACATTTCTTTTAACAGGGCCTGGTATAGCTGTTCTGTCTCTTTGGGGCACCACTCAGGTAAGTGTACCTCGGTAAGGTTTAGAATCATGGAAGCTACCGTGTAGTGTACCCCCTGGTATAGCACCTTTTCCGTCGGCACTAGTACCAGCCCATTCCCTGGTCCCTTGGTGGTGGCAGGGCGCCCCTCTCTGTGTGTCCTTGCTGTCTGAGTCATGGGCAGGAGTTTTCGGGCGCGTGCCACTAGTTCAGTGGCTTTAACTGGGTCTGGGGAGCGTGGGACTATGCAAGTGTGTAGGTGGGAATCCCATTCCAGCCCCTTCCCCTTATCCTGCCATGATGCGGAGAAGATGATGGATATGCCCGTGGGGCAGGCCCTTTGTGACCCCCACATGCAGACATAAATTCCTTGTTCTGACTCCCACCACTTATCCCAGCATACACTAGCTCCCCCTCGGGTCCCTGTGACTGTCCGGTAGGTGTCGTTCCCCAGTCGTACTCAGTCAGCTGTACAGTCCCCCATGTCTCCGCTCAGCTTTCTGAGCCACCACCACCTTCCCAGGGGAATCTGTCCTCTGCAGGTCAGGCACACGCGTTTCCCCTCAGTGACCCCGACCCGTGTGGCCACAACCTTTACGCTGGGGCAGGGGAGGGAGGCCTCCCCGTAGGTGAACCCGGTCTGGCTGGACCGGGTGGAGTTGGATCCCAGCCACCCTGGCCATCTTCCCTCATGGGAATAGATAGCGAGCTCCTCCACGCCTCGTTCGCCGCCCCCAGCAGTCACAACCGGTGCTCTCTCTCCTGAGCACCCATAGATGTGGGAGTCCGCCACGTCACCTCGCTTCCCAGTGCTCATTCCTATCAGGGCGAGTAGGAGTATGCCCCCCTTCATTTCGAAATCCCTTCTGTAAAGAGACACAAGAGCATATAGCCAGGTCCCAAGAAGATTCTCTGGCTTGGGTAAAACTTAGTCGTGTCTTGCGACCTCGACCCAATACAAACACTCTGAAACAATAACACTTAAACTACCAATCACCTTGTTTAAAATTAAACTAAAAACACCCAAACTTACAATAACAAAATTACATTACAGAAGCTATGTACATCTGCCGCCCATCTCCGGGCGGCCAGCCTAATCCCTGTTTGGGCTGCAGCACACTACTCCCTTCGGTGTGGTTGCCCTGTCCTGTTCCTTTGGTCCCTCGCAGCCTGCGGCTACTGGCTGGGAACCTCTGTCCTCAGATCGATCCCTGACTTGAGAGGCTGCCCGTTTAAACTGGGGAGCCGGTGACCACGGTTTCTTTGGACGTGGCATTTGTGGGGACCTTCTCGGGACTTTGGCTGGTGGGGCTTTTCTGGCTGGTGGTTCTTTAACATGAGCCACTGCCCCCTCCGGTGCGGTCTGTGGGCTTTCCACTACCGCTGGCTGGGGATTTTTATCCTCAGGTTTTTCCTCTCCTAAACCTGGGTTAGGGGCAGGCAACTCTACGCAGCCTGATGCTGCCGGCTGCAGGTCCTCGCCCTCACATCCCACCTCTCCTAAACTTGGGTTAGGGGTAGGTAACTCTCTGCAGTCTAATGCTGCAGGCTGGGGGTCTCTGCCCCCAGGCCCCACCTCATCTAAGTCCCAGATGAGTGGGGGAGTGTCCCAAATGGTGGGTGGGATGGCCCCTCCCTTGAAACAAGCCACTGCACCTGCCTGTGTAGTCTGTGAGTTTGCTGCTGCTGCAGGCTGAGGACTTCTATCCTCAGACCTTGCCCCAACTGGCTGTTCCCTTTTCTCGGGCTTAAACAATTTACATTGGTTAATGTAATTAGCAGCCTGCCAGTAACCCTGTTTTAAAGTTTTGTCCGCTGCCTCGAACGGGCCTTCTATGGACTCCCCGTTCTCTTCCCTTACCGGGACGGCCTTAAAGACGGGATCTTGGGCTTGGACCTGCTTTAGGTCCGGGGCCAAAGCTACCCTGTGTGCCTCCCTTGTCCCGGATTGCGGCTACCAAACCTGCCCGATAGGGGTCCCAAGACTCTCCTTCCTTAGCCCTCTGCTTGGCCACCTCGTTGGTCCTTTGGTTACCCTCCCACATGGTAGGGAGGGATCCTAAATCTATGGCCAAAGGTTTGGCCATTATCCCAGCCTGCTCGTTCCCTGTAAATCCCATTAGGCTAAATGGGACCTTGTTAGACCTGGGTGGATTGGTCGGGTTTTCCGAATGGACCACCATGCTGGAAGCTCCAGTGTCCACTAAATATCTCCCCTGCACCGTCTCCACCCGCATCTTAACACAGGGCCTGCTCCCCTCGTCATTTTCAAGGGGACACAGGTCGACAGGCTGCGCTGGTTCTAGTCAGGGCTGTGGGTTGGATGGGGTCAGAGCACCAGTGGTGGCTGCTACCTCCCCTGAGCCAGTCAATAGGGACCTCATTGCGTCCAAAAATGACTCGACCATGGCGGGAGGGATTCCTGTCTCTGTCTTTTGTGCTGGGGCTGAGGAATTCTTTCCCTTGTTATCCTTCCAGGGATTTCTACACTCCTTCCTCCAGTGTCCATCCTTCCCACACCCATAACAGTTAAGCTTCGTGCTGGAAGGGTTATTCCCTTCCTGGTGCCACTCCTTCCTACCCTGTCCGGGTTTTACTTCATGCACCTTCCCCTTAGGTTGGTGTGCATCGGTTCCCCTACCATTCCTGTAGGCTAGGGTCAATTGTCTGATCACCGTCAGTTCGGTAGTCAGGGGATTCTTTGGGTCAAACCACATTTCAGCCTTGGCCCTGACCTGTGACAAGCTGTTTGCCACCAGGCAACGGAGCCAGTGGGCCAGCTGATCCTGGTCCAGGTGAGCCCGGTTAGGTGCCCCTGTACAGGCATTCCTATACACCGGCCACAACCTGTCTGCGAAAGCCTGCGGGGTTTCCCCTGCGAGCTGCATTGTCTTCTCCACTCGGGAGAAAGGACTTCCCTGATTCATCCCCATGGCCTCAAGAACTTCCTCCTTGAGTTCCCCATACTCGCACTGTCCCTTCTTACACTGGTCAGAGAGGGACTGGAGGAGTTTACTCTCCAGGGAGAACAGCAGCATTTTGGCCTGTTCGGCATCATCGCACTCGTTGATGCTGGCTGCCTGTTCCACTTCCCTGAAGTGGACCAAGGGGTCCCCTTTTTCTGTGAGCTTTGGTATATGGCTTACCATGGCCCTAAGCTGTTGGGTGCCGTAGGAAACTACGAACTGGTTTTGATGGGGTCCCTCTTCCCCGTCATGAGCGGGTGGGCCAAACCTTCGCTGCCGGGCCGGGCACATCGGCCCCGGTCCCAGCCTCTCTTGCGGGGTTTTTCCACCTCAGCTTCTACCCCTAACTCCACCCCCCCTTGTTGCCAGACCTCGCTGAAACCTGGCGCTACGCGTGGTGGTCGTGGGTCCTCCTGCTCCTCAACCAGGTCGTCCCTTAGCACTACCAGTGATGTTTGAACCGTTCTCCCCTCGTTCCCTGCAAAGTCGGCCTGGGCTGCCTTCGGGCTTATGAGGCACACCATGCCCTTTGCCTTTCTTAGGGCAAGGCTCAGATTCTCTATCAGTTCCTTGTAGGGGCCGTGATCTGCATCGTCGAACCCCTGTGCGCTCGCTATCTTGTATGCTGTCTTTATGTCTTTACTTTCTCCTCCTGCTCTCTTACTTGTTTTGCTAGACGGGCATTCTTTTCCCGCAACCTCAGCTCATTTGCTCTTGGCCTCGGTGACCTGACACTGTAGATATTCCAGCCTGGCCTTATGCTC